>NC_134539.1:83109689-83443780 GCF_050624435.1 Tenrec ecaudatus | reverse complement strand
GCGGACAATTGGACAGTGTGGGTTACCTAGCAGGCACTTGGACTATCTAGGTTAACGAAAGGGCACTTGGACTATGTAGGTTACCTAGCGGGCACTTGTATTATCTAGTTTAGCTAACGGGAACTTGGAATATCTAGGTTAACGAACGGGCACTTGGACTATGTAGGTTACCTTGCGGGCACTTGTACTATCTAGGTTACCTAACGGGAACTTGGACTATGTAGGTTAACTAGCGGACACTCTGACGATCTAGGTTAACTAGCGGGCACTTGGAATATCTAGGTTAACTAGCGGGCCCTTGCACTATGTAGGTTAACTAGCGGGAACTTCGAATATCTAGGTTAACAAGGGCGTTCTTGGATTATGTAGGTTAACTAGCGGGCACTTGGACTATCTAGGTTAACTAGCTGACCTTGGACTATGTAGGTTAACTAGGGGGCACTTGGACTATCTAGGTTAACTAGCGGGCACTTGCACAATGCAGGTTCCCTTTTGGGCACTTTGACTATGTAGGTTCCCTAGCGGGCACTTGGACTATATAGGTTCCCTATGGGCACTTGGACTATATAGGTTCCCTAACGGGCACTTGGAATATATAGATTCCCTATCGGGCACTTGGAATATGAAGGTTCCTCAGCGGGCACTTGGACTATGTAGGTTCCCTATCGGGCATTGGACTATGTAGGTTAACAAGCAGGCCCTTGGACTATCTAGGTTACCAGGCGGGCACTTGGACTATGTAGGTTAACTAGCGGACACTTGGACAATCTAGGTTACCTAGCGGGCACTTGAACTATGTACATACCCTAGCGGGCACTTGGACTATCTAGGTTGCCTAGTAGGCACTTGGACTATGTACGTCCCCTAGCGGGCACTTGGACTATCTAGGTTAACTAGCGGGCACTTGGTCGATCTAGGTTAACTAGCGGGCCCTTGGACTATCTAGGTTTACTAGCGGGCACTTGGACTATCTAGGTCAACTAGCGGGCACTTGGACTTGTAGGTTCCCTATCGGGCATTGGACTATGTAGGTTAACAAGCAGGCCCTTGGACTATCAAGGTTACCTAGCGGGCCCTTGGACTATGTAGGTTACCAGCGGGCACTTGGACTATCTAGGTTAACGAACGTGCACTAGGACTATGTAGTTAACCTAGTGGGAACTTGGACTGTCTAGGTTACCTAGCGGGCACTTGGCCTATCTAGGTTAACGAACGGGCACTTGGACTATGTAGGTTAACTAGTGGACACTTTGACTATCTAGGTTAGATAACGTGCAATTGGACTATCTAGGTTACCTTGCGGGCACTTTGACTATGTAGGTTCCCTAGCAGGCACTTGGACAATTTAGGTTACCTAGCAGTCACTTTGACTATCTAGGTTATCTAACGGGCACTTGGACTATGTAAGTTGCCTAGCGAGCACTTGGACTATGTAGGTTCCCTAGCGGGCACTTGGACTATGTAGGTTCCCTATCGGGTACTTGGACTGTCTAGGTTAACTAGCGGGTAATTGGATTGTCTAGGTTACCTAGTGGGCACTTGGACTATGTAGTTTACCTAGCAGGCACTTGGACTATGTAGGTTAACTAGCGGGCACTTGGACTATCTAGGTTACCTAGAGGGCACTTGGACTATGTACGTTCCCTAGCGGGCACTTGGGCTATCTACGTTACCTAGCGGGCACTTGGACTATGTAGGTTAACGAACGGGCACTTGAACTATGTAGGTAACCTAATGGTCACTTCGACTGTCTAGGTTACCTAGCGGGGACATGGCCTATGTAGGTTAACTAGTGGGCACTTGGACTATGTAGGATCCCTATCGGACATTTGTACTACTTAGGTTAACTAGCGGGCACTTGGACTATCTAGGTCAACTAGCGGGCCCTTGTACTATGTAGGTTACCTAGCGGGCACTTGGACTATCTAGGTTAACTAACGGACCTTGGACTATGTAGGTTCACTAGCGGGCACTTGGACTATGTACGTCCCCTAGTGGGCACTTGGACTATCTAGGTTAACTAACGGCCACTAGGACTATCTAGGTTAACTAGCGGGCACTTGGACTATCTAGGTTACCTAGCAAGCACTTGGATTATGAAGGATCCCTAGCGGGCACTTGGACTATCTAGGTTACCTAGCAGGCCCGTGGACTATGTAGGTTTCCTAGCGGGCACTTGGACTATCTAAGTTAAAGAATGGGCACTTGGACTATGTAGGTAACCTAGCGGGCACTTGGACAGTCTAGGTTACCTAGCGGGCACTTGCACTATCTAGGTTAACGTACGGGCACTTGGACTATGTAGGTAACTTAGCGGACACTTGGAGAGTCTAGGTTACCTAGCGGGCAATTGGACTATCTAGGTTAACGAACGGGCACTTGGACTATCTAGGTTACCTAGCGGCACTTGGATTATGTAAGTTACCTAGCGGGCACTTGGACTATCTAGGTTACCTAGCGGGCACTTGGACTATGTAGGTTAACTAGCGGGTACTTTGACTGTCTAGGTTACCAAACGGGCATTTGGACTATGTAGGTAACCTAGCGTGAACTTGGACAGTCTAGTTTACCTAGCGGGCACTTGGATTCTAGGTTAACGAACGGGCACTTGGACTATTATGTTGCATATCGGGCAATTGGACTATCTAGGTTAGGTAACGGGCATTGGACTATCTAGGTTACCTAGCGGGAACTTGGACTATGTAGGTTACCTAGCGGGCACTTGGACTATCTAGGTAAACTAACGTGCAGTTGGACTATGTAGGTAACCTAGCGGACAATTGGACAGTCTGGGTTACGTAGCAGGCACTTGGACTATCTAGGTTAACGAAAGGGCACTTGGACTATGTAGGTTACCTAGCGGGCACTTGGATTATCTAGGTTAGCCAACAGGAACTTGGAATATCTAGGTTACCTAGCGGGCACTTGGACTATGTAGGTTACCTTGCGGGCACTTGTACTATCTAGGTTACCTAACGGGAACTTGGACTATGTAGGTTAACTAGCGGACACTCTGACGATCTAGGTTAACTAGCGGGCACTTGGAATATCTAGGTTAACTAGCGGGCCCTTGCACTATGTAGGTAAACTAGCGGGAACTTGGACTATCTAGGTTAACTAGCGGGTTCTTGGATTATATAGGTTAACTAGTGGGCACTTGGACTATCTAGGTTAACTAGGTGACCTTGGACTATGTAGGTTAACTAGGGGGCACTTGGACTATCTAGGTTAACTAGTCGGCACTTGCACAATGCAGGTTCCCTTTTGGGCACTTTGATTTTTGTAGGTTCCCTAGCGGGCACTTGGACTATATAGGTTCCCTATGGGCACTTGGACTATATAGGTTCCCTAACGGGCACTTGGAATATATAGATTCCCTATCGGCCACTTGGAATATGTAGGTTCCTCAGCGGGCACTTGGACTATGTAGGTTCCCTATCGGGCATTGGACTATGTAGGTTAACAAGCAGGACCTTGGCCAATCTAGGTTACCTGGCGGGCACTTGGATTATGTAGGTTAACTAGCGGACACTTGGACAATCTAGGTTACCTAGCGGGCACTTGAACTATGTACATACCCTAGCGGGCACTTGGACTATCTAGGTTGCCTAGTAGGCACTTGGACTATGTACGTCCCCTAGCGGGCACTTGGACTATATAGGTTAACTAGCGGGCACTTGGACGATCTAGGTTAACTAGTGGGCCCTTGGACTATCTAGGTTTACTAGCGGGCACTTGGACTATCTAGGTCAACTATCGGGCATTGGACAATGTAGGTTAACAAGCAGGCCTTTGGACTATCAAGGTTACCTAGCGGGCCCTTGGACTATGTAGGTTACCAGCGGGCACTTGGACTATCTAGGTTAACGAACGTGCACTAGGACTATGTAGTTAACCTAGTGGGAACTTGGACTGTCTAGGTTACCTAGCGGGCACTTGGCCTATCTAGGTTAACGAACGGGCACTTGGACTATGTAGGTTAACTAGTGGACACTTCGACTATCTAGGTTAGATAACGGGCAATTGGACTATCTAGGTTACCTAGCGGGCACTTTGACTATCTAGGTTAACTAACGGGCACTTGGACAATGTAGGTTGCCTAGCGAGCACTTGGACTATGTAGGTTCCCTAGCGGGCACTTGGACAATGTAGGTTCCCTATCGGGTACTTGGACTGTCTAGGTTAACTAGCGGGTAATTGGATTGTCTAGGTTACCTAGTGGGCACTTGGACTATGTAGTTTACCTAGCAGGCACTTGGACTATGTAGGTTAACTAGCGGGCACTTGGACTATCTAAGTTACCTAGAGGGCACTTGGACTATGTACGTTCCTAGCGGGCACTTGGGCTATCTACGTTACCTAGCGGGCACTTGGACTATGTAGGTTAACGAACGGGCACTTGAACTATGTAGGTAACCTAATGGTCACTTCAACTGTCTAGGTTACCTAGCGGGGACTTGGGCTATGTAGGTTAACTAGTGGGCACTTGGACTATGTAGGATCCCTATCGGACATTTGTACTACTTAGATTAACTAGCGGGCACTTTGACTATCTAGGTTAACTAGCAGCACTTGGACTATCTAGGTCAACTAGCGGGCCCTTGTACTATGTAGGTTAACTAGCGGGCACTTGGACTATCTAGGTTAACTAACGGACCTTGGACTATGTAGGTTAACTAGCGGGCACTTGGACTATGTACGTCCCCTAGTGGGCACTTGGACTATCTAGGTTAACTAACGGGCACTAGGACTATCTAGGTTAACTAGCGGGCACTTGGACTATCTAGGTTACCTAGCAGGCACTTGGATTATGAAGGATCCCTAGCGGGCACTTGGACTATCTAGGTTACCTAGCAGGCACGTGGACTATGTAGGTTAACTAGCGGACACTTGCACGATCTAGGTTAACTAGCGGCCCTTGCACTATGTAGGTTGACTAGCGGGCCCATGGATTACGTAGGTTTAATAGCAGGCACTTGGACTCTCTAGGTTAAATAGCAGGCACTTGGACTATGTAGTTTCCCTAGCGGGCATTTGGACTATTTAGGTTACCATCGGGAACTTGGACTATGTAGGACACCTAGCTGGCACTTAGACTATGTACGTCCCCTAGTGGGCACTTGGACTATCTAGGTTAACTAACGGGCATTTGGACTATGTAGTTTGCCTAGCGGGCACTTGGACTATGTAGGTTCCCTAGCGGGCACTTGGATTATGTAGGTTCACTATCGGGCACTTGGACTATATAGGATAATTAGCGGGCACATGGACTGTCTAGGTAACCTAGCGGGCACTTGGACTATCTAGGTTAACGAACGGACACTTGGACTATGTAGGTAACCTAGCGGGCACTTGGACTGTCTAGGTTACCTAGCGGGCACTTTGACTATCTAGGTTAACGAAAGGGCACTTGGACTATGTAGGTTACCTAGCGGACACTTGGACGATCTAGGTTAACTAGCGGGCACTTGGAATATCTAGGTTAACTAGCGGGCCCTTGCACTATGTAGGTTAACTAGCAGGAACATGGACTATCTAGGTTAACTAGCGGTTTCTTGGACTATGTAGGTTAACTAGCGGGCACTTGGACTATTTAGGTTAACTAGCTGACCTTGGACTATGTAGGTTAACTAGCGGGCACTTAGACTATCTAGGTTAACTAGCTGACCTTGGACTATGTAGGTTAACTAGCGGGCACATGGACTATCTAGGTTAACTAGCGGGCACTTGCAAAATGCAGGTTCCCTAGCGGGCACTTTGACTATGTAGGTTCCCTAGCGGACACTTAGACTATATAGGTTCCCTTTGGGCACTTGGACTATCTAGGTTCCCCAACGGGCACTTGGAATATATTGGTTCCCTATCGGGCACTTGGACTATGTAGGTTCCTCAGCGGGCACTTGGACTATGTAGTTCCCTATCGGGCATTGGACTATGTAGGATAACAAGCAGGCCCTTGGACTATCTATGTTACCTGGCGGGCACTTGGACTATGTAGGTTAACTAGCGGACACTTGGACAATCTAGGTTACCTAGCGGGCACTTGAACTATCTAGGTTAACTAGCGGGCACTTGGACTATCTAGATTAACTAGCGGGCCCTTGGACTATCTAGGATTACTAGCGAGCACTCGGACTATCTAGGTTAACTAGCGGGCACTTGGACTATGTAGTTTCCCTAACGAGCATTTGGATTAATTAGGGTACCTAGTGGGCACTTGAATTATGTAGGTTACCTAGCAGGCACTTGGACTATGTAGGTTAACTAGAAGGCACTTGGACTATAAAGGTTACCTAGTGGGCCCTTGGACTATGTAGGTTACCAGCGGGCACTTGGACTATCTAGGTTAACGAACGTGCACTTGGACTATGTAGGTAACCTAGCGGGCACTTGGACTGTCTAGTTTACCTAGCAGGCACTTGGCCTATCTAGGTTAATGAACGGGCACTTGGACTATGGAGGTTTACTAGCGGACACTTCGATTATCTAGGTTAGCTAACGGGCAATTGGACTATCTAGGTTACCTAGCGGGCACTTTGACTATGTAGGTTCCCTAGCAGGCACTTGCACAATTTAGGTTACCTAGCAGGCACTTTGACTATCTAGGTTAACTAACGGGCACTTGGACTATGTAGGTTGCCTAGCAGGCACTTTGACTATGTAGGTTAACTGACGGGCACTTGGACTATGTAGGTTGCCTAGCGAGCACTCGGACTATGTAAGTTCCCTAGCGGGCACATGGACTATGTAGGTTCCCTATCGGGTACTTGGACTGTCTAGGTTAACAAGCAGGTAATTGGACTTTCTAGGTTACCTAGTGGGCACTTGGACTATGTAGTTTACCTAGCAGGTTCTTGGACTATGTAGGTTAACTAGCGGGCACTTGGACTATCTAGGTTGCAGGGAGGGCACTTGGACTATGTACGTTCCCTAGCGGGCACATGGGCTATCTACGTTACCTAGCGGGCACTTGGACTATGCAGGTTAACGATCGGGCACTTGGACTATGTAGGTAACCTAATGGTCACTTGGACTGTCTAGGTTACATAGCGGGGACTTGGACTATGTAGGTTAACTAGCGGGCACTTGGACTATGTAGGATCCCTATCGGACATTTGTACTACTTAGGTTATCTAGCGGGCACTTTGACTATCTAGGTTAACTAGCGGGCACTTGGACTATCTAGGTCAACTAGCGGGCCCTTGTACTATGTAGATTAACTAACGGGCACTTGGACTATCTAGGTTAACTAACGGACCTTGGACTATGTAGGTTAACTAGCGGGCACTTGGACTATGTACGTCACCTAGTGGGCACTAGGACTATCTAGGTTAACTAACGGGCACTAGGACTATTTAGGTTACCATCGAGAACTTGGACTATGTAGGATACCTAGCGGGCGCTTGGACAATGTACGTCCCCTAGTGGGCACTTGGACTATCTAGGTTAACTAACGGGCACTTGGACTATGTAGGTTGCCTATCGGGCACTTGGACTAAGTAGGTTCCCTAGCGGGCACTTGGATTATGTAGGTTCCCTATCGGGCACTTGGACTATGTAGGTTAACTAGCGGGCACTTGGACTATCTAGGTTACCTAGAGGGCACTTGGACTATGTACGTTCCCTAGCGGGCACTTGGGCTATCTACGTTACCTAGCGGGCACTTGGACTATGTAGGTTAACGAACGGGCACTTGGACTATGTAGGTAACCTAATGGTCACTTGGACTGTCTAGGTTACCTAGCGGGGACTTGGACTATGTAGGTTAACTAGTGGACACTTCGACTATCTAGGTTAGATAACGGGCAATTGGACTATCTAGGTTACCTAGCGGGCACTTTGACTATGTAGGTTCCCTAGCGGGCCTTGGACAATTTAGGTTACCTAGCAGTCACTTTGACTATCTAGGTTAACTAACGGGCACTTGGACTATGTAGGTTGCCTAGCGAGCACTTGGACTATGTAGGTTCCCTAGCGGGCACTTGGACTATGTAGATTCCCTATCGGGTACTTGGACTGTCTAGGTTAACTAGCGGGTAATTGGATTGTCTAGGTTACCTAATGGGCACTTGAACTATGTAGTTTACCTAGCAGGCACTTGGACTATGTAGGTTAACTAGCGGGCACTTGGACTATCTAGGTTACCTAGAGGGCACTTGGACTATGTACGTTCCCTAGCGGGCATTTGGGCTGTCTACATTACCTAGCGGGCACTTGGACTATGTAGGTTAACGAACGGGCACTTGAACTATGTAGGTAACCTAATGGTCACTTCGACTGTCTAGGGTACCTAGCGGGGACTTGGGCTATGTAGGTTAACTAGCGGGCACTTGGACTATGTAGGATCCGTATAGGACATTTGTACTACTTAGGTTAACTAGCGGGCACTTGGACTATCTAGGTCAACTAGCGGGCCCTTGTACTATGTAGGTTAACTAGCGGGCACTTGGACTATCTAGGTTAACTAACGGACCTTGGACTATGTAGGTTAACTAGCGGGCATTGGACTATGTACGTCCCCTAGTGGGCACTTGGACTATCTAGGTTAACTAACGGGCACTAGGACTATCTAGGTTAACTAGTAGGCACTTGGACTATCTAGGTTACCTAGCAGGCACTTGGACTATGTAGTTTCCCTAGCGGGCATTTAAACTATTTAGGTTACCATTGGGAACTTGGACTATGTAGGATACCTAGCGGGCACTTGGACTATGTGCGTCCCCTAGTGGGCACTTGGACTATCTAGGTTAACTAACGGGCATTTGGACTATGTAGTTTGCCTAGCGGGCACTTGGACTATGTAGGTTCCCTAGCGGGCACTTGGATTATGTAGGTTCCCTATCGGGCACTTGGACTATGTAGGATAACTAGCGGACACTTGAACTGTCTAGGTAACCTAGCGGGCACTTGGACTATCTAGGTTAATGAACGGGCACTTGGACTATGTAGGTAACCTAGCGGGCACTTGGACTGTCTAGGTTACCTAGCGGGCACTTTGACTATCTAGGTTAACGAAAGGGCACTTGGACTATGTAGGTTACCTAGCGGACACTTGGACGATCTAGGTTAACTAGCGGGCACTTGGAATATCTAGGTTAACTAGCGGGCACTTGGAATATCTAGGTTAACTAGCGGGCCCTTGCACTATGTAGGTTAACTAGCGGGAACATGGACTATCTAGGTTAACTACGGGTTCTTGGACTATGTAGGTTAACTAGCAGGCACTTGGACTATCTAGGTTAACTAGCTGACCTTGGACTATGTAGGTTAACTAGCGGGCACTTGGACTATCTAGGTTAACTAGCTGACCTTGGACTATGTAGGTTAACTAGCGGGCACATGGACTATCTAGGTTAACTAGCGGGCACTTGCACAATGCAGGTTCCCTAGCGGGCACTTTGACTATGTAAGTTCCCTAGCGGGCACTTAGACTATATAGGTTCCCTTTGGGCACTTGGAATATCTAGGTTCCCTAACGGGCACTTGGAATATATTGGTTCCCTATCGGGCACTTGGACTATGTAGGTTCCTCAGCGGGCACTTGGACTATGTAGTTCCCTATCGGGCATTGGACTATGTAGGATAACAAGCAGGCCCTTGGACTATCTATGTTACCTGGCGGGCACTCGGACTATCTAGGTTAACTAGCGGGCACTTGGACTATGTAGTTTCCATAACGGGCATTTGGATTAATTAGGGTACCTAGTGGGCACTTGAACTATGTAGGTTACCTAGCGGGCACTTGGACTATGTAGGTTAACTAGAAGGCACTTGGACTATCAAGGTTGCCTAGTGGGCCCTTGGACTATGTAGGTTACCAGCGGGCACTTGGACTATCTAGGTTAACGAACCTGCAATTGGACTATGTAGGTAACCTAGCGGGCACTTGGACTGTCTAGGTTACCTAGCAGGCACTTGGCCTATCTAGGTTAACGAACGGGCCCTTGGACTATGGAGGTTAACTAGCGGACACTTCGACTATCTAGGTTAGCTAACGGGCAATTGGACTATCTAGGTTACCTAGCGGGCACTTTGACTATGTAGGTTAACTAACGGGCACTTGGACTATGTAGGTTGCCTAGCGAGCACTTGGACTATGTAGGTTCCTTAGCGGGCACTTGGACTATGTAGGTTCCCTATCGGGTACTTGGACTGTCTAGGTTAACTAGCAGGGAATTGGACTGTCTAGGTTACCTAGTGGGCACTTGGACTATGTAGTTTACCTAGCAGGCACTTGGACTATGTAGGTTAACTAGCGGGCACTTGGACTATCTAGGTTGCCGAGAGGGCACTTGGACAATGTACGTTCCCTAGCGGGCACATGGGCTATCTACGTTACCTAGCGGGCACTTGGACTATGTAGGTTAACGATCGGGCACTTGGACTATGTAGGTAACCTAATGGTCACTTCGACTGTCTAGGTTACCTAGCGGGGACTTTGACTATGTAGGTTAACTAGCGGGCACTTGGACTATGTAGGATCCCTATCGGCCATTTGTACTACTTAGGTTATCTAGCGGGCACTTTGACTATCTAGGGTAACTAGCGGGCACTTGGACTATCTAGGTCAACTAGCGGGCCCTTGTACTATGTAGATTAACTAACGGGCACTTGGACTATCTAGGTTAACTAACGGACCTTGGACTATGTAGGTTAACTAGCGGGCACTTGGACGATGTACGTCACCTAGTGGGCACTAGGACTATCTAGGTTAACTAACGGGCACTAGGACTATCTAGGTTAACTAGCGGGCACTTGGACTATCTAGGTTACCTAGCAGGCACTTGGATTATGAAGGATCCCTAGCGGGCACTTGGACTATCTAGGTTACCTAGCAGGCACGTGGACTATGTAGGTTAACTAGCGGACACTTGCACGATCTAGGTTAACTAGCGGCCCTTGCACTATGTAGGTTAACTAGCGGGCCCATGGATTATGCAGGTTTAATACCAGACACTTGGACTATCTAGGTTAACTAGCAGGCACTGGACTATGTAGTTTCCCTAGCGGGCATTTGGACTATTTAGGTTACCATCGAGAACTTGGACTATGTAGGATACCTAGCGGGCAATTGGACTATGTACGTCCCCTAGTGGGCACTTGGACTATCTAGGTTAACTAACGGGCACTTGGACTATGTAGGTTGCCTAGCGGGCACTTGGACTAAGTAGGTTCCCTAGCGGGCACTTGGACTATGTAGGTTAACGAACGGGCACTTGGACTATGTAGGTAACCTAATGGTCACTTGGACTGTCTAGGTTACCTAGCGGGGACTTGGACTATGTAGGTTAACTAGTGGACACTTCGACTATCTAGGTTAGATAACGGGCAATTGGACTATCTAGGTTACCTAGCGGGCACTTTGACTATGTAGGTTCCCTAGCGGGCCTTGGACAATTTAGGTTACCTAGCAGTCACTTTGACTATCTAGGTAAATTAACGGGCACTTGGACTATGTAGGTTGCCTAGCGAGCACTTGGACTATGTAGGTTCCCTAGCGGGCACTTGGACTATGTAGGTTCCCTATCGGGTACTTGGACTGTCTAGGTTAATTAGCGGGTAATTGGATTGTCTAGGTTACCTAGTGGGCACTTGGACTATGTAGTTTAGCTAGCAGGCACTTGGACTATGTAGGTTAACTAGCAGGCACTTGGACTATCTAGGTTACCTAGAGGGCACTTGGACTATGTACGTTCCCTAGCGGGCATTTGGGCTATCTACGTTACATAGCAGGCACTTGGACTATGTAGGTTAACGAACGGGCACTTGAACTATGTAGGTAACCTAATGGTCACTTCGACTGTCTAGGTTACCTAGCGGGGACATGGGCTATGTAGGTTAACTAGCGGGCACTTGGACTATGTAGGATCCCTATAGGACATTTGTACTACTTAGGTTAACTAGCGGGCACTTGGACTATCTAGGTCAACTAGTGGGCCCTTGTACTATGTAGGTTAACTAGCGGGCACTTGGACTATCTAGGTTAACTAACGGACCTTGGACTATGTAGGTTAACTAGCGGGCACTTGGACTATGTACGTCCCCTAGTGGGCACTTGGACTATCTAGGTTAACTAACGGGCACTAGGACTATCTAGGTTAACTAGTAGGCACTTGGACTATCTAGGTTACCTAGCAGGCACTTGGATTATGAAGGATCCCTAGCGGGCACTTGGACAATTTATGTTACCTAGCAGGCACGTGGACTATGTAGATTAACTAGCGGACACTTGCACGATCTAGGTTAACTAGCGGCCCTTGCACTATATAGGTTAACTAGCGGGCCCATGGATTACGTAGGTTTAATAGCAGGCACTTGGACTATCTTGGTTAACTAGCAGGCACTTGGACTATGTAGTTTCCCTAGAGGGCATTTGGACTATTTAGGTTACCATTGGGAACTTAGACTATGTAGGATACCTAGCGGGCACTTGGACTATGTACGTCCCCTAGTGGGCACTTGGACTATCTAGGTTAACTAACGGGCATTTGGACTATGTAGTTTGCCTAGCGGGCACTTGGACTATGTAGGTTTCCTAGCGGGCACTTGGATTATGTAGGTTCCCTATCGGGCACTTGGACTATGTAGGATAACTAGCGGGCACTTGGACTGTCTAGGTAACCTAGCGGGCACTTGGACTATCTAGGTTAATGAACGGGCACTTGGACTATGTAGGTAACCTAGCGGGCACTTGGACTGTCTAGGTTACCTAGCGGGCACTTTGACTATCTAGGTTAACGAAAGGGCACTTGGACTATGTAGGTTACCTAGCGGACACTTGGACGATCTAGGTTAACTAGCGAGCACTTGGAATATCTAGGTTAACTAGCGGGCACTTGGAATATCTAGGTTAACTAGCGGGCCCTTGCACTATGTAGGTTAACTAGCGGGAACATGGACTATCTAGGTTAACTAGCAGGTTCTTGGACTATGTAGGTTAACTAGCGGGCACTTGGACTATCTAGGTTAACTAGCTGACCTTGGACTATGTAGGTTAACTAGCGGGCACTTGGACTATCTAGGTTAACTAGCTGACCTTGGACTATGTAGGTTAACTAGCGGGCACATGGACTATCTAGGTTAACTAGCGGGCACTTGCACAATGCAGGTTCCCTAGCGGGCACTTTGACTATGTAGGTTCCCTAGCGGGCACTTAGACTATATAGGTTCCCTTTGGGCACTTGGACTATCTAGGGTCCCTAACGGGCACTTGGAATATATTGGTTCCCTATCGGGCACTTGGACTATGTAGGTTCCTCAGCGGGCACTTGGACTATGTAGTTCGCTATCGGGCATTGGACTATGTAGGTTAACAAGCAGGCCCTTGGACTATCTAGGTTACCTGGCGGGCACTTGGACTATGTAGGTTAACTAGCGGACACTTGGACAATCTAGGTTACCTAGCGGGCACTTGAACTATGTACATACCCTAGCGGGCACATGGACTATCTAGGTTACCTAGCAGGCACTTGGATTATGTACGTCCCCTAGCGGGCACTTGGACTATCTAGGTTAACTAGCGGGCACTTGGACGATCTAGGTTAATTGGCGGGCACTTGGACTATCTAGGTTAACTAGCGGGCACTTGGACTATCTAGATTAACTAGCGGGCCCTTGGACTATCTAGGATTACTAGCGGGCACTCGGACTATCTAGGTTAACTAGCGGGCACTTGGACTATGAAGTTTCCATAACGGGCATTTGGATTAATTAGGGTACCTAGTGGGCACTTGAACTATGTAGGTTACCTAGCGGGCACTTGGACTATGTAGGTTAACTAGAAGGCACTTGGACTATCAAGGTTGCCTAGTGGGCCCTTGGACTATGTAGGTTACCAGCGGGCACTTGGACTATCTAGGTTAACGAACGTGCACTTGGACTATGTAGGTAACCTAGCGGGCACTTGGACTGTCTAGGTTACCTAGCAGGCACTTGGCCTATCTAGGTTAACGAAGGGGCACTTGGACTATGGAGGTTAACTAGCGGGCACTTGGACAATTTAGGTTACCTAGCAGGCACTTTGACTATCTAGGTTAACTAACGGGCACTTGGACTATGTAGGTTGCCTAGCAGGCACTTTGACTATGTAGGTTAACTAACGGGCACTTGGACTATGTTGGTTGCCTAGCGAGCACTTGGACTATGTAAGTTCCCTAGCGGGCACATGGACTATGTAGGTTCCCTATAGGGTACTTGGACTGTCTAGGTTAACTAGCAGGTAATTGGACTTTCTAGGTTACCTAGTGGGCACTTGGACTATGTAGTTACCTAGCAGGCACTTGGACTATGTAGGTTAACTAGCGGGCACTTGGACTATCTAGGTTGCAGGGAGGGCACTTGGACTATGTACGTTCCCTAGCGGGCACATGGGCTATCTACGTTACCTAGCGGGCACTTGGACTATGTAGGTTAACGATCGGGCACTTGGACTATGTAGGTAACCTAATGGTCACTTGGACTGTCTAGGTTACCTAGCGGGGACTTGGACTATGTAGGTTCACTAGAGGGCATTTGGACTATATAGGTTACCTAGCGGGCACTTGGACTATGTAGGTTACCTAGCGGGCACTTGGACTATCTAGGTTACATAGCAGGCACTTTGACTATCTAGGTTAACTAACGGGCACTTGGACTATGTAGTTTCCCTAGCGGGCATATGGAATATTTAGGTTACTTAGCGGGCACTTGGACTATGTAGGTTACCTAGCGGGCACTTGGACTATCTAGGTTACCTAGCAGGTACTTTGACTATCTAGGTTAACTAACGGGCACTTGGACTATGTAGGTTGCCTAGTGGGTACTTGGACTATGTAGGTTAACTAGCGGGCACTTGGACTGTGTAGGTTACCTAGTGGGCACTTATATTATGTAGGTTACCTAGCAGGCACTTGGACTCTCTAGGTTAACTAGCGGGCACATGGACTAAGTAGGTCAACTAGCGGGCCTTTGGACTATCTAGGTTAGCCAACGGGCACTTAGATTATGTAGGTTAACTAGCGTGCACTTGGACTATGTAGGCTAACTATAGGGCCCTTGGATGATCTAGGTTACCTAGCGGGTAATTGAACTATCTAGGTTGCCTAGCGGGTACTTGGACTATGTACGTTCCCTAGCGGGCACTTGGACTATCTATGTTAACTAGCGGACACTTGCACTATGTAGGTTACCTAGCAGGCAGTTGGACTATGTAGGTTCACTAGCGGTCATTTGGATTATATAGGTTACCTAGCGGGCTCTTGGACTATGTAGGTTACCTAGCGGGCACTTGGACTATCTAGATTACATAGCAGGCACTTTGACTATCTAGGTTAACTAACGGGCACTTGGACTATGTAATTTCCCTAGTGGGAATTTGGACTATTTAGGTTACCTAGCGGGCACTTGGACTATGTAGGTTACCTAGCGGGCACTTGGACTATCTAGGTTACCTAGCAGGCACTTTGACGATCTAGGTTAGCTAACGGGCACTTGGACTATGTAGGTTAACTAGCAGGCACTTAGACGATGTAGGTTAACTAGCAGGCCCTTGCACTATGTAGGGTAACTAGCGGGCCCATGGATTATGTAGGTTTACTAGCAGGCACTTGGACTATCTAGGTTAACTAGCGGGCACATGGACTATCTAGGTTAACTACCGGGCACTTGGACTATGTAGGTTCACTAGAGGGCATTTGGACTATATAGGTTACCTAGCGGGCACTTTGACTATGTAGGTTACCTAGCGGGCACTTGGACTATCTAGGTTACATAGCAGGCACTTTGACTATCTAGGTTAACTAACGGGCACTTGGATTATGTAGTTTCCCTAGCGGGCATATGGACTATTTAGGTTACCTAGCGGGCACTTGGACTATGTAGTTTCCCTAGTGGGCATTTGAACTATTTAGGTTACCTAGCGGGCACTTGGACTAAGTAGGTCAACTAGCGGGTCCTTGGACTATCAAGGTTAGCCAACGGGCACTTAGATTGTGTAGGTTAACTAGCGGGCACTTGGAATATGTAAGTTAAGTAGCGGACACTTGCACTATGAAGGTTAACTAGCGGGCCCATGGACTATGTAGGTTTACTAGCGGGCCCTTGGACTATCTAGGTTCCCTAAAGGGCACTTGGACTATCTAGGTTACCGAACGGGCACTTGGACTATCTAGGTTAAATAGCGTGCACTTGGACTATGTAGGTTCCTTAGCGCGCACTTGGACTATCTAGGTTGCCTAGCGGGGACTTGGACTATGTGGGTTACCTAGTGGGCACTTGGACTATCTAGGTTAACCAACGGGCACTTGGAATATGCAGGTAACCTAGCGGGAACTTGGACTGTCTAGGTTACCTAGCGGGCACTTGGACTTCTAGGTTAACGAAGGGGCTCTTGGACTATGTAGGTTGCCTAGCGGGCACTTGGAATATCTAGGTTAGGTAACGGGCACTTGGACTATCTAGGTTACCTAACGGGCACTTTGACTATCTAGGTTACATAGCGGGCACTTGGACTATGTAGGTTAACTAGCGAGCACTTGGACTCTAGGTTATCTAGCGGGCACTTGGACTATCTAGGTTACCTAGCGGGCCCTTGGACTATGTAGGTTTCCTAGCGGGCACTTGGACTATCTAGGTTACCTAGCGGGCACTTGGGCTATGTATGTTCCTTACGGACACTTGAACTATGTAAGTTAACTACCGGGAACTTGTACTATGTATGTTAACTAGCGGACCCTTGGACTACTTAGGTTAAATAACGGACACTTGCACTATGTATGTTACCTAGCGGGCACTTGGACTATCTAGGTTAACTAGCGGGCGCTTGGACTATGTAGGTTAACTAGCGGACACTTGCACTATGTAGGTTACCTAGCGGGCACTTGGACTATGTAGGTTAACTAGCAGGCCCTTGGACTATCTAGGTTATCTAGCAGGCACTTGTACTATGTAGGTTAACTAGCAGGCACTTGCACACTCTAGGTTACCTAGAGGGCACTTGGAATATGTAGTTTACCTAGCGGGCACTTGGACTATGTAGGTTAACTAGAGGACACTTGGACGATATAGGTTAACTAGCGGGCACTTGGATTATCTAGGTTAGCTAGCGGGCTCTTGCACTATGTAGGTTAACTAGCGGGCCCAGGGATTATGTAGGTGTACTAGCAGGCACTTGGACTATCTAGGTTAACTAGCGGGCACTTGGACTATCTAGGTTAACTAGCGGGCACTTGGATTATGTAGGTTCACTAGCGGGCATTTGGACTATATAGGTTACCTAGCGGGCACTTGGACTATGTAGGTTACCTAGCGGGCACTTGGACTATTTAGGTTACCTAGCAGGCACTTTGACGATCTAGGTTAACTAACGGGCACTTGGACTATGTAGGTTGCCTAGCGGGCACTTGGATTATGTAGGTTCCCTATCGGGCACTTGTACTATGTAGGTTAACTAGCGGGCACTTGGACTGTCTAGGTTACCTAGTGGTCACTTGTATTATCTAGGTTAACGAACGGGCACTTGGACTATGTAGGTTACCTAGCCGCGACTTGCACTATCTAGGTTAGCTAACAGGCACTTGGACTATCTAGGTTCCCTAGCGGGCACTTGTACTATCTAGGTTACCTAGCTGGCACTTGGACTATGTAGGTCAACTAGCGGGCCCTTGGACTATCTAGGTTAGCCAACGGGCACTTAGATTATGTAGGTTAATTAGAGTGCACTTGGACTATGTAGGCTAACTAGGGGGGCCTTGGACGATCTAGGTTACCTAGCGGGCACTTGAACTATCTAGGTTAACTAGCGGGCACTTGAAGTATCTAGGTTGCCTAGCGGGTACTTGGACTATGTACGTTCCCTAGCGGGCACTTGGACTATCTATGTTAACTAGCGGACACTTGCACTATGTAGGTTACCTAGCAGGCACTTGGACTATGTAGGTTCACTAGCGGTCATTTGGATTATATAGGTTACCTAGTGGGCACTTGGACTATGTAGGTTACCTAGCGGGCACTTGGACTATCTAGGTTACATAGCAGGCACTTTGACTATCTAGGTTAACTAACGGGCACTTGGACTATGTAGATTCCCTAGTGGGCATTTGGACTATTTAGGTTACCTAGCGGGCACTTGGACTATGTAGGTTACCTAGCGGGCACTTGGACTATCTAGGTTACCTAGCAGGCACTTTGACGATCTAGGTTAGCTAATGGGCACTTGGACTATGTAGGTTAACTAGCGGGCACTTGGACTGTCTAGGTTACCTAGTGGACACTTGTATTATCTAGGTTAACGAACGGGCCCTTGGACTATGTAGGTTACCTAGCCGCCACTTGCTCTATCTAGGTTAGCTAACAGGCACTTGGACTATCTAGGTTCCCTAGCGGGCACTTGTACTATCTAGGTTAACTAGCGGGCACTTGGACTATGTAGGTTAACTAGAGGACACTTGGACTATCTAGGTTAACTAGCGGGCACTTGGATGATCTAGCTTAACTAGCGGGCACTTTAACTATCAAAGTGAACATGTGAGCCCTTCAACTATGTAGGTTAACTAGCGGGCCCTTGGATTATCTAGGTTACCTAGTGGGCACTTGGCTATATAGGTTACCTAGCGGGCACTTGGACTATGTGGGTTACCTAGTGGGCACTTGGACTATCTAGGTTAACGAACGGGCACTTGGAATATGCATGTAAACTAGCGGGAACTTGGACTGTCTAGGTTACCTAGCGGGCACTTGGACTTCTAGGTTAACGAAGGGGCTCTTGGACTATGTAGGTTGCCTAGCGGGCACTTGGAATATCTAGGTTAGGTAACGGGCACTTGGACTATCTAGGTTACCTAACGGGCACTTTGACTATCTAAGTTACATAGCGGGCACTTGGACTATGTAGGTTAACTAGCGAGCACTTGGACTCTAGGTTATCTAGCGGGCACTTGGACTATCTAGGTTACCTAGCGGGCCCTTGGACTATGTAGGTTTCCTAGCGGGCCCTTGGACTATGTAGGTTTCCTAGCGGGCACTTGGACTATCTAGGTTACCTAGCGGGCACTTGGGCTATGTATGTTCCTTACGGACACTTGAACTATGTAAGTTAACTACCGGGCACTTGTACTATGTATGTTAACTAGCGGGCCCTTGGACTACTTAGGTTAAATAACGGACATTTGCACTACGTATGTTACCTAGCGGGCACTTGGACTATCTAGGTTAACTAGCGGGCGCTTGGACTATGTAGGTTAACTAGCGGACACTTGCACTATGTAGGTTACCTAGCGGGCACTTGGACTATGTAGGTTAACTAGCAGGCCCTTGGACTATCTAGGTTATCTAGCAGGCACTTGTACTATGTAGGTTAACTAGCGGGCACTTTCACACTCTAGGTTACCTAGCGGGCACTTGGAATATGTAGTTTACCTAGCGGGCACTTGGACTATGTAGGTTAACTAGAGGACACTTGGACAATCTAGGTTAACTAGCGGGCACTTGGATTATCTAGGTTAGCTAGCGGGCTCTTGCACTATGTAGGTTAAGTAGCGGGCCCATTGACTATGTAGGTTAACTAGCAGGCTCATGGACAATCTAGGTTAACTAGCGGGCACTTGGACAATATAGGTTAACTAGCGGGCACTTGGATTATCTAGGTTACCTAGGGGGCACTTGGACTATGTAGGTTCCCTATCGGGCACTTGGACTATGTAGGTTAACTAGCGGGCACTTGCACACTCTAGGTTACCTAGCGGGCACTTGGAATATGTAGTTTACCTAGCGGGCACTTGGACTATGTAGGTTAACTAGAGGACACTTGGAAAATCTAGGTTAACTAGCGGGCACTTGGATTATCTAGGTTAGCTAGCGGGCTCTTGCACTATGTAGGTTAACTAGCGGGCCCATTGACTATGTAGGTTAACTAGCAGGCTCATGGACGATCTAGGTTAACTAGCGGGCACTTGGACAATATAGGTTAACTAGCGGGCGCTTGGATTATCTAGGTTACCTAGGGGGCACTTGGACTATGTAGGTTCCCTATCGGGCACTTGGACTATGGAGGTTAACTAGCGGACAATTGGACTATCTAGGTTAGTTAACGGGCAATTTGACTATCAAGGTTACCTAACGGGCAATTGGACTATATAGATAACCTTGCGGGCACTTAGACTTTGTAGGTTACCTAGCGGGCACATGGACAATCTAGGTTACCTAGCTCGCACTTGAACTATCTACGTTGCCTAGCAGGTTCTTGGAGTATGTAGGTTACCTAGCGAGCTGTTGGACTATCTAGTTTACCTAGCGGGCACTTGGACCATCTAGGTTAACTAGCGGGCCCTTAGACGATGTAGGATAACTAGCGGGCCCTTGCACTATGTAGGTTAACTAGCGGGCCCAGGGATTATGTAGGTGTACTAGCAGGCACTTGGACTATCTAGGTAAACTAGCGGGCACTTGGACTATCTAGGTTAACTAACGGGCACTTGGATTATGTAGTTTCCCTAGCGGGCATATGGACTATTTAGGTTACCTAGCGGGCACTTGGACTATGTAGGTTACCTAGCGGGCAGTTGGACTATCTAGGTTACCTAGCAGGCACTTTGACTATCTAGGTTAACTAACGGGCACTTGGACTATGTAGGTTGCCTAGTGGGTACTTGGACTATGTAGGTTAACTAGCGGGCACTTGGACTGTGTAGGTTACCTAGTGGGCACTTGTATTATGTAGGTTACCTAGCAGGCACTTCGACTCTCTAGGTTAACTAGCGGGCAAATGGACTATATAGGTCAACTAGCGGGCCCTTGGACTATCTAGGTTAGCCAACGGGCACTTAGATTATGTAGGTTAACTAGCGTGCACTTGGACTATGTAGGCTAACTATAGGGCCCTTGGACGATCTAGGTTACCTAGCGGGTACTTGAACTATCTAGGTTGCCTAGGGGGTACTTGAACTATGTACGTTCCCTAGCAGGCACTTGGACTATCTATGTTAACTAGCGGACACTTGCACTATGTAGGTTACCTAGCAGGCACTTGGACTATATAGGTTCACTAGCGGTGATTTGGATTATATAGGTTACCTAGCGGGCACTTGGACTATGTAGGTTACCTAGCGGGCACTTGGACTATCTAGGTTACATAGCAGGCACTTTGACTATCTAGGTTAACTAACGGGCACTTGGACTATGTAGTTTCCCTAGTGGGCATTTGGACTATTTAGGTTACCTAGCGGGCACTTGGACTATGTAGGTTACCTAGCGGGCACTTGGACTATGTAGGTTACCTAGCGGGCACTTGGACTATCTAGGTTACCTAGCAGGCACTTTGACGATCTAGGTTAGCTAACGGGCACTTGGACTATGTAGGTTAACTAGCGGGCACTTGGACTGTCTAGGTTACCTAGTGGACACTTGTATTATCTAGGTTGACGAACGGGCACTTGGACTATGTAGGTTACCTAGCTGCCACTTGCTCTATCTAGGTTAGCTAAGAGGCACTTGGACTATGTAGGTTAACTAGAGGACACTTGGACTATCTAGGTTAACTAGCGGGCACTTGGATGAACTAGCTTAACTAGCGGGCACTTTAACTATCAAAGTGAACATGTGAGCCCTTCAAATATGTAGGTTAACTAGCGGGCCCTTGGACTATCTAGGTTACCTAGTGGGCACTTGGCTATATAGGTTACCTAGCGGGCACTTGGACTATGTGGGTTACCTAGTGGGCACTTGGACTATCTAGGTTAACGAACGGGCACTTGGAATATGCAGGTAACCTAGTGGTCACTTGAATTCTCTAGGTTACCTAGCGGACAATTAGACTATGTAGGTTAACTAGCGGGCACTTGGACTATCTAGGTTAACTAGCGGGCCCTTAGACGATGTAGGTTAACTAGCAGGCCCTTGCACTATGTAGGGTAACTAGCGGGCCCATGGATTATGTAGGTTTACTAGCAGGCACTTGGACTATCTAGGTTAACTAGCGGGCACATGGACTATCTAGGTTAACTACCGGGCACTTGGACTATGTAGGTTCACTAGAGGGCATTTGGACTATATAGGTTACCTAGCGGGCACTTGGACTATGTAGGTTACCTAGCGGGCACTTGGACTATCTAGGTTACATAGCAGGCACTTTGACTATCTAGGTTAACTAACGGGCACTTGGACTATGTAGTTTCCCTAGCGGGCATATGGACTATTTAGGTTACCTAGCGGGCACTTGGACTATGTAGGTTACCTAGCGGGCACTTGGACTATCTAGGTTACCTAGCAGGTACTTTGACTATCTAGGTTAACTAACGGGCACTTGGACTATGTAGGTTGCCTAGTGGTTACTTGGACTATGTAGGTTAACTAGCGGGCACTTGGACTGTGTAGGTTACCTAGTGGGCACTTGTATTATGTAGGTTACCTAGCAGGCACTTGGACTCTCTAGGTTAACTAGCGGGCACATGGACTAAGTAGGTCAACTAGTGGGCCTTTGGACTATCTAGGTTAGCCAACGGGCACTTAGATTATGTAGGTTAACTAGCGTGCACTTGGACTATGTAGGCTAACTATAGGGCCCTTGGACGATCTAGGTTACCTAGCGGGTACTTGAACTATCTAGGTTGCCTAGCGGGTACTTGGACTATGTACGTTCCCTAGCGGGCACTTGGACTATCTATGTTAATTAGCGGACACTTGCACTATGTAGGTTACCTAGCAGGCAGTTGGACTATGTAGGTTCACTAGCGGTCATTTGGATTATATAAGTTACCTAGCGGGCACTTGGACTATGTAGGTTACCTAGCGGGCACTTGGACTATCTAGGTTACATAGCAGGCACTTTGACTATCTAGGTTAACTAACGGGCACTTGGACTATGTAATTTCCCTAGTGGGCATTTGGACTATTTAGGTTACCTAGCGGGCACTTGGACTATGTAGGTTACCTAGCGGGCACTTGGACTATCTAGGTTACCTAGCAGGCACTTTGACGATCTAGGTTAGCTAACGGGCACTTGGACTATGTAGGTTAACTAGCGGGCACTTGGACTGTCTAGGTTACCTAGTGGACACTTGTATTATCTAGGTTAACGAACGGGCACTTGGACTATGTAGTTTACCTAGCCGCCACTTGCTCTATCTAGGTTAGCTAACAGGCACTTGGACTCTCTCGGTTCCCTAGCGGGCACTTGTACTATCTAGGTTAACTAGCGGGCACTTGCAGTATCTAGGTTGCCTAGCGGTTACTTGGACTATGTACGCTCCCAGCGGGCACTTGGAATATCTATGTTAACTAGCGGACACTTTCACTATGTAAGTTACCTAGCAGGCACTTGGACTATCTAGGTTAACTAGCGGGCACTTGGACTATGTAGGTTAACTAGAGGACACTTGGACTATCTAGGTTAACTAGCGGGCACTTGGATGATCTAGCTTAACTAGCGGGCACTTTAACTATCAAAGTGAACATGTGAGCCCTTCAACTATGTAGGTTAACTAGCGGGCCCTTGGACTATCTAGGTTACCTAGTGAGCACTTGGCTATATAGGTTACCTAGAGGGCACTTGGACTATGTGGGTTACCTAGTGGGCACTTGGACTATCTAGGTTAACGAACGTGCACTTGGACTATGTAGGTAACCTAGTGGTCACTTGAACTGTCTAGGTTACCTAGCGTACAATTAGACTATGTAGGTTAACTAGCGGGCACTTGGACTATCTAGGTTAACTAGCGGGCCCTTAGACGATGTAGGTTAACTAGCAGGCCCTTGCACTATGTAGGGTAACTAGCGGGCCCATGGATTATGTAGGTTTACTAGCAGGCACTTGGACTATCTAGGTTAACTAGCGGGCACATGGACTATCTAGGTTAACTACCGGGCACTTGGACTATGTAGGTTCACTAGAGGGCACTTGGACTATCTAGGTTACCTAACGGGCACTTTGACTATCTAAGTTACATAGCGGGCACTTGGACTATGTAGGTTAACTAGCGAGCACTTGGACTCTAGGTTATCTAGCGGGCACTTGGACTATCTAGGTTACCTAGCGGGCCCTTGGACTATGTAGGTTTCCTAGCGGGCACTTGGACTATCTAGGTTACCTAGCGGGCACTTGGGCTATGTATGTTCCGTACGGACACTTGAACTATGTAAGTTAACTACCGGGCACTTGTACTATGTATGTTAACTAGCGGGCCCTTGGACTACTTAGGTTAAATAACGGACATTTGCACTATGTATGTTACCTAGCGGGCACTTGGACTATCTAGGTTAACTAGCGGGCGCTTGGACTATGTAGGTTAACTAGCGGACACTTGCACTATGTAGGTTACCTAGCGGGCACTTGGACTATGTAGGTTAACTAGCAGGCCCTTGGACTATCTAGGTTGTCTAGCAGGCACTTGTACTATGTAGGTTAACTAGCGGGCACTTTCACACTCTAGGTTACCTAGCGGGCACTTGGAATATGTAGTTTACCTAGCGGGCACTTGGACTATGTAGGTTAACTAGAGGACACTTGGAAAATCTAGGTTAACTAGCGGGCACTTGGATTATCTAGGTTAGCTAGCGGGCTCTTGCACTATGTAGGTTAACTAGCGGGCCCTTTGACTATGTAGGTTAACTAGCAGGCTCATGGACGATCTAGGTTAACTAGCGGGCACTTGGACAATATAGGTTAACTAGCGGGCGCTTGGATTATCTAGGTTACCTAGGGGGCACTTGGACTATGTAGGTTCCCTATCGGGCACTTGGACTATGGAGGTTAACTAGCGGACAATTGGACTATCTAGGTTAGTTAACGGGCAATTTGACTATCAAGGATACCTAACGGGCAATTGGACTATATAGATAACCTTGCGGGCACTTAGACTTTGTAGGTTACCTAGCGGGCACATGGACTATCTAGGTTACCTAGCTCGCACTTGAACTATCTACGTTGCCTAGCAGGTTCTTGGAGTATGTAGGTTACCTAGCGAGCTGTTGGACTATCTAGTTTACCTAGCGGGCACTTGGACCATCTAGGTTAACTAGCGGGCCCTTAGACGATGTAGGATAACTAGCGGGCCCTTGCACTATGTAGGTTAACTAGCGGGCCCAGGGATTATGTAGGTGTACTAGCAGGCACTTGGACTATCTAGGTAAACTAGCGGGCACTTGGACTATCTAGGTTAACTAACGGGCACTTGGATTATGTAGTTTCCCTAGCGGGCATATGGACTATTTAGGTTACCTAGCGGGCACTTGGACTATGTAGGTTACCTAGCGGGCAGTTGGACTATCTAGGTTACCTAGCAGGCACTTTGACTATCTAGGTTAACTAACGGGCACTTGGACTATGTAGGTTGCCTAGTGGGTACTTGGACTATGTAGGTTAACTAGCGGGCACTTGGACTGTGTAGGTTACCTAGTGGGCACTTGTATTATGTAGGTTACCTAGCAGGCACTTCGACTCTCTAGGTTAACTAGCGGGCACATGGACTATGTAGGTCAACTAGCGGGCCCTTGGACTATCTAGGTTAGCCAACGGGCACTTAGATTATGTAGGTTAACTAGCGTGCACTTGGACTATGTAGGCTAACTATAGGGCCCTTGGACGATCTAGGTTACCTAGCGGGTACTTGAACTATCTAGGTTGCCTAGGGGGTACTTGAACTATGTACGTTCCCTAGCAGGCACTTGGACTATCTATGTTAACTAGCGGACACTTGCACTATGTAGGTTACCTAGCAGGCACTTGGACTATATAGGTTCACTAGCGGTGATTTGGATTATATAGGTTACCTAGCGGGCACTTGGACTATGTAGGTTACCTAGCGGGCACTTGGACTATCTAGGTTACATAGCAGGCACTTTGACTATCTAGGTTAACTAACGGGCACTTGGACTATGTAGTTTCCCTAGTGGGCATTTGGACTATTTAGGTTACCTAGCGGGCACTTGGACTATGTAGGTTACCTAGCGGGCACTTGGACTATGTAGGTTACCTAGCGGGCACTTGGACTATCTAGGTTACCTAGCAGGCACTTTGACGATCTAGGTTAGCTAACGGGCACTTGGACTATGTAGGTTAACTAGCGGGCACTTGGACTGTCTAGGTTACCTAGTGGACACTTGTATTATCTAGGTTAACGAACGGGCACTTGGACTATGTAGGTTACCTAGCTGCCACTTGCTCTATCTAGGTTAGCTAAGAGGCACTTGGACTATGTAGGTTAACTAGAGGACACTTGGACTATCTAGGTTAACTAGCGGGCACTTGGATGAACTAGCTTAACTAGCGGGCACTTTAACTATCAAAGTGAACATGTGAGCCCTTCAAATATGTAGGTTAACTAGCGGGCCCTTGGACTATCTAGGTTACCTAGTGGGCACTTGGCTATATAGGTTACCTAGCGGGCACTTGGACTATGTGGGTTACCTAGTGGGCACTTGGACTATCTAGGTTAACGAACGGGCACTTGGAATATGCAGGTAACCTAGTGGTCACTTGAATTCTCTAGGTTACCTAGCGGACAATTAGACTATGTAGGTTAACTAGCGGGCACTTGGACTATCTAGGTTAACTAGCGGGCCCTTAGACGATGTAGGTTAACTAGCAGGCCCTTGCACTATGTAGGGTAACTAGCGGGCCCATGGATTATGTAGGTTTACTAGCAGGCACTTGGACTATCTAGGTTAACTAGCGGGCACATGGACTATCTAGGTTAACTACCGGGCACTTGGACTATGTAGGTTCACTAGAGGGCATTTGGACTATATAGGTTACCTAGCGGGCACTTGGACTATGTAGGTTACCTAGCGGGCACTTGGACTATCTAGGTTACATAGCAGGCACTTTGACTATCTAGGTTAACTAACGGGCACTTGGACTATGTAGTTTCCCTAGCGGGCATATGGACTATTTAGGTTACCTAGCGGGCACTTGGACTATGTAGGTTAACTAGAGGACACTTGGACAATCTAGGTTAACTAGCGGGCACTTGGATTATCTAGGTTAGCTAGCGGGCTCTTGCACTATGTAGGTTAACTAGCGGGCCCATTGACTATGTAGGTTAACTAGCAGGCTCATGGACGATCTAGGTTAACTAGCGGGCACTTGGACAATATAGGTTAACTAGCGGGCACTTGGATTATCTAGGTTACCTAGGGGGCACTTGGACTATGTAGGTTCCCTATCGGGCACTTGGACTATGGAGGTTAACTAGCGGACAATTGGACTATCTAGGTTAGTTAACGGGCAATTTGACTATCAAGGTTACCTAACGGGCAATTGGACTATATAGATAACCTTGCGGGCACTTAGACTTTGTAGGTTACCTAGCGGGCACATGGACTATCTAGGTTACCTAGCTCGCACTTGAACTATCTACGTTGCCTAGCAGGTTCTTGGAGTATGTAGGTTACCTAGCGAGCTGTTGGACTATCTAGTTTACCTAGCGGGCACTTGGACCATCTAGGTTAACTAGCGGGCCCTTAGACGATGTAGGATAACTAGCGGGCCCTTGCACTATGTAGGTTAACTAGCGGGCCCAGGGATTATGTAGGTGTACTAGCAGGCACTTGGACTATCTAGGTAAACTAGCGGGCACTTGGACTATCTAGGTTAACTAACGGGCACTTGGATTATGTAGTTTCCCTAGCGGGCATATGGACTATTTAGGTTACCTAGCGGGCACTTGGACTATGTAGGTTACCTAGCGGGCAGTTGGACTATCTAGGTTACCTAGCAGGCACTTTGACTATCTAGGTTAACTAACGGGCACTTGGACTATGTAGGTTGCCTAGTGAGTACTTGGACTATGTAGGTTAACTAGCGGGCACTTGGACTGTGTAGGTTACCTAGTGGACACTTGTATTATGTAGGTTACCTAGCAGGCACTTCGACTCTCTAGGTTAACTAGCGGGCACATGGACTATGTAGGTCAACTAGCGGGCCCTTGGACTATCTAGGTTAGCCAACGGGCACTTAGATTATGTAGGTTAACTAGCGTGCACTTGGACTATGTAGGCTAACTATAGGGCCCTTGGACGATCTAGGTTACCTAGCGGGTACTTGAACTATCTAGGTTGCCTAGGGGGTACTTGGACTATGTACGTTCCCTAGCAGGCACTTGGACTATCTATGTTAACTAGCGGACACTTGCACTATGTAGGTTACCTAGCAGGCACTTGGACTATATAGGTTCACTAGCGGTGATTTGGATTATATAGGTAACCTAGCGGGCACTTGGACTATGTAGGTTACCTAGCGGGCACTTGGACTATCTAGGTTACATAGCAGGCACTTTGACTATCTAGGTTAACTAACGGGCACTTGGACTATGTAGTTTCCCTAGTGGGCATTTGGACTATTTAGGTTACCTAGCGGACACTTGGACTATGTAGGTTACCTAGCGGGCACTTGGACTATGTAGGTTACCTAGCGGGCACTTGGACTATCTAGGTTACCTAGCAGGCACTTTGACGATCTAGGTTAGCTAACGGGCACTTGGACTATGTAGGTTAACTAGCGGGCACTTGGACTGTCTAGGTTACCTAGTGGACACTTGTATTATCTAGGTTAACGAACGGGCACTTGGACTATGTAGGTTACCTAGCTGCCACTTGCTCTATCTAGGTTAGCTAAGAGGCACTTGGACTATGTAGGTTAACTAGAGGACACTTGGACTATCTAGGTTAACTAGCGGGCACTTGGATGAACTAGCTTAACTAGCGGGCACTTTAACTATCAAAGTGAACATGTGAGCCCTTCAAATATGTAGGTTAACTAGCGGGCCCTTGGACTATCTAGGTTACCTAGTGGGCACTTGGCTATATAGGTTACCTAGCGGGCACTTGGACTATGTGGGTTACCTAGTGGGCACTTGGACTATCTAGGTTAACGAACGGGCACTTGGAATATGCAGGTAACCTAGTGGTCACTTGAATTCTCTAGGTTACCTAGCGGACAATTAGACTATGTAGGTTAACTAGCGGGCACTTGGACTATCTAGGTTAACTAGCGGGCCCTTAGACGATGTAGGTTAACTAGCAGGCCCTTGCACTATGTAGGGTAACTAGCGGGCCCATGGATTATGTAGGTTTACTAGCAGGCACTTGGACTATCTAGGTTAACTAGCGGGCACATGGACTATCTAGGTTAACTACCGGGCACTTGGACTATGTAGGTTCACTAGAGGGCATTTGGACTATATAGGTTACCTAGCGGGCACTTGGACTATGTAGGTTACCTACCGGGCACTTGGACTATCTAGGTTACATAGCAGGCACTTTGACTATCTAGGTTAACTAACGGGCACTTGGACTATGTAGTTTCCCTAGCGGGCATATGGACTATTTAGGTTACCTAGCGGGCACTTGGACTATGTAGGTTACCTAGCGGGCACTTGGACTATCTAGGTTACCTAGCAGGTACTTTGACTATCTAGGTTAACTAACGGGCACTTGGACTATGTAGGTTGCCTAGTGGTTACTTGGACTATGTAGGTTAACTAGCGGGCACTTGGACTGTGTAGGTTACCTAGTGGGCACTTGTATTATGTAGGTTACCTAGCAGGCACTTGGACTCTCTAGGTTAACTAGCGGGCACATGGACTAAGTAGGTCAACTAGTGGGCCTTTGGACTATCTAGGTTAGCCAACGGGCACTTAGATTATGTAGGTTAACTAGCGTGCACTTGGACTATGTAGGCTAACTATAGGGCCCTTGGACGATCTAGGTTACCTAGCGGGTACTTGAACTATCTAGGTTGCCTAGCGGGTACTTGGACTATGTACGTTCCCTAGCGGGCACTTGGACTATCTATGTTAACTAGCGGACACTTGCACTATGTAGGTTACCTAGCAGGCACTTGGACTATGTAGGTTCACTAGCGGTCATTTGGATTATATAGGTTACCTAGCGGGCACTTGGACTATGTAGGTTACCTAGCGGGCACTTGGACTATCTAGGTTACATAGCAGGCACTTTGACTATCTAGGTTAACTAACGGGCACTTGGACTATGTAATTTCCCTAGTGGGCATTTGGACTATTTAGGTTACCTAGCGGGCACTTGGACTATGTAGGTTACCTAGCGGGCACTTGGACTATCTAGGTTACCTAGCAGGCACTTTGACGATCTAGGTTAGCTAACGGGCACTTGGACTATGTAGGTTAACTAGCGGGCACTTGGACTGTCTAGGTTACCTAGTGGACACTTGTATTATCTAGGTTAACGAACGGGCACTTGGACTATGTAGTTTACCTAGCCGCCACTTGCTCTATCTAGGTTAGCTAACAGGCACTTGGACTCTCTCGGTTCCCTAGCGGGCACTTGTACTATCTAGGTTAACTAGCGGGCACTTGCAGTATCTAGGTTGCCTAGCGGTTACTTGGACTATGTACGTTCCCAGCGGGCACTTGGAATATCTATGTTAACTAGCGGACACTTTCACTATGTAGGTTACCTAGCAGGCACTTGGACTATCTAGGTTAACCAGCGGGCACTTGGACTATGTAGGTTAACTAGAGGACGCTTGGACTATCTAGGTTAACTAGCGGGCACTTGGATGATCTAGCTTAACTAGCGGGCACTTTAACTATCAAAGTGAACATGTGAGCCCTTCAACTATGTAGGTTAACTAGCGGGCCCTTGGACTATCTAGGTTACCTAGTGGGCACTTGGCTATATAGGTTACCTAGCGGGCACTTGGACTATGTGGGTTACCTAGTGGGCACTTGGACTATCTAGGTTAACGAACGTGCACTTGGACTATGTAGGTAACCTAGTGGTCACTTGAACTGTCTAGGTTACCTAGCGTACAATTAGACTATGTAGGTTAACTAGCGGGCACTTGGACTATCTAGGTTAACTAGCGGGCCCTTAGACGATGTAGGTTAACTAGCAGGCCCTTGCACTATGTAGGGTAACTAGCGGGCCCATGGATTATGTAGGTTTACTAGCAGGCACTTGGACTATCTAGGTTAACTAGCGGGCACATGGACTATCTAGGTAAACTACCGGGCACTTGGACTATGTAGGTTCACTAGAGGGCATTTGGACTATATAGGTTACCTAGCGGGCACTTGGACTATCTAGGTTACATAGCAGGCACTTTGACTATCTAGGTTAACTAACGGGCACTTGGACTATGTAGGTTGCCTAGCGGGTACTTGGACTATGTAGGTTAACTAGCGGGCACTTGGACTGTGTAGGTTACCTAGTGGGCACTTGTATTATGTAGGTTACCTAGCAGGCACTTGGACTCTCTAGGTTAACTAGCGGGCACATGGACTAAGTAGGTCAACTAGCGGGCCCTTGGACTATCTAGGTTAGCCAACGGGCACTTAGATTATGTAGGTTAACTAGCGTGCACTTGGACTATGTAGGCTAACTATAGGGCCCTTGGACGATCTAGGTTACCTAGCGGGTACTTGAACTATCTAGGTTGCCTAGCGGGTACTTGGACTATGTACGTTCCCTAGCGGGCACTTGGACTATCTATGTTAACTAGCGGACACTTGCACTATGTAGGTTACCTAGCAGGCACTTGGACTATGTAGGTTCACTAGCGGTCATTTGGATTATATAGGTTACCTAGCGGGCACTTGGACTATGTAGGTTATCTAGCGGGCACTTGGACTATCTAGGTTACATAGCAGGCACTTTGACTATCTAAGTTAACTAACGGGCTCTTGGACTATGTAGTTTCCCTAGTGGGCATTTGGACTATTTAGGTTACCTAGCGGGCACTTGGACTAAGTAGGTCAACTAGCGGGTCCTTGGACTATCAAGGTTAGCCAACGGGCACTTAGATTGTGTAGGTTAACTAGCGGGCACTTGGAATATGTAAGTTAAGTAGCGGACACTTGCACTATGAAGGTTAACTAGCGGGCCCATGGACTATGTAGGTTTACTAGCGGGCCCTTGGACTATCTAGGTTCCCTAAAGGGCACTTGGACTATCTAGGTTACCGAACGGGCACTTGGACTATCTAGGTTAAATAGCGTGCACTTGGACTATGTAGGTTCCTTAGCGCGCACTTGGACTATCTAGGTTGCCTAGCGGGGACTTGGACGATATAGGTTAAGTAGCATGCCCTTGGAATATCTAAGTTACGTAGCGGGCACTTGGTATCTAGGTTAACTAGCGGGCACTTGGACTATGTAGGTTAACTAGAGGACACTTGGACTATCTAGGTTAACTAGCGGGCACTTGGATGATCTAGCTTAACTAGCGGGCACTTTAACTATCAAAGTGAACATGTGAGCCCTTCAACTATGTAGGTTAACTAGCGGGCCCTTGGACTATCTAGGTTACCTAGTGGGCACTTGGCTATATAGGTTACCTAGCGGGCACTTGGACTATGTGGGTTACCTAGTGGGCACTTGGACTATCTAGGTTAACCAACGGGCACTTGGAATATGCAGGTAACCTAGCGGGAACTTGGACTGTCTAGGTTACCTAGCGGGCACTTGGACTTCTAGGTTAACGAAGGGGCTCTTGGACTATGTAGGTTGCCTAGCGGGCACTTGGAATATCTAGGTTAGGTAACGGGCACTTGGACTATCTAGGTTACCTAACGGGCACTTTGACTATCTAGGTTACATAGCGGGCACTTGGACTATGTAGGTTAACTAGCGAGCACTTGGACTCTAGGTTATCTAGCGGGCACTTGGACTATCTAGGTTACCTAGCGGGCCCTTGGACTATGTAGGTTTCCTAGCGGGCACTTGGACTATCTAGGTTACCTAGCGGGCACTTGGGCTATGTATGTTCCTTACGGACACTTGAACTATGTAAGTTAACTACCGGGAACTTGTACTATGTATGTTAACTAGCGGACCCTTGGGCTACTTAGGTTAAATAACGGACACTTGCACTATGTATGTTACCTAGCGGGCACTTGGACTATCTAGGTTAACTAGCGGGCGCTTGGACTATGTAGGTTAACTAGCGGACACTTGCACTATGTAGGTTACCTAGCGGGCACTTGGACTATGTAGGTTAACTAGCAGGCCCCTGGACTATCTAGGTTATCTAGCAGGCACTTGTACTATGTAGGTTAACTAGCGGGCACTTGCACACTCTAGGTTACCTAGAGGGCACTTGGAATATGTAGGTTAACTAGCGGGCACTTGGACTATGTAGGTTAACTAGAGGACAATTGGACGATATAGGTTAACTAGCGGGCACTTGGATTATCTAGGTTAGCTAGCGGGCTCTTGCACTATGTAGGTTAACTAGCGGGCCCAGGGATTATGTAGGTGTACTAGCAGGCACTTGGACTATCTAGGTTAACTAGCGGGCACTTGGACTATCTAAGTTAACTAGCGGGCACTTGGATTATGTAGGTTCACTAGCGGGCATTTGGACTATATAGGTTACCTAGCGGGCACTTGGACTATATAGGTTACCTAGCGGGCACTTGGACTATCTAGGTTACCTAGCAGGCACTTTGACGATCTAGGTTAACTAACGGGCACTTGGACTATGTAGGTTGCCTAGCGGGCACTTGGATTATGTAGCTTCCCTATCGGGCACTTGTACTATGTAGGTTAACTAGCGGGCACTTGGACTGTCTAGGTTACCTAGTGGGCACTTGTATTATCTAGGTTAACGAACGGGCACTTGGACTATGTAGGTTACCTAGCCGCCACTTGCACTATCTAGGTTAGCTAACAGGCACTTGGACTATCTAGGTTCCCTAGCGGGCACTTGTACTATCTAGGTTACCTAGCTGGCACTTGGACTATGTAGGTCAACTAGCGGGCCCTTGGACTATCTAGGTTAGCCAACGGGCACTTAGATTATGTAGGTTAACTAGAGTGCACTTGGACTATGTAGGCTAACTAGTGGGCCCTTGGACGATCTAGGTTACCTAGCGGGAACTTGAAGTATCTAGGTTAACTAGCGGGCACTTGAAGTATCTAGGTTGCCTAGCGGGTACTTGGACTATGTACGTTCCCTAGCGGGCACTTGGACTATCTATGTTAACTAGCGGACACTTGCACTATGTAGGTTACCTAGCAGGCACTTGGACTATGTAGGTTCACTAGCGGTCATTTGGATTATATAGGTTACCTAGTGGGCACTTGGACTATGTAGGTTACCTAGCGGGCACTTGGACTATCTAGGTTACATAGCAGGCACTTTGACTATCTAGGTTAACTAACGGGCACTTGGACTATGTAGTTTCCCTAGTGGGCATTTGGACTATTTAGGTTACCTAGCGGGCACTTGGACTATGTAGGTTACCTAGCGGGCACTTGGACTATCTAGGTTACCTAGCAGGCACTTTCACGATCTAGGTTAGCTAATGGGCACTTGGACTATGTAGGTTAACTAGCGGGCACTTGGACTGTCTAGGTTACCTAGTGGACACTTGTATTATCTAGGTTAACGAACGGGCCCTTGGACTATGTAAGTTACGTAGCCGCCACTTGCTCTATCTAGGTTAGCTAACAGGCACTTGGACTATCTAGGTTCCCTAGCGGGCACTTGTTCTATCTAGGTTAACTAGCGGGCACTTGGACTATGTAGGTTAACTAGAGGACACTTGGACTATCTAGGTTAACTAGCGGGCACTTGGATGATCTAGCTTAACTAGCGGGCACTTTAACTATCAAAGTGAACATGTGAGCCCTTCAACTATGTAGGTTAACTAGCGGGCCCTTGGATTATCTAGGTTACCTAGTGGGCACTTGGCTATATAGGTTACCTAGCGGGCACTTGGACTATGTGGGTTACCTAGTGGGCACTTGGACTATCTAGGTTAACGAACGGGCACTTGGAATATGCATGTAACCTAGCGGGAACTTGGTCTGTCTAGGTTACCTAGCGGGCACTTGGACTTCTAGGTTAACGAAGGGCTCTTGGACTATGTAGGTTGCCTAGCGGGCACTTGGAATATCTAGGTTAGGTAACGGGCACTTGGACTATCTAGGTTACCTAACGGGCACTTTGACTATCTAAGTTACATAGCGGGCACTTGGACTAAGTAGGTTAACTAGCGAGCACTTGGACTCTAGGTTATCTAGCGGGCACTTGGACTATCTAGGTTACCTAGCGGGCCCTTGGACTATGTAGGTTTCCTAGCGGGCACTTGGACTATCTAGGTTACCTAGCGGGCACTTGGGCTATGTATGTTCCTTACGGACACTTGAACTATGTAAGTTAACTACCGGGCACTTGTACTATGTATGTTAACTAGCGGGCCCTTGGACTACTTAGGTTAAATAACGGACATTTGCACTATGTATGTTACCTAGCGGGCACTTGGACTATCTAGGTTAACTAGCGGGCGCTTGGACTATGTAGGTTAACTAGCGGACACTTGCACTATGTAGGTTACCTAGCGGGCACTTGGACTATGTAGGTTAACTAGCAGGCCCTTGGGCTATCTAGGTTATCTATCAGGCACTTGTACTATGTAGGTTAACTAGCGGGCACTTTCACACTCTAGGTTACCTAGCGGGCACTTGGAATATGTAGTTTACCTAGCGGGCACTTGGACTATGTAGGTTAACTAGAGGACACTTGGACAATCTAGGTTAACTAGCGGGCACTTGGATTATCTAGGTTAGCTAGCGGGCTCTTGCACTATGTAGGTTAACTAGCGGGCCCATTGACTATGTAGGTTAACTAGCAGGCTCATGGACGATCTAGGTTAACTAGCGGGCACTTGGACAATATAGGTTAACTTGCGGGCACTTGGATTATCTAGGTTACCTAGGGGGCACTTGGACTATGTAGGTTCCCTATCGGGCACTTGGACTATGGAGGTTAACTAGCGGACAATTGGAATATCTAGGTTAGTTAACGGGCAATTTGACTATCAAGGTTACCTAACGGGCAATTGGACTATATAGATAACCTTGCGGGCACTTAGACTTTGTAGGTTACCTAGCGGGCACATGGACTATCTAGGTTACCTAGCTCGCACTTGAACTATCTACGTTGCCTAGCAGGTTCTTGGAGTATGTAGGTTACCTAGCGAGCTGTTGGACTATCTAGTTTACCTAGCGGGCACTTGGACCATCTAGGTTAACTAGCGGGCCCTTAGACGATGTAGGATAACTAGCGGGCCCTTGCACTATGTAGGTTAACTAGCAGGCCCAGGGATTATGTAGGTGTACTAGCAGGCACTTGGACTATCTAGGTAAACTAGCGGGCACTTGGACTATCTAGGTTAACTAGCGGGCAGTTGGATTATGTAGGTTCACTAGCGGGCATTTGGACTATATAGGTTACCTAGCGGGCACTTGGACTATGTAGGTTACCTAGCGGGTACTTGGACTATCTAGGTTACCTAGCAGGCACTTTGACGATCTAGGTTAACTAACGGGCACTTGGACTATGTAGGTTGCCTAGCGGGCACTTGGATTATGTAGGTTCCCTATCGGGCACTTGTACTATGTAGGTTAACTAGCGGGCACTTGGACTGTCTAGGTTACCTAGTGGGCACTTGTATTATCTAGGTTAACGAAAGGGCACTTGGACTATGTAGTTTACCTAGCCGCCACTTGCACTATCTAGGTTAGCTAACAGGCACTTGGACTATCTAGGTTCCCTAGCGGACACTTGTACTATCTAGGTTACCTAGCTGGCACTTGGACTATGCAGGTCAACTAGCGGGCCCTTGGACTATCTAGGTTAGCCAACGGGAACTTAGATTATGTAGGTTAACTAGAGTGCACTTGGACTATGTAGGCTAACTAGGGGGCCCTTGGACGATCTAGGTTACCTAGCGGGCACTTGAACTATCTAGGTTAACTAGCGGGCATTTGAAGTATCTAGGTTGCCTAGCGGGTACTTGGAGTATGTACGTTCCCTAGCGGGCACTTGGACTATCTATGTTAACTGGCGGACACTTGCACTATGTAGGTTACCTAGCAGGCACTTGGACTATGTAGGTTCACTAGTGGTCATTTGGATTATATAGGTTACCTAGCGGGCACTTGGACTATGTAGGTTACCTAGCGGGCACTTGGACTATCTAGGTTACATAGCAGGCACTTTGACTATCTAGGTTAACTAACGGGCACTTGGACTATGTAGTTTCCCTAGTGGGCATTTGGACTATTTAGGTTACCTAGCGGGCAATTGGACTATGTAGGTTACCTAGCGGGCACTTGGACTATCTAGGTTACCTAGCAGGCACTTTGACGATCTAGGTTAGCTAACGGGCACTTGGACTATGTAGGTTAACTAGCGGGCACTTGGACTGTCTAGGTTACCTAGTGGACACTTGTATTATCTAATTTAACGAACGGGCACTTGGACTATGTAGGTTACCTAGGCGCCACTTGCTCTATCTAGGTTAGCTAACAGGCACTTGGACTAGCTAGGTTCCCTAGCGGGCACTTGTACTATCTAGGTTAACTAGCGGGCACTTGCAGTATCTAGGTTGCCTAGCGGTTACTTGGACTATGTACGTTCCCTAGCGGGCACTTGGACTATCTATGTTAACTAGCGGACACTTTCACTATGTAGGTTACCTAGCAGGCACTTGGACTATCTAGGTTAACTAGCGGGCACTTGGACTATGTAGGTTAACTAGAGGACACTTGGACTATCTAGGTTAACTAGCGGGCACTTGGATGATCTAGCTTAACTAGCGGGCACTTTAACTATCAAAGTGAACATGAGAGCCCTTCAACTATGTAGGTTAACTAGCGGGCCCTTGGACTATCTAGGTTACCTAGTGGGCACTTGGCTATATAGGTTACCTAGCGGGCACTTGGACTATGTGGGTTACCTAGTGGGCACTTGGTCTATCTAGGTTAACCAACGGGCACTTGGAATATGCAGGTAACCTAGCGGGAACTTGGACTGTCTAGGTTACCTAGCGGGCACTTGGACTTCTAGGTTAACGAAGGGGCTCTTGGACTATGTAGGTTGCCTAGCGGGCACTTGGAATATCTAGGTTAGGTAACGGGCACTTGGACTATCTAGGTTACCTAACGGGCACTTTGACTATCTAGGTTACATAGCGGGCACTTGGACTATGTAGGTTAACTAGCGAGCACTTGGACTCTAGGTTATCTAGCGGGCACTTGGACTATCTAGGTTACCTAGAGGGCCCTTGGACTATGTAGGTTTCCTAGCGGGCACTTGGACTATCTAGGTTACCTAGCGGGCACTTGGGCTATGTATGTTCCTTACGGACACTTGAACTATGTAAGTTAACTACAGGGCACTTGTACTATGTATGTTAACTAGCGGGCCCTTGGACTACTTAGGTTAAATAACGGACATTTGCACTATGTATGTTACCTAGCGGGCACTTGGACTATCTAGGTTAACTAGCGGGCGCTTGGACTATGTAGGTTAACTAGCGGACACTTGCACTATGTAGGTTACCTAGCGGGCACTTGGACTATGTAGGTTAACTAGCAGGCCCTTGGACTATCTAGGTTATCCAGCAGGCACTTGTACTGTGTAGGTTAACTAGCGGGCACTTGCACACTCTAGGTTACCTAGCGGGCACTTGGAATATGTAGGTTACCTAGCGGGCACTTGGACTATGTAGGTTAACTAGAGGACACTTGGACAATCTAGGTTAACTAGCGGGCACTTGGATTATCTAGGTTAGCTAGCGGGCTCTTGCACTATGTAGGTTAACTAGCGGGCCCATTGAGTATGTAGGTTAACTAGCAGGCACATGGACGATCTAGGTTACCTAGCGGGCACTTGGACGATATAGGTTAACTAGCGGGCACTTGGATTATCTAGGTTACCTAGGGGGCACTTGGACTATGTAGGTTCCCTATCGGGCACTTGGACTATGGAGGTTAACTAGCGGACACTTGGACTATCTAGGTTAGCTAACGGGCAATTTGACTATCAAGGTTACCTAACGGTCAATAGGATTATATAGATAACCTAGCGGGCACTTAGACTTTGTAGGTTACCTAGCGGGCACATGGACTATATAGGTTACCTAGCCGCACTTGAACTATCTACGTTGCCTAGCAGGTTCTTGGAGTATGTAGGTTACCTAGCGGGCTGTTGGACTATCTAGTTTACCTAGCGGGCACTTGGACCATCTAGGTTAACTAGCGGGCCCTTAGACGATGTAGGATAACTAGCGGGCCCTTGCACTATGTAGGTTAACTAGCGGGCCCAGAGATTATGTAGGTGTACTAGCAGGCACTTGGACTATCTAGGTTAACTAGCGGGCACTTGGACTATCTAGGTTAACTAGCGGGCACTTGGATTATGTAGGTTCACTAGCGGGCATTTGGACTATATAGGTTACCTAGTGGGCACTTGGACTATATAGGTTACCTAGCGGGCACTTGGACTATCTAGGTTACCTAGCAGGCATTTTGACGATCTAGGTTAACTAACGGGCACTTGGACTATGTAGGTTGCCTAGCGGGCACTTGGATTATGTAGGTTCCCTATCGGGCACTTGTACTATGTAGGTTAACTAGCGGGCACTTGGACTGTCTAGGTTACCTAGTGGGCACTTGTATTATCTAGGTTAACGAACGGGCACTTGGACTATGTAGGTTACCTAGCCGCCACTTGCACTATCTAGGTTAGCTAACAGGCACTTGGACTATCTAGGTTCCCTAGTGGGCACTTGTACTATCTAGGTTACCTAGCTGGCACTTGGACTATGTAGGTCAACTAGCGGGCCCTTGGACTATCTAGGTTAGCCAACGGGCACTTAGATTATGTAGGTTAACTAGCGTGCACTTGGGCTATGTAGGCTAACTAGGGGGCCCTTGGACGATCTAGGTTACCTAGCGGGTACTTGAACTATCTAGGTTAACTAGCGGGCACTTGAAGTATCTAGGTTGCCTAGCGGGTACTTGGAGTATGTACGTTCCCTAGCGGGCACTTGGACTATCTATGTTAACTAGCGGACACTTGCACTATGTAGGTTACCTAGCAGGCACTTGGACTATGTAGGTTCACTAGCGGTCATTTGGATTATATAGGTTACCTAGCGGGCACTTGGACTATGTAGGTTACCTAGTGGGCACTTGGACTATCTAGGTTACATAGCAGGCACTTTGACTATCTAGGTTAACTAACGGGCACTTGGACTATGTAGTTTCCCTAGTGGGCATTTGGACTATTTAGGTTACCTAGCGGGCACTTGGACTATCTAGGTTACCTAGCAGGCACTTTGACGATCTAGGTTAGCTAACGGGCACTTGGACTATGTAGGTTAACTAGCGGGCACTTGGACTGTCTAGGTTACCTAGTGGACACTTGTATTATCTAGGTTAACGAACGGGCACTTGGACTATGTAGGTTACCTAGGCGCCACTTGCTCTATCTAGGTTAGCTAACAGGCACTTGGACTATCTAGGTTCCCTAGCGGGCACTTGTACTATCTAGGTTAACTAGCGGGCACTTGCAGTATCTAGGTTGCCTAGCGGTTACTTGGACTATGTACGTTCCCTAGCGGGCACTTGGACTATCTATGTTAAATAGCGGACACTTGCACTATGTAGGTTACCTAGCAGGCACTTGGACTATCTAGGTTAACTAGCGGGCACTTGGACTATGTAGGTCAACTAGCGGGTCCTTGGACTATCAAGGTTAGCCAAGGGGCACTTAGATTGTGTAGGTTAACTAGTGGGCCCTTGGAATATGTAGGTAAAGTAGCGGACACTTGCACTATGAAAGTTAACTAGCGGGCCCATGGACTATGTAGGTTTACTAGCGGTCCCTTGGACTAACTAGGTTCCCTAAAGGGCACTTGGACTGTCTAGGTTACCTAACGGGCACTTGGACTATCTAGGTAGCCTAGCGGGCACTTGGACGATATAGGTTAACTAGCGTGTCCTTGGAATATCTAGGTTACGTAGCGGGCACTTGGTATATAGGTTAACTAGCGGGCACTTGGACTATGTAGGTTAACTAGAGGACACTTGGACTATCTAGGTTAACTAGTGGGCCCTTGGACTATGTAGGTTAACTAGCGCGCATTTGGACAATCTAGGTTAACTAGCGGGCACTTGGACAATCTAGGTTAACTAGCGGGCACTTGGACTATCAAAGTGAACAAGTGAGCCCTTGGACTATGTAGGTTAACTAGCGGGCCCTTGGACTATCTTGGTTACCTAGCTGGAACTTGGACAATGTAAGTTACCTAGCGGGCACGTGGACTATCTAGGTTACCTAACGGGCACTTTGACTATCTAGGTTACATAGCGGGCCCTTGGACTATGTAGGTTTCCTAGCGGGCACTTGGACTATCTAGGTTAACGAACGGGCACTTGGACTATGTAGGCAACCTAGCAGGCACTTGGACAGTCTAGGTTGCCTAGAGGGCACTTGGACTATCTAGGTTAACGAACGGGCACTTGGACAATGTAGGTTACCTAGCGGGCACTTGGACTATGTAGGGTCCCTATGGGACATTTGGACTACTTAGGTTACCTAGCTGGCACTTGGACTATCTAGGTTAACTAGCGGGCACTTGGACTATCTAGGTCAACTAGTGGGCCCTTGTACTATGTAGGTTAACTAGCGAGCACATGGACTATCTAGGTTAACTAGCGGACCTTGGACTCTGTAGGTTAACTAGCGAGCCTTTGGACTATCTAGGTTACCTAGCAGGCACTTAGACTATGAAGGTTCCTTAGCGGGCACTTGGATTATCTAGGTTACCCAGCGGGCAATTGGACTATGTAGGTCAACTAGCGGGCCCTTGGACTATCTAGGTTAGCTAACTGGCACGTGGACTATGTAGGTTAACTAGCGGGCACCTGGATTATCTAGGTTAGCTAGCGGGCTCTTGCACTATGTAGGTTAACTAGAGGGCACTTTTAAGATCTAGGTTAACTAGCGGGCACTTGGACGATATAGGTTAACTAGCGGGCACTTGGATTATCTAGGTTACCTAGCGGGCACTTGGACTATGTAGGTTCCCTATCGGGCACTTGGACTATGTAGGTTAACTAGCGGACATTTGGACTATCTAGGTTAGCTAACGGGCAACTGGACTATCAAGGTTACCTAACGGGCACTTGGACTATATAGATAACCTAGCGGGCACTTAGACTTTGTAGGTTACCTAGTGGGTACTTGGACAATCTAGGTTACCTAGCTGGCACTTGAAATATCTACGTTGCCTAGCGGGGTCTTGGAGTATGTAGGTTACCTAGCGGGCTGTTGGACTATCTAGGTTACCTAGCGGGCACTTGGACTATCTAGGTTAACTAACGGGCACTTGGACTATGTAGGTTCCCTAGCGGGCCCTTGGACTATGTAAGTTCCCTATCGGGCACTTGGACTAGGTAGGTTCCCTAGCGGGCACATGGTCTATCTAGGTTAACTAGCGGGCACTTGGAGTATCTAGGTTAACTAGCGAGAACTTGGACTATCTAGGATAACTAGCGGGCACTTGGACTATTAGGGTCCCTAGCGGGCATTTGGACTATATAGGTTACCTAGAAGGCACTTGGATTATGTAGGTTAACGAACAGGCACTTGGACTATGTAAGTAACCTAGTGGTCACTTGAACTGTCTAGGTTACCTAGCGGGCACTTGGACTATGTAGGTTAACTAGCGGGCACTTGGACTTTCTAGGTTAACTAGCGGGCCCTTGGACGATGTAGGTTAACTAGCGGGCCCTTGGACTATGTAGGTTAACTAGTGGGCCCTTGGACTATGTAGGTTAACTAGCGTGCACTTGGAAGATCTAGCTTACCTAGCGGGTACTTGGACAATGTAGGTTAACTAGCGGGCCCTTGGACTATTTATATTAACTAGCGGCACTTCGACTATCTACGTTAACTAGCGGGCCCTTGGACTATGTAGATTCCCTAGCGGGCACTTGGACTATGTATGTTCCAGAGCGGGCACTTCGACTATGTAGGTTCCCTAGCAGGGACTTGGACTATGTAGGTTCCAGAGCGGGCACTTGGACTATCTAGGTTCCCTTGCGGGCACTTGGACTATGTAGGTTAACAAGCGGACACTTGGACGATCTAGGTTAACTAGCTGGTAATTGGATTATATAGGTAACTAGCGGGCGCTTGGACCATGTAGATTAACTAGCAGCACTTGGACTATCTACGTTATCTAGCGGGCCCTTGGACTATGTAGATTCCCTAGCGTGCACTTGGACTACGTAGGTTCCCTAAAGGGCACTTGGACTATGTATGTCCCCTAGCGGGCACTTGGACTATGTATGTTCCCTACGGACACTTGAACTATGTAAGTTAACTACCGGGCACTTGGACTATGTATGTTAACTAACGGGCCCTTGGACTACTTAGGTTAACTAGCGGACACTTGGACTATCTAGGTTAACTAGCGGGCGCTTGGACTATGTAGGTTAACTAGCGGACACTTGCACTATGTAGGTTACCAAGCGTGCAATTGGACTATCTAGGTAGCCTAGCGGGCACTTGGACGATATAGGTTAACTAGCGTGCCCTTGGAATATCTAGGTTACGTAGCGGGCACTTGTTATATAGGTTAACTAGTGGGCATTTGGACTATGTAGGTTAACTAGGGGACACTTGGACTATCTAGGTTAACTAGTGGGCCCTTGGATTATGTAGGTTAACTAGCGCGCACTTGGACAATCTAGGTTAACTAGCGGGCACTTGGACTATCAAAGTGAACAAGTGAGCCCTTGGACTATGTAGGTTAACTAGCGGGCCCTTGGACTATCTAGGTTACCTAGCGGGCACTTGGACTATATAGGTTACCTAGCGGGCACTTGGACTATGTAGGTTACCTAGTGGGCACTTGGACTATCTAGGTTAACGAACGGGCACTTAGAATATGCAGGTAACCTAGCGGGCACTTGGACTGTCTAGGTTACCTAGCGGGCACTTGGACTTCTAGGTTAACGAACGGGCTCTTGGACTATGTAGGTTGCCTAGCGGGCACTTGGAATATCTAGGTTAGGTAACGGGCACTTGCACTATCTAGGTTACCTAGCTGGAACTTGGACAATGTAAGTTACCTAGCAGGCACTTGGACTATCTAGGTTACCTAATGGGCACTTTGACCATCTAGGTTACATAGCGGTCCCTTCGATTATGTAGGTTTCCTAGCGGGCACTTGGACTATCTAGGTTATCTAACTGGCACTTGGACTTTGTGGGTTAACTAGCGGACACTTGCACAATCTAGGTTAACTAGCGGGCTCTTGCACTATGTAGGTTAACTAGCGGGCACTTGGACGATCTAGGTTAACTAGCGGGCACTAGGACGATATAGGTTAACTAGCGGGCACTTGGATTATCTAGGTTACCTAGCGGGCACTTGGACTATGTAGGTTCCCTATCGGGCACTTGGACTATGTAGGTTAACTAGCGGACATTTGGACTATCTAGGTTAGCTAACGGGCAATTGGACTATCAAGGTTACCTAACGGGCACTTGGACTATATAGATAACCTAGCGGGCACTTAGACTTTGTAGGTTACCTAGTGGGTACTTGGACTATCTAGGTTACCTAGCTGGCACTTGAAATATCTACGTTGCCTAGCCGGTTCTTGGAGTATGTAGGTTACCTAGCGGGCTGTTGGACTATCTAGGTTACCTAGCGGGCACTTGGACTATCTAGGTTAACTAACGGGCACTTGGACTATGTAGGTTCCCTAGCGGGCCCTTGGACTATGTAAGTTCCCTATCGGGCACTTGGACTAGGTAGGTTCCCTAGCGGGCACATGGTCTATCTAGGTTAACTAGCGGGCACTTGGAGTATCTAGGTTAACTAGCGAGCACTTGGACTATCTAGGATAACTAGCGGGCACTTGGACTATTAGGGTCCCTAGCGGGCATTTGGACTATATAGGTTACCTAGAGGGCACTTGGACTATGTAGGTTAACGAACAGGCACTTGGACTATGTAAGTAACCTAGTGGTCACTTGAACTGTCTAGGTTACCTAGCGGGCACTTGGACTATGTAGGTTAACTAGCGGGCACTTGGACTATCTAGGTTAACTAGCGGGCCCTTGGACGATGTAGGTTAACTAGCGGGCCCTTGGACTATGTAGGTTAACTAGTGGGCCCTTGGACTATGTAGGTTAACTAGCGTGCACTTGGAAGATCTAGATTACCTAGCGGGTACTTGGACAATGTAGGTTAACTAGCGGGCCCTTGGACTATTTATATTAACTAGCGGCACTTGGACTATCTACGTTAACTAGCGGGCCCTTGGACTATGTAGAAGCCCTAGCGGGCACTTGGACTATGTATGTTCCAGAGCGGGCACTTCGACTATGTAGGTTCCCTAGCAGGGACTTGGACTATGTAGGTTCCAGTGCGGGCACTTGGACTATCTAGGTTCCCTTGCGGGCACTTGGACTATGTAGGTTAACAAGCGGACACTTGGACGATCTAGGTTAACTAGCTGGTAATTGGATTATATAGGTAACTAGTGGGCGCTTGGACCATGTAGATTAACTAGCAGCACTTGGACTATCTACGTTATCTAGCGGGCCCTTGGACTATGTAGATTCCCTAGCGTGCACTTGGACTACGTAGGTTCCCTAAAGGGCACTTGGACTATGTATGTCCCCTAGCGGGCACTTGGACTATGTATGTTCCCTACGGACACTTGAACTATGTAAGTTAACTACCGGGCACTTGGACTATGTATGTTAACTAACGGGCCCTTGGACTACTTAGGTTAACTAGCGGACACTTGGACTATCTAGGTTAACTAGCGGGCGCTTGGACTATGTAGGTTAACTAGCGGACACTTGCACTATGTAGGTTACCAAGCGTGCAATTGGACTATCTAGGTAGCCTAGCGGGCACTTGGACGATATAGGTTAACTAGCGTGCCCTTGGAATATCTAGGTTACGTAGCGGGCACTTGTTATATAGGTTAACTAGTGGGCATTTGGACTATGTAGGTTAACTAGAGGACACTTGGACTATCTAGGTTAACTAGTGGGCCCTTGGATTATGTAGGTTAACTAACGCGCACTTGGACAATCTAGGTTAACTAGCGGGCACTTGGACGATCTAGGTTAACTAGCGGGCACTTGGACTATCTAAGTGAACAAGTGAGCCCTTGGACTATGTAGGTTAACTAACGGGCCCTTGGACTATCTAGGTTACCTAGCGGGCACTTGGACTATATAGGTTACCTAGTGGGCACTTGGACTATCTAGGTTAACGAACGGGCACTTAGAATATGCAGGTAACCTAGCGGGCACTTGGACTGTCTAGGTTACCTAGCGGGCACTTGGACTTCTAGGTTAACGAACGGGCTCTTGGACTATGTAGGTTGCCTAGCGGGCACTTGGAATATCTAGGTTAGGTAACGGGCACTTGCACTATCTAGGTTACCTAGCTGGAACTTGGACAATGTAAGTTACCTAGCAGGCACTTGGACTATCTAGGTTACCTAATGGGCACTTTGACCATCTAGGTTACATAGCGGTCCCTTCGACTATGTAGGTTTCCTAGCAGGCACTTGGACTATCTAGGTTATCTAACTGGCACTTGGACTTTGTGGGTTAACTAGCGGACACTTGCACGATCTAGGTTAACTAGCGGGCTCTTGCACTATGTAGGTTAACTAGCGGGCACTTGGACGATCTAGGTTAACTAGCGCGCACTAGGACGATATAGGTTAACTAGCGGGCACTTGGATTATCTAGGTTACCTAGCGGGCACTTGGACTATGTAGGTTCCCTATCGGGCACTTGGACTATGTAGGTTAACTAGCGGACATTTGGACTATCTAGGTTAGCTAACGGGCAATTGGACTATCAAGGTTACCTAACGGGCACTTGGACTATATAGATAACCTAGCGGGCACTTAGACTTTGTAGGTTACCTAGTGGGTACTTGGACTATCTAGGTTACCTAGCTGGCACTTGAAATATCTACGTTGCCTAGCGGGTTCTTGGAGTATGTAGGTTACCTAGCGGGCTGTTGGACTATCTAGGTTACCTAGCGGGCACTTGGACTATCTAGGTTAACTAACGGGCACTTGGACTATGTAGGTTCCCTAGCGGGCCCTTGGACTATGTAAGTTCCCTTTCGGGCACTTGGACTAGGTAGGTTCCCTAGCGGGCACATGGTCTGTCTAGGTTAACTAGCGGGCACTTGGAGTATCTAGGTTAACTAGCGAGCACTTGGACTATCTAGGATAACTAGCGGGCACTTGGACTATTAGGGTCCCTAGCGGGCATTTGGACTATATAGGTTACCTAGAGGGCACTTGGACTATGTAGGTTAACGAACAGGCACTTGGACTATGTAAGTAACCTAGTGGTCACTTGAACTGTCTAGGTTACCTAGCGGGCACTTGGACTATGTAGGTTAACTAGCGGGCACTTGGACTATCTAGGTTAACTAGCGGGCCCTTGGACGATGTAGGTTAACTAGCGGGCCCTTGGACTATGTAGGTTAACTAGTGGGCCCTTGGACTATGTAGGTTAACTAGCGTGCACTTGGAAGATCTAGCTTACCTAGCGGGTACTTGGACAATGTAGGTTAACTAGCGGGCCCTTGGACTATTTATATTAACTAGCGGCACTTGGACTATCTACGTTAACTAGCGGGCCCTTGGACTATGTAGATTCCCTAGCGGGCACTTGGACTATGTATGTTCCAGAGCGGGCACTTCAACTATGTAGGTTCCCTAGCAGGGACTTGGACTATGTAGGTTCCAGTGAGGGCACTTGGACTATCTAGGTTCCCTAGCAGGCACTTGGACTATGTAGGTTAACAAGCGGACACTTGGACGATCTAGGTTAACTAGCTGGTAATTGGATTATATAGGTAACTAGCGGGCGCTTGGACCATGTAGATTAACTAGCAGCACTTGGACTATCTATGTTATCTAGCGGGCCCTTGGACTATGTAGATTCCCTAGCGTGCACTTGGACTACATAGGTTCCCTAAAGGGCACTTGGACTATGTATGTTCCCTAGCGGGCACTTGGACTATGTATGTTCCCTACGGACACTTTAACTATGTAAGTTAACTACCGGGCACTTGGACTATGTATGTTAACTAACGGGCCCTTGGACTACTTAGGTTAACTAGCGGACACTTGGACTATCTAGGTTAACTAGCGGGCGCTTGGACTATGTAGGTTAACTAGCGGACACTTGCACTATGTAGGTTACCAAGCGGGCAATTGGACTATCTAGGTAGCCTAGCGGGCACTTGGACGATATAGGTTAACTAGCGTGCCCTTGGAATATCTAGGTTACGTAGCGGGCACTTGTTATATAGGTTAACTAGTGGGCACTTGGACTATGTAGGTTAACTAGAGGACACTAGGACTATCTAGGTTAACTAGTGGGCCCTTGGATTATGTAGGTTAACTAACGCGCACTTGGACAATCTAGGTTAACTAGCGGGCACTTGGACGATCTAGGTTAACTAGCGGGCACTTGGACTATCAAAGTGAACAAGTGAGCCCTTGGACTATGTAGGTTAACTAGTGGGCCCTTGGACTATCTAGGTTACCTAGCGGGCACTTGGACTATATAGGTTACCTAGCGGGCACTTGGACTATGTCTGTTACCTAGTGGGCACTTGGACTATCTAGGTTAACGAACGGGCACTTAGAATATGCAGGTAACCTAGCGGGCACTTGGACTGTCTAGGTTACCTAGCAGGCACTTGGACTTCTAGGTTAACGAACGGGCTCTTGGACTATGTAGGTTGCCTAGCGGGCACTTGGAATATCTAGGTTAGGTAACGGGCACTTGCACTATCTAGGTTACCTAGCTGGAACTTGGACAATGTAAGTTACCTAGCAGGCACTTGGACTATCTAGGTTACCTAATGGGCACTTTGACTATCTAGGTTACATAGCGGGCCCTTCGACTATGTAGGTTTCCTAGCGGGCACTTGGACTATCTAGGTTAACGAACGGGTACTTGGACTATGTAGGCAACCTAGCAGGCACTTGGATAGTCTAGGTTGCCTAGAGGGCACTTGGACTATCTAGGTTAACGAACGGGCACTTGGACAATGTAGGTTACCTAGCGGGCACTTGGACTATGTAGGGTCCCTATGGGACATTTGGACTACTTAGGTTACCTAGCGGGCACTTGGACTATGTAGGTTAACTAGCGAGCACTTGGACTATCTAGGTTAACTAGCGGACCTTGGACTCTGTAGGTTAACTAGCGGGCCTTTGGACTATCTAGGTTACCTAGCAGGCACTTAGACTATGAAAGTTCCTAAGCGGGCACTTGGATTATCTAGGTTACCCAGCGGGCAATTGGACTATGTAGGTCAACTAGCGGGCCCTTGGACTATCTAGGTTAGCTAACTGGCACGTGGACTATGTAGGTTAACTAGCGGACACTTGCATGATCTACGTTAACTAGCGGGCTCTTGCACTATGTAGGTTAACTAGCGGGCCCATTGACTCTGTTGGTTAACTATGGGCACTTGGACTATCTAGGTTAACTAGAGGGCACTTGGACTATCTAGGTCAACTAGCGGGCCCAAGTACTATGTAGGTTAACTAGCGAGCACTTGGACTATCTAGGTTAACCAGCGGACCTTGGACTACGTAAGTCAACTAGGGGGCCCTTGGACTATGTAGGTTACCTAGCGGGCACTTGGACGATCTAGGTTAACTAGAGGGCCCTTGGACTATCTAGGTTACCTAGCGGGCACTTGGACTAAGTACGTCCCCTAGTGGGCACATGGACTATCTAGATTAACTAACGGGCACTAGGACTATAGGTTAACTAGCGGGCACTTGGACTATCTAATTTACCTAGCTGGCACTTGGACTATGAATGTTCCCGAGCGGGCAATTGGATTATCTAGGTTACCTAGCGGGCACTTGGACTATGTAGGTCAACTAGCGGGCCCTTGGAATATCTAGGTTAGCTAACTGGCACTTGGACTATGTATGTTAACTAGCGGACACTTGCACGATCTAGGTTAACTAGCGGGCTCTTGCACTATGTAGGTTAAATAGCGGGCCCATTGACTATGTAGGTTAACTAGCGGGCAATTGGACTATGTACGTTCCCTAGAGGGCACTTGGACTATCTATGTTAACTAGCGTGCACTTGGAATATGTAGGTTAACTAGCGGACACTTGCACTATGTAGGTTACCTAGCAGGCACTTGGACTATCTAGGTTAACTAACGGGTACTTGGACTATCTAGGTTACGTAGCGGGCACTTGGTATGTAGGTTAACTAGCGGGCACTTGGACGATCTAGGTTAACTAGCGGGCCCTTGGATAATGTAGGTTACCTAGCGGGCACTTGGACTATATAGGTTACCTAGCGGGCACTTGGACTATGTAGGTTACCTAGTGGGCACTTGGACTATCTAGGTTGACGAACGGGCACTTGGTCTTCTCGGTTAACGAACGGGCACTTGGTCTATTTAGGTTGCTTACCGGGCACTTGGACTATCTAGGTTAGGTAATGGGCACTTGGACTATCTAGGTTACCTAGCGGGAACTTGGACAATGTAAGTTACCTAGCGTGCACTTGGACTATCTAGGTTACCTTACGGGCACTTTGACTATCTAGGTTACATAGCGGGCACTTGGACTATGTAGGTTACCTAGCGGGCACTTGGAATATCTAGGTTACCTAGCGGTCACTTCGACAGTCTAGGTTACCTAGCGGGCACTTGGACTATCTAGGTTAACGAACGGGCACTTGGACTATGTAGGTTACCTAGCGGGCACTTGGACTATGTAGGATCCCTATCGGACCTTTTTGACTACTTAGGTTACCTAGCGGGCACTTGGACTATCTAGGTTAACTAGAGGGCACTTGGACTATCTAGGTCAACTAGTGGGCCCAGGTACTATGTAGGTTAACTAGCGAGCACTTGGACTATCTAGGTTAACCAGCGGACCTTGGACTACGTAGGTCAACTAGGGGGCCCTTGGACTATGTAGGTTAACTAGCGGGCACTTGGACGATCTAGGTTAACTAGAGGGCATTTGGATGATCAATGTAAACTAGCGGGCACTTGGACTATGTAGGTTAGCTAACGGTCACTTGGACTAAGTACGTCCCCTAGTGGGCACATGGACTATCTAGATTAACTAACGGGCACTAGGACTATAGGTTAACTAGCGGGCACTTGGACTATCTAGGTTACCTAGCTGGCACTTGGACTATGAATGTTCCCTAGCGGGCAATTGGATTATCTAGGTTACCTAGCGGGCACTTGGACTATGTAGGTCAACTAGTGGGCCCTTGGACTATCTAGGTTAGCTAACTGGCACTTGGACTATGTAGGTTAACTAGCGGACAATTGCACGATCTAGGTTAACCACCGGGCTCTTGCACTATGTAGGTAAACTAGCGGGCCCATTGACTGTGTAGGTTAACAAGCGGGCACTTGGACGATCTAGGTTAACTAGCAGGCACTTGGACGATATAGGTTAACTAGCGGGCACTTGGATTATCTAGGTTACCTAGCAGGCACTTGCACTATATAGGTCCCTAGCGGGCATTTGGACCATATAGATAACCTAGTGGGAACTTAGACTCTGTAGGTTACCTAGCAGGCACTTGGACTATCTAGTTTACCTAGCTGGCACTTGAACTATCTACGTTACCTAACGGGTTCTTGGAGTATGTAGGTTACTTAATGGGCTGTTGGACTATCTAGGTTACCAAGCGGGCACTTGGACTATCTAGGTTAACTAACGGGCACTTGGACTATGTAGGTTCACTATCGGTCACTTGGAGAATGTAGTTTAACTAGGGGGCACTAGGACTATGTAGGATACCTAGCGGGCCCTTGGACTATCTAGGTTACCTAACGGGCATTTGAACTATGTAGGCTCCCTAGCGGGCACTTGGACTATCAAGGTTAACTAACGGGCACTTGGACTATGTAGGTTCCCTAGCGGGCCCTTGGACTACGTAAGTTTCCTAGCGGGCACTTGGACTATGTGGGTTCCCTCGCGGGCATTTGGACTATCTAGGTTACCTAACGGGCACTTGGACTATATAGGTTCCCTAGCGGGCACTTGGACTATGTATGTTCCCTACGGACAATTGAACTATGTAAGTTAACTGCCAGGCACATGGACTATGTAGGTTAACTAGCGGGCACTTGGACCATCTAGGTTACCTAGCCAGCTGTTTGACTATCTAGGTTACCTAGCGGGCACTTGGACTATCTAGGTTAACTAACGGGCACTTGGACTATGTAGGCTCCCTAGCGGGCCCTTGGACTATGTAAGTTACCTAGCGGGCACTTGGACTATGTGGGTTCCCTAGCGGGCATTTGGACTATCTAGGTTACCTAACGGGCACTTGGACTATGTAGGTTCCCAAGCGGGCACTTAGACTATGTATGTTCCCTATGGACACTTGAACTATGTAAGTTAACCACCAGGCACTTGGACTGTGTAGGTTAACTAGCGGGCCCTTGGACTATCTAGGTTACCTAGTGGTCTGTTTGACTATCTAGGTTACCTAGCGGGCACTTGGACTATCTAGGTTAACTAACGGGCACTTGGACTATGTAGGTTCCCTAGTGGGCCCTTGGACTATGTAAATTCCCTAGCGGGCACTTGGACTATGTAGGTCCCTGGCGGGCATTTGGACTATCTAGGTTACCTAACGGGCACTTGGACTATGTAGGTTCCCAAGCGGGTACTTGGACTATGTATGCTCCCGATGGACACTTGAACTATGTAAGTTAACCACCAGGCACTTGGACTATGTAGGTTAACTAGCGGGCCCTTGGACTATCTAGGTTACCTAGCGGGCACTTGGACTAAGTAGGTTAACTACCGGGCACTTGCACTATCTAAGGTGCCTGTCGGGCACTTGGACTATGCACGTTCCCTAGCGGGCACTTGGACTTTCTACATTACCTAGCGGGCACTTGGACTATGTACGTTACCTAGCGGGCACTTGGACTATCTATGTTAACTAGCAGGCACATGGACTATGTAGGTTCCCTATCGGGCACGTGGACTAGATTGGTTCCCTAGCGGGCACTTGGTACATCTAGGTTAACTAGCAGGCACTTGGACTATCTAGGTTAACTAGCGAGCACTTGATCTATCTAGGTAAACTAGCGGGCATTTGTACTATTAGGGTCCCTAACGGGCATTTGTACTATATTGGTTACCTAGCGGGCACTTGGACTATGTAGGTTAACTAGCGGGCACGTGGACTATGTAGGTTAACTAGCGGGCCCTTGAACAGTGCAGATTAACTAGCGGCACTTGGACTATCTACGTTAACTAGCGGGCCCTAGGACTATGTAGATTCCCTAGCGGGTACTTGGACTACATAGGTTCCCTAGGGGGCACTTGGACTCTGTATGTTCCCTACAGACACTTGAACTATGTAAGTTAACTACCGGGCACTTGGACTATGTAGGTTAACTAGCGGGCCATTGGACTATCTAGGTTACCTATTGGGCACTAGGACTATGTAGGTAACTACGGGGCACATGCACTATCTAGGTTACCTAGCGGGCACTTGGACTATGTACGTTCCCTAGCGGGCACTTGGACTATCTATGTTAACTAGCGGGCACTTGGACTATGTAGGTTAACTAGGGGAAACTTGCACTATGTAGGTTACCTAGCGGCACTTGGACTATCTAGGTTAACTAGCGTGCACTTGGACTATGTAGGTTCCTTAGCGGGCACTTGGATTAACTAGTTTACCTAGCGGGCACTTGGACTATGTAGGTTAACTAGTGGACAGTTGCACGATCTAGGTTACATAGCTGGAACGTGGACTATATAGGTTACCATGCGGGCCCTTGGACTATGTAGGTTACCTAGCGGGCACTTGGACTATCTAGGTTTACAAACGGGCACTTGGACTATCTAGGTTACCTAGCGGGCACTTGGACTATGTAAGTTACCTAGCGGGCCCTTGGACTATCTAGGTTACCTAGCGGGCACTTGGACTATGTAGGTTAACTAGCGCGCATTTGGACAATCTAGGTTAACTAGCGGGCACTTGGACAATCTAGGTTAAATAGCGGGCACTTGGACTATCAAAGTGAACAAGTGAGCCCTTGGACTATGTAGGTTAACTAGCGGGCCCTTGGACTATCTTGGTTACCTAGCTGGAACTTGGACAATGTAAGTTACCTAGCGGGCACTTGGACTATCTAGGTTACCTAACGGGCACTTTGACTATCTAGGTTACATAGCGGGCCCTTGGACTATGTAGGTTTCCTAGCGGGCACTTGGACTATCTAGGTTAACGAACGGGCACTTGGACTATGTAGGCAACCTAGCAGGCACTTGGAGAGTCTAGGTTGCCTAGAGGGCACTTGGACTATCTAGGTTAACGAACGGGCACATGGACAATGTAGGTTACCTAGCGGGCACATGGACTATGTAGGGTCCCTATGGGACATTTGGACTACTTAGGTTACCTAGCTGGCACTTGGACTATCTAGGTTAACTAGCGGGCACTTGGACTATCTAGGTCAACTAGTGGGCCCTTGTACTATGTAGGTTAACTAGCGAGCACATGGACTATCTAGGTTAACTAGCGGACCTTGGACTCTGTAGGTTAACTAGCGGGCCTTTGGACTATCTAGGTTACCTAGCAGGCACTTAGACTATGAAGGTTCCTTAGCGGGCACTTGGATTATCTAGGTTACCCAGCGGACAATTGGACTATGTAGGTCAACTAGCGGGCCCTTGGACTATCTAGGTTAGCTAACTGGCACGTGGACAATGTAGGTTAACTAGCGGGCACCTGGATTATCTAGGTTAGCTAGCGGGCTCTTGCACTATGTAGGTTAACTAGAGGGCACTTGGACGATCTAGGTTAACTAGCGGGCACTTGGACGATATAGGTTAACTAGCGGGCACTTGGATTATCTAGGTTACCTAGCGGGCACTTGGACTATGTAGGTTCCCTATCGGGCACTTGGACTATGTAGGTTAACTAGCGGACATTTGGACTATCTAGGTTAGCTAACGGGCAATTGGACTATCAAGGTTACCTAACGGGCACTTGGACTATATAGATAACCTAGCGGGCACTTAGACTTTGTAGGTTACCTAGTGGGTACTTGGACTATCTAGGTTACCTAGCTGGCACTTGAAATATCTACGTTGCCTAGCGGGTTCTTGGAGTATGTAGGTTACCTAGCGGGCTGTTGGACTATCTAGGTTACCTAGCGGGCACTTGGACTATCTAGGTTAACTAACGGGCACTTGGACTATGTAGGTTCCCTAGCGGGCCCTTGGACTATGTAAGTTCCCTATCGGGCACTTGGACTAGGTAGGTTCCCTAGCGGGCACATGGTCTATCTAGGTTAACTAGCGGGCACTTGGAGTATCTAGGTTAACTAGCGAGCACTTGGACTATCTAGGATAACTAGCGGGCACTTGGACTATTAGGTTCCCTAGCGGGCCTTTGGACTATATAGGTTACCTAGAGGGCACTTGGACTATGTAGGTTAACGAACAGGCACTTGGACTATGTAAGTAACCTAGTGGTCACTTGAACTGTCTAGGTTACCTAGCGGGCACTTGGACTATGTAGGTTAACTAGCGGGCACTTGGACTACCTAGGTTAACTAGCGGGCCCTTGGACGATGTAGGTTAACTAGCGGGCCCTTGGACTATGTAGGTTAACTAATGGGCCCTTGGACTATGTAGGTTAACTAGCGTGCACTTGGAAGATCTAGATTAACTAGCGGGTACTTGGACAATGTAGGTTAACTAGCGGGCCCTTGGACTATTTATATTAACTAGCGGCACTTGGACTATCTACGTTAACTAGCGGGCCCTTGGACTATGTAGATTCCCTAGCGGGCACTTGGACTATGTATGTTCCAGAGCGGGCACTTCGACTATGTAGGTTCCCTAGCAGGGACTTGGACTATGTAGGTTCCAGAGCGGGCACTTGGACTATCTAGGTTCCCTTGCGGGCACTTGGACTATGTAGGTTAACAAGCGGACACTTGGATGATCTAGGTTAACTAGCTGGTAATTGGATTATATAGGTAACTAGCGGGCGCTTGGACCATGTAGATTAACTAGCAGCACTTGGACTATCTACGTTATCTAGCGGGCCCTTGGACTATGTAGATTCCCTAGCGTGCACTTGGACTACGTAGGTTCCCTAAAGGGCACTTGGACTATGTATGTTCCCTAGCGGGCACTTGGACTATGTATGTTCCCTACGGACACTTGAACTATGTAAGTTAACTACCGGGCACTTGGACTATGTATGTTAACTAACGGGCCCTTGGACTACTTAGGTTAACTAGCGGACACTTGGACTATCTAGGTTAACTAGCGGGCGCTTGGACTATGTAGGTTAACTAGCGGACACTTGCACTATGTAGGTTACCAAGCGGGCAATTGGACTATCTAGGTAGCCTAGCGGGCACTTGGACGATATAGGTTAACTAGCGTGCCCTTGGAATATCTAGGTTACGTAGCGGGCACTTGTTATATAGGTTAACTAGTGGGCACTTGGACTATGTAGGTTAACTAGAGGACACTTGGACTATCTAGGTTAACTAGTGGGCCCTTGGATTATGTAGTTTAACTAGCGCGCACTTGGACAATCTAGGTTAACTAGCGGGCACTTGGACGATCTAGGTTAACTAGCGGGCACTTGGACTATCAAAGTGAACAAGTGAGCCCTTGGACTATGTAGGTTAACTAGCGGGCCCTTGGACTATCTAGGTTACCTAGCGGGCACTTGGACTATATAGGTTACCTAGCGGGCACTTGGACTATGTCTGTTACCTAGTGGGCACTTGGACTATCTAGGTTAACGAACGGGCACTTAGAATATGCAGGTAACCTAGCGGGCACTTGGACTGTCTAGGTTACCTAGCGGGCACTTGGACTTCTAGGTTAACGAACGGGCTCTTGGACTATGTAGGTTGCCTAGCGGGCACTTGGAATATCTAGGTTAGGTAACGGGCACTTGCACTATCTAGGTTACCTAGCTGGAACTTGGACAATGTAAGTTACCTAGCAGGCACTTGGACTATCTAGGTTACCTAATGGGCACTTTGACTATCTAGGTTACATAGCGGTCCCTTCGACTATGTAGGTTTCCTAGCGGGCACTTGGACTATCTAGGTTATCTAACTGGCACTTGGACTTTGTGGGTTAACTAGCGGACACTTGCACGATCTAAGTTAACTAGCGGGCTCTTGCACTATGTAGGTTAACTAGCGGGCACTTGGACGATCTAGGTTAACTAGCGGGCACTAGGACGATATAGGTTAACTAGCGGGCACTTGGATTATCTAGGTTACCTAGCGGGCACTTGGACTATGTAGGTTCCCTTTCGGGCACTTGGACTATGTAGGTTAACTAGCGGACATTTGGACTATCTAGGTTAGCTAACGGGCAATTGGACTATCAAGGTTACCTAACGGGCACTTGGACTATATAGATAACCTAGCGGGCACTTAGACTTTGTAGGTTACCTAGTGGGTACTTGGACTATCTAGGTTACCTAGCTGGCACTTGAAATATCTACGTTGCCTAGCGGGTTCTTGGAGTATGTAGGTTACCTAGCGGGCTGTTGGACTATCTAGGTTAACGAACGGGCACTTGGACAATGTAGGTTACCTAGCGGGCACTTGGACTATGTAGGGTCCCTATGGGACATTTGGACTACTTAGGTTACCTAGCGGGCACTTGGACTATGTAGGTTAACTAGCGAGCACTTGGACTATCTAGGTTAACTAGCGGACCTTGGACTCTGTAGGTTAACTAGCGGGCCTTTGGACTATCTAGGTTACCTAGCAGGCACTTAGACTATGAAAGTTCCTAAGCGGGCACTTGGATTATCTAGGTTACCCAGCGGGCAATTGGACTATGTAGGTCAACTAGCGGGCCCTTGGACTATCTAGGTTAGCTAACTGGCACGTGGACTATGTAGGTTAACTAGCGGGCAATTGGATTATCTAGGTTACCTAGCAGACACTTGGACTATGTAGGTCAACTAGCGGGCCCTTGGAATATCTAGGTTAGCTAACTGGCACTTGGACTATGTATGTTAACTAGCGGACACTTGCACGATCTAGGTTAACTAGCGGGCTCTTGCACTATGTAGGTTAACTAGCGGGCACTTGGACGATCTAGGTTAACTAGCGGGCACTAGGACGATATAGGTTAACTAGCGGGCACTTGGATTATCTAGGTTACCTAGCGGGCACTTGGACTATGTAGGTTCCCTATCGGGCACTTGGACTATGTAGGTTAACTAGCGGACATTTGGACTATCTAGGTTAGCTAACGGGCAATTGGACTATCAAGGTTACCTAACGGGCACTTGGACTATTTAGATAACCTAGCGGGCACTTAGACTTTGTAGGTTACCTAGTGGATACTTGGACTATCTAGGTTACCTAGCTGGCACTTGAAATATCTACGTTGCCTAGCGGGTTCTTGGAGTATGTAGGTTACCTAGCGGGCTGTTGGACTATCTAGGTTAACGAACGGGCACTTGGACAAAGTAGGTTACCTAGCGGGCACTTGGACTATGTAGGGTCCCTATGGGACATTTGGACTACTTAGGTTACCTAGCGGGCACTTGGACTATGTAGGTTAACTAGCGGGCACTTGGACTATCTAGGTCAACTAGTGGGCCCTTGTACTATGTAGGTTAACTAGCGAGCACTTGGACTATCTAGGTTAACTAGCGGACCTTGGACTCTGTAGGTTAACTAGCGGGCCTTTGGACTATCTAGGTTACCTAGCAGGCACTTAGACTATGAAAGTTCCTACGCGGGCACTTGGATTATCTAGGTTACCCAGTGGGCAATTGGACTATGTAGGTCAACCAGCAGGCCCTTGGACTATCTAGGTTAGCTAACTGGCACGTGGACTATGTAGGTTAACTAGCGGGCAATTGGATTATCTAGGTTACCTAGCAGACACTTGGACTATGTAGGTCAACTAGCGGGCCCTTGGAATATCTAGGTTAGCTAACTGGCACTTGGACTATGTATGTTAACTAGCGGACACTTGCACGATCTAGGTTAACTAGCGGGCTCTTGCACTATGTAGGTTAAATAGCGGGCCCATTGACTATGTAGGTTAACTAGCGGGCAATTGGACTATGTACGTTCCCTAGAGGGCACTTGGACTATCTATGTTAACTAGCGTGCACTTGGAATATGTAGGTTAACTAGCGGACACTTGCACTATGTAGGTTACCTAGCAGGCACTTGGACTATCTAGGTTAACTAACGGGTACTTGGACTATCTAGGTTACGTAGCGGGCACTTGGTATGTAGGTTAACTAGCGGGCACTTGGACGATCTAGGTTAACTAGCGGGCCCTTGGATAATGTAGGTTACGTAGCGGGCACTTGGACTATATAGGTTACCTAGCGGGCACTTGGACTATGTAGGTTACCTAGTGGGCACTTGGACTATCTAGGTTGACGAACGGGCACTTGGTCTTCTCGGTTAACGAACGGGCACTTGGTCTATTTAGGTTGCTTACCGGACACTTGGACTATCTAGGTTAGGTAATGGGCACTTGGACTATCTAGGTTACCTAGCGGGAACTTGGACAATGTAAGTTACCTAGCGTTCACTTGGACTATCTAGGTTACCTAACGGGCACTTTGACTATCTAGGTTACATAGCGGGCACTTGGACTATGTAGGTTACCTAGCGGGCACTTGGAATATCTAGGTTACCTAGCGGTCACTTCGACAGTCTAGGTTACCTAGCGGGCACTTGGACTATCTAGGTTAACGAACGGGCACTTGGACTATGTAGGTTACCTAGCGGGCACTTGGACTATGTAGGATCCCTATCGGACCTTTTTGACTACTTAGGTTACCTAGCGGGCACTTGGACTATCTAGGTTAACTAGAGGGCACTTGGACTATCTAGGTCAACTAGTGGGCCCAGGTACTATGTAGGTTAACTAGCGAGCACTTGGACTATCTAGGTTAACCAGCGGACCTTGGACTACGTAGGTCAACTAGGGGGCCCTTGGACTATGTAGGTTAACTAGCGGGCACTTGGACGATCTAGGTTAACTAGAGGGAATTTGGATGATCAATGTAAACTAGCGGGCACTTGGACTATCTAGGTTAGCTAACGGGCACTTGGACTAAGTACGTCCCCTAGTGGGCACATGGACTATCTAGATTAACTAACGGGCACTAGGACTATAGGTTAACTAGCGGGCACTTGGACTATCTAGGTTACCTAGCTGGCACTTGGACTATGAATGTTCCCTAGCGGGCAATTGGATTATCTAGGTTACCTAGCGGGCACTTGGACTATGTAGGTCAACTAGTGGGCCCTTGGACTATCTAGGTTAGCTAACTGGCACTTGGACTATGTAGGTTACCTAGCGGACAATTGCACGATCTAGGTTAACTACCGGGCTCTTGCACTATGTAGGTAAACTAGCGGGCCCATTGACTGTGTAGGTTAACAAGCGGGCACTTGGACGATCTAGGTTAACTAGCAGGCACTTGGACGATATAGGTTAACTAGCGGGCACTTGGATTATCTAGGTTACCTAGCAGGCACTTGCACTATATAGGTCCCTAGCGGGCATTTGGACCATATAGATAACCTAGTGGGAACTTAGACTCTGTAGGTTACCTAGCAGGCACTTGGACTATCTAGTTTACCTAGCTGGCACTTGAACTATCTACGTTACCTAACGGGTTCTTGGAGTATGTAGGTTACTTAGCGGGCTGTTGGACTATCTAGGTTACCAAGCGGGCACTTGGACTATCTAGGTTAACTAACGGGCACTTGGACTATGTAGGTTCACTATCGGTCACTTGGAGAATGTAGGTTAACTAGGGGGCACTAGGACTATGTAGGATACCTAGCGGGCCCTTGGACTATCTAGGTTACCTAACGGGCATTTGAACTATGTAGGCTCCCTAGCGGGCACTTGGACTATCTAGGTTAACTAACGGGCACTTGGACTATGTAGGTTCCCTAGCGGGCCCTTGGACTACGTAAGTTTCCTAGCGGGCACATGGACTATGTGGGTTCCCTAGCGGGCATTTGGACTATCTAGGTTACCTAACGGGCACTTGGACTATATAGGTTCCCTAGCGGGCACTTGGACTATGTATGTTCCCTACGGACACTTGAACTATGTAAGTTAACTGCCAGGCACATGGACTATGTAGGTTAACTAGCGGGCACTTGGACCATCTAGGTTACCTAGCCAGCTGTTTGACTATCTAGGTTACCTAGCGGGCACTTGGACTATCTAGGTTAACTAACGGGCACTTGGACTATGTAGGCTCCCTAGCGGGCCCTTGGACTATGTAAGTTCCCTAGCGGGCACTTGGACTATGTGGGTTCCCTAGCGGGCATTTGGACTATCTAGGTTACCTAACGGGCACTTGGACTATGTAGGTTCCCAAGCGGGCACTTAGACTATGTATGTTCCCTATGGACACTTGAACTATGTAAGTTAACCACCAGGCACTTGGACTGTGTAGGTTAACTAGCGGGCCCTTGGACTATCTAGGTTACCTAGTGGGCTGTTTGACTATCTAGGTTACCTAGCGGGCACTTGGACTATCTAGGTTAACTAACGGGCACTTGGACTATGTAGGTTCCCTAGTGGGCCCTTGGACTATGTAAATTCCCTAGCGGGCACTTAGACTATGTAGGTCCCTGGCGGGCATTTGGACTATCTAGGTTACCTAACGGGCACTTGGACTATGTAGGTTCCCAAGCGGGTACTTGGACTATGTATCCTCCCGATGGACACTTGAACTATGTAAGTTAACCACCAGGCACTTGGACTATGTAGGTTAACTAGCGGGCCCTTGGACTATCTAGGTTACCTAGCGGGCACTTGGACTAAGTAGGTTAACTACCGGGCACTTGCACTATCTAGGGTGCCTGGCGGGCACTTGGACTATGTACGTTCCCTAGCGGGCACTTGGACTATCTACATTACCTAGCGGGCACTTGGACTATGTACGTTACCTAGCGGGCACTTGGACTATCTATGTTAACTAGCGGGCACATGGACTATGTAGGTTCCCTATCGGGCACGTGGACTAGATTGGTTCCCTAGCGGGCACTTGGTATATCTAGGTTAACTAGCAGGCACTTGGACTATCTAGGTTAACTAGCGAGCACTTGATCTATCTAGGTAAACTAGCGGGCATTTGTACTATTAGGGTCCCTAACGGGCATATGTACTATATTGGTTACCTAGCGGGCACTTGGACTATGTAGGTTAACTAGCGGGCACGTGGACTATGTAGGTTAACTAGCGGGCCCTTGAACAGTGCAGATTAACTAGCGGCACTTGTACTATCTACGTTAACTAGCGGGCCCTAGGACTATGTAGATTCCCTAGCGGGTACTTGGACTACATAGGTTCCCTAGGGGGCACTTGGACTCTGTATGTTCCCTACAGACACTTGAACTATGTAAGTTAACTACCGGGCACTTGGACTATGTAGGTTAACTAGCGGGCCATTGGACTATCTAGGTTACCTATTGGGCACTAGGATTATGTAGGTAACTACGGGGCACATGCACTATCTAGGTTACCTAGCTGGCACTTGGACTATGTACGTTCCCTAGCGGGCACTTGGACTATCTATGTTAACTAGCGGGCACTTGGACTATGTAGGTTAACTAGGGGAAACTTGCACTATGTAGGTTACCTAGCGGCACTTGGACTATCTAGGTTAACTAGCGTGCACTTGGACTATGTAGGTTCCTTAGCGGGCACTTGGATTAACTAGTTTACCTAGCGGGCACTTGGACTATGTAGGTTAACTAGTGGACAGTTGCACGATCTAGGTTACATAGCTGGAACGTGGACTATATAGGTTACCATGCGGGCCCTTGGACTATGTAGGTTACCTAGCGGGCACTTGGACTATCTAGGTTAACGAACGGGCACTTGGACTATCTAGGTTACCTAGCGGGCACTTGGACTATGTAAGTTACCTAGCGGGCCCTTGGACTATCTAGGTTACCTAGCGGGCACTTGGACTATGTAGGTTAACTAGCGGGCACTTGGACTATCTAGGTTACCGAACGGGCATTTGGACTATGTAAGTAACCTAGCGGGAATTTGGACAGTCTAGGTTACCTAGCGGGTTCTTGGACTTCTAGGTTAACGAACGGGCACTTGGACTATGTATGTTGCATAGTGGGCAATTGGACTATCTAGGTTAGGTAACGGGCACTTTGGCTATCTAGGTTACCTAGCGGGAACTTGGACTATGTAGTTTACCTAGCGGGCACTTGGACTATCTAGGTTACCTAACGGACACTTGGACCATCTAGGTTTCTTAGCGGGCACTTGGACTATGTAGGTTAACTAACGGGCACTTGGACTATATAGGTTACCTAGCGGAACCTTGGACTATGTAGGTTACCTAGCGGCACTTGGACTATCTAGGTTAACGAACGTGCACCTGGACTATGTAGGTAACCTAGCGGACAATTGGACAGCCTAGGTTACCTTCGGGCACTTGTACTTTCTAGGTTAACTAACGGGCACTTGGACTATATAGGTTCCCTATTGGGCACTTGGAAAATGTAGGTTAACTAGCGGGCCATTGGACTATCTAGGTTAACGAACGGTCACTTGGACTTCTAGGTTAACGAACGGGCACTTGGTCTATGTAGGTTGCTTACTGGGCACTTGGACTATCTAGGTTAGGTAATGGGCACTTGGACTATCTAGGTTACCTAGCGGGAACTTGGACAATGTAAGTTACCTAGCGGGCACTTGGACTATCTAGGTTACCTAACGGGCACTTTGACTATCTAGGTTACATATCGGGCACTTGGACTATGTAGGTTACCTAGCGGGCACTTGGACTATCTAGGTTACCTAGCGGTCACTTCGACAGTCTAGGTTACCTAGCGGGCACTTGAACTATCTATGTTAACGAACGTGCACTTGGACTATGTAGGTTACCTAGCGGGCACTTGGACTATGTAGGATCCCTATGGGACATTTGGACTACTTAGTTGACCTAGCGGGCACTTGGACTATCTAGGTTAACTAGAGGGCACTTGGACTATCTAGGTCAACTAGCGGGCCCAGGTACTATGTAGGTTAACTAGCGAGCACTTGGACTATCTAGGTTAACCAGCGGACCTTGGACTACGTAGGTCAACTAGCGGGCCCTTGGACTCTGTAGGTGAACTAGCGGGCACTTGGACGATCTAGGTTAACTAGAGGGCAATTGGATGATCAATGTTAACTAGCGGGCACTTGGACTATCTAGGTTAGCTAACGGGCACTTGGACTAAGTACGTCCCCTAGTGGGCACATGGACTATCTAGATTAACTAACGGGCACTAGGACTATCTAGGTTAACTAGCGGGCACTTGGACTATCTAGGTTACCTAGCTGGCACTTGGACTATGAATGTTCCCTAGCGGGCAATTGTATTATCTAGGTTACCTAGCGGGCATTTGGACTATGTAAATCAACTAGCAGGCCCTTGGAATATCTAGGTTAGCTAACTGGCCCTTGGACTATGTAGTTTAACTACCGGACACTTGCACGATCTAGGTTAACTAGCGGGCTCTTGCACTATGTAGGTTAACTAGCGGGCCCATTGACTATGTAGGTTAACTAGCGGGCACTTGGACTATCTATGTTAACTAGCAGGCACTTGGAATATGTAGGTTAACTAGCGGACACTTGCACTATGTAGGTTACCTAGCAGGCACTTGGACTATCTAGGTTAACTAGCAGGCACTTGGACTATCTAGGTTAACTAGCGTGCACTTGGACTATGTAGGTTCCTTAGCGGGCACTTGGACTATCTAGGTTAACTAGCGGACACTTGCACTATGTAGGTTACCTAGCAGGCACTTGGACTACTTAGGTTACCTAGTGGGCACTTGGACTATCTAGGTTAACGAACGGGCACTTGGACTTCTAGGTTAACGAACGGGCATTTGGTCTATGTAGGTTGCTTACCGGGCACTTGGACTATCTAGGTTAGGTAATGGGCACTTGGACTATCTAGATACCCTAGCGGGAACTTGGACAATGTAAGTTACCTAGCGTGCACTTGACTATCTAGGTTACCTAGTGGGCACTTTGACTATCTAGGTTACAGACAGGGCACTTGGACTATGTAGGTTACCTAGCGGCACTTGGACTCTCTAGGTTACCTAGCGGTCACTTCGACAGTCTAGGTTATCTTGCGGGCACTTGGACTATCTAGGTTAACGAACGGGCACTTGGAATATGTAGGTTACCTAGCGGGCACTTGGACTATGTAGGATCCCTACCGGACATTTGGACTCCTTAGGTTACCTAGCGGGCACTTGGACTATCTAGGTTAACTAGAGGGCACTTGGACTATCTAGGTCAACTAGCGGGACCAGGTACTATGTAGGTTAACTAGCGAGCACTTGGACTATCTACGTTAACTAGCGGACCTTGGACTACGTAGGTCAACTAGCAGGCCCTTGCACTATGTAGGTGAACTAGCGGGCACTTGGACGATCTAGGTTAACTAGAGGGCACTTGGATGATCAATGTTAACTAGCGGGCACTTGGACTATCTAGGTTAGCTAACGGGCACTTGGACTAAGTACATCCCCTAGTGGGCACATGGACTATCTAGATTAACTGACGGGCACTAGAACTATCTAGGTTAACTAGCCGGCACTTGGACTATCTAGGTTACCTAGCTGGCACTTGGACTGTGAATGTTCCCTAGCGGTTAATTTGATTATCTTGGTTACCTAGCGGGCACTTGGACTATGTAGGTCAACTAGCGGGCCCTTGGAATATCTAGGTTAGCTAACTGGCACTTGGACTATGTAGGTTAACTAGCGGATACTTGCACGATCTAGGTTAACTAGCGGGCTCTTGCACTATGTAGGTAGACTAGCGCGCCCATTGACTATGTAGGTTAACTAGCGGGCACTTGGACGATCTAGGTTAACTAGTGGGCCCTTGGACTATCTAGGTTACCTAGCGGGCACTTGGACTATGTAGGTTACCTAGTGGGCACTTGGACAATCTAGGTTAACGAACGGGCACTTGGTCTTCTAGGTTAACGAACGGGCACTTGGTCTATTTAGGTTGCTTACCGGGCACTTGACTATCTAGGTTAGGTAATGGGCACTTGGACTATCTAGGTTACCTAGCGGGAACTTGGACAATGTAAGTTACCTAGCGTGCACTTGGACTATCTAGGTTACCTAACGGGCACTTTGACTGTCTAGGTTACATAGCGGGCTCTTGGACTATGTAGGTTACCTAGCGGGCACTTGGAATATCTAGGTTACCTAGCGGTCACTACGACAGTCTAGGTTACCTAGCGGGCACTTGGACTATCTAGGTTAACGAACGGGCACTTGGACTATGTAGGTTACCTAGCGGGCACTTGGACTATGTAGGATCCCTATCGGACATTTGGACTCCTTAGGTTACCTAGCGGGCACTTGGACTATCTAGGTTAACTAGAGGGCACTTGGAATATCTAGGTCAACTAGCGGGCCCAGGTACTATGTAGGTTAACTAGCGAGCACTTGGACTATCTAGGTTAGCTAACTGGCACTTGGACTATGTAGGTTAACTAGCGGACACTTGCACGATCTAGGTTAACTAGCGGGCTCTTGCACTATGTAGGTAAACTAGCGGGCCCATTGACTATGTAGGTTAACAAGCGGGCACTTGGACGATCTAGGTTAACTAGCGGGCACTTGGATTATCTAGGTTACCTAGCGGGCACTTGGACTATATAGGTCCCTAGCGGGCATTTGGGCCATATAAATAACCTAGCGGGAACTTAGACTCTGTAGGTTACCTAGCGGGCACTTGGACTATATAGGTTACCTAGCTGGCACTTGAACTATCTACGTTACCTAACGGGTTCTTGGAGTATGTAGGTTACTTAGCGGGCTGTTGGACTATCTAGGTTACCAAGCGGGCACATGGACAATCTAGGTTAACTAACGGACACTTGGACTATGTAGGTTCACTATCGGGCACTTGGAGAATGTAGGTTAACTAGGGGGCACTAGGACTCTGTAGGATACCAAGCGGGCCCTTGGACTATCTAGGTTACCTAGCGGGCATTTGGACTATGTAGGCTCCCTAGCGGGCACTTGGACTATCTAGGTTAACTAACGGGCACTTGGACTATGTAGGTTTCCTAGCGGGCCCTTGGACTACGTAAGTTTACTAGCGGGCACTTGGACTATGTGGGTTCCCTAGTGGGAATTTGGACTATCTAGGTTACCTAACGGGCACTTGGACTATATAGGTTCCCTAGCGGGCACTTGGACTATGTATGTTCCCTACGGACACTTGAACTATTTAAGTTAACTACCAGGCACATGGAATATGTAGGTTAACTAGCGGGCCCCTGGACTATCTAGGTTACCTAGCGGGCTGTTTGACTATCTAGGTTACCTAGCGGGCCCTTGGACTATCTAGGTTACCTAACGGGCATTTGAACTATGTAGGCTCCCTAGCGGGCACTTGGACTATCTAGGTTAACTAACGGGCACTTGGACTATGTAGGTTCCCTAGCGGGCCCTTGGACTACGTAAGTTTCCTAGCGGGCACATGGACTATGTGGGTTCCCTAGCGGGCATTTGGACTATCTAGGTTACCTAACGGGCACTTGGACTATATAGGTTCCCTAGCGGGCACTTGGACTATGTATGTTCCCTACGGACACTTGAACTATGTAAGTTAACTGCCAGGCACATGGACTATGTAGGTTAACTAGCGGGCACTATGACCATCTAGGTTACCTAGCCGGCTGTTTGACTATCTAGGTTATCTAGCGGGCACTTGGACTATCTAGGTTAACTAACGGGCACTTGGACTATGTAGGTTCCCTAGCGGGCCCTTGGACTATGTAAGTTCCCTAGCGGGCACTTGGACTATGTGGGTTCCCTAGCGGGCATTTGGACTATCTAGGTTACCTAACGGGCACTTGGACTATGTAGGTTCCCAAGCGGGCACTTAGACTATGTATGTTCCCTATGGACACTTGAACTATGTAAGTTAACCACCAGGCACTTGGACTGTGTAGGTTAACTAGCGGGCCCTTGGACTATCTAGGTTACCTAGTGGGCTGTTTGACTATCTAGGTTACCTAGCGGGCACTTGGACTATCTAGGTTAACTAACGGGCACTTGGACTATCTAGGTTAGCTAACGGGCACTTGGACTAAGTACATCCCCTAGTGGGCACATGGACTATCTAGATTAACTGACGGGCACTAGGACTATCTAGGTTAACTAGCCGGCACTTGGACTATCTAGGTTACCTAGCTGGCACTTGGACTGTGAATGTTCCCTAGCGGTTAATTTGATTATCTTGGTTACCTAGCGGGCACTTGGACTATGTAGGTCAACTAGCGGGCCCTTGGAATATCTAGGTTAGCTAACTGGCACTTGGACTATGTAGGTTCCCTAGTGGGCCCTTGGACTATGTAAATTCCCTAGCGGGCACTTGGACTACGTAGGTCCCTGGCGGGCATTTGGACTATCTAGGTTACCTAACGGGCACTTGGACTTTGTAGGTTCCCAAGCGGGTACTTGGACTATGTATGCTCCCGATGGACACTTGAACTATGTAAGTTAACCACCAGGCACTTGGACTATGTAGGTTAACTAGCGGGCCCTTGGATTATCTAGGTTACCTAGCGGGCACTTGGACTAAGTAGGTTAACTACCGGGCACTTGCACTATCTAGGGTGCCTGGCGGGCACTTGGACTATGTACGTTCCCTAGCGGGCACTTGGACTATCTACATTACCTAGCAGGCACTTGGACTATGTACGTTACCTAGCGGGCACTTGGACTATCTATGTTAACTAGCGGGCACTTGGACTATCTAGGTTAACTAGCGAGCACTTGATCTATCTAGGTAAACTAGCGGGCATTTGTACTATTAGGGTCCCTAATGGGCATTTGTACTATATTGGTTACCTAGCGGGCACTTGGACTATGTAGGTTAACTAGCGGTCACTTGGACTATGTAGGTTAACTAGCGGGCCCTTGAACAGTGCAGACTAACTAGCGGCACTTGGACTATCTACGTTAACTAGCAGGCCCTAGGACTATGTAGATTCCCTAGCGGGCACTTGGACTACATAGGTTCCCTAGGGGGCACTTGGACTCTGTATGTTCCCTATAGACACTTGAACTATGTAAGTTAACTACCGGGCACTTGGACTATGTAGTTTAACTAGCGGGCCATTGGACTATCTAGGTTACCTATTGGGCACTAGGACTATGTAGGTAACTACGGGGCACATGCACTATCTAGGTTTCCTAGCGGGCACTTGGACTATGTACGTTCCCTAGCGGGCACTTGGACTATCTATGTTAACTAGCGGGCACTTGGACTATGTAGGTTAACTAGGGGAAACTTGCACTATGTAGGTTACCTAGCGGCACTTGGACTATCTAGGTTAACTAGCGTGCACTTGGACTATGTAGGTTCCTTAGCGGGCACTTGGACTAACTAGTTTACCTAGCGGGCACTTGGACTATGTAGGTTAACTAGTGGACAGTTGTACGATCTAGGTTACATAGCCGGAACGTGGACTATATAGGTTACCATGCGGGCCCTTGGACTATGTAGGTTACCTAGCGGGCACTTGGACTATCTAGGTTAACGAACGGGCACTTGGACTATCTAGGTTACCTAGCGGGCACTTGGACTATGTAGGTTAACTAGCGGGCACTTGGACTATCTAGGTTACCGAACGGGCATTTGGACTATGTAAGTAACCTAGCGGGAACTTGGACAGTCTAGGTTACCTAGCGGGTTCTTTGACTTCTAGGTTAACGAACGGGCACTTGGACTATGTATGTTGCATAGTGGGCAATTGGACTATCTAGGTTAGGTAACGGGCACTTTGGCTATCTAGGTTACCTAGCGGGAACTTGGACTATGTAGTTTACCTAGCGGGCACTTGGACCATCTAGGTTTCTTGGTGGGCACTTGGACTATGTAGGTTAACTAACGGGCACTTGGACTATCTAGGTTACCTAACGGACACTTGGACCATCTAGGTTTCTTAGCGGGCACTTGGACTATGTAGGTTAACTAACGGGCACTTGGACTATATAGGTTACCTAGCGGAACCTTGGACTATGTAGGTTACCTAGCGGCACTTGGACTATCTAGGTTAACAAAAGTGCACCTGGACTATGTAGGTAACCTAGCGGACAATTGGACAGCCAAGGTTACCTTCGGGCACTTGGACTTTCTAGGTTAACTAACGGGCACATGGACTATGTAGGTTCCCTATTGGGCACTTGGAAAATGTAGGTTAACTAGCGGGCCCTTGGACTATCTAGGTTAACGAATGGTCACTTGGACTTCTAGGTTAACGAACGGGCACTTGGTCTATGTAGGTTGCTTACCGGGCACTTGGACTATCTAGGTTAGGTAATGGGCACTTGGACTATCTAGGTTACCTAGCGGGAACTTGGACAATGTAAGTTACCTAGCGGGCACTTGGACTATCTAGGTTACCTAACGGGCACTTTGACTATCTAGGTTACATAGCGGGCACTTGGACTATGTAGGTTACCTAGCGGGCACTTGGACTATCTAGGTTACCTAGCGGTCACTTCGACAGTCTAGGTTACCTAGCGGGCACTTGGACTATCTAGGTTAACGAACGTGCACTTGGAATATGTAGGTTACCTAGCGGGCACTTGGACTATGTAGGATCCCTATGGGATATTTGGACTACTAAGTTTACCTAGCGGGCACTTGGACTATCTAGGTTAACTAGAGGGCACTTGGACTATCTAGGTCAACTAGCGGGCCCAGGTACTATGTAGGTTAACTAGCGAGCACTTGGACTATCTAGGTTAACTAGCGGACCTTGGACTACGTAGGTCAACTAGCGGGCCCTTGGACTATGTAGGTGAACTAGCGGGCTCTTGGACGATCTAGGTTAACTAGAGGGCGCTTGGATGATCAATGTTAACTAGCGGGCACTTGGACTATCTAGGTTAGCTAACGGGCACTTGGACTAAGTACGTCCCCTAGTGGGCACATGGACTATCTAGATTAAGTAACGGGCACTAGGACTATCTATGTTAACTAGCGGGCACTTGGACTATCTAGGTTACCTAGCTGGCACTTGGACTATGAATGTTCCCTAGCGGGCAATTGGATTATCTAGGTTACCTAGCGGGCACTTGGACTATGTAAGTCAACTAGCGGGCCCTTGGACTATCTAGGTTAGCTAACTGGCCCTTGGACTATGTAGTTTAACTAGCGGACACTTGCACGATCTAGGTTAACTAGCGGGCTCTTGCACTATGTAGGTTAACTAGCGGGCCCATTGACTATGTAGGTTAACTAGCGGGCACTTGGACTATCTATGTTAACTAGCGTGCACTTGGAATATGTAGGTTAACTAGCGGACACTTGCACTATGTAGGTTACCTAGCAGGCACTTGGACTATCTAGGTTAACTAGCAGGCACTTGGACTATCTAGGTTAACTAGCGTGCACTTGGACTATGTAGGTTCCTTAGCGGGCACTTGGACTATCTAGGTTAACTAGCAGACACTTGCACTATGTAGGTTACCTAGCAGGCACTTGGACTACGTAGGTTACCTAGTGGGCACTTGGACTATCTAGGTTAACGAACGGGCACTTGGACTTCTAGGTTAACGAACGGGCACTTGCTCTATGTAGTTTGCTTACCGGGCACTTGGACTATCTAGGTTAGGTAATGGGCACTTGGACTATCTAGGTTAGGTAATGGGCACTTGGACTATCTAGGTTACCTAGCGGGAACTTGGACAATGTAAGTTACCTAGCGTGCACTTGACTATCTAGGTTACCTAGTGGGCACTTTGACTATCTAGGTTACAGACAGGGCACTTGGACTATGTAGGTTACCTAGCGGCACTTGGACTCTCTAGGTTACCTAGCGGTCACTTCGACAGTCTAGGTTACCTTGCGGGCACTTGGACTATCTAGGTTAACGAACGGGCACTTGGAATATGTAGGTTACCTAGCGGGCACTTGGACTATGTAGGATCCCTATCGGACATTTGGACTCCTTAGGTTACCTAGCGGGCACTTGGACTATCTAGGTTAACTAGAGGGCACTTGGACTATCTAGGTCAACTAGCGGGTCCAGGTACTATGTAGGTTAACTAGCGAGCACTTGGACTATCTACGTTAACTACAGGGAACTTGGACTACGTAGGTCAAGTAGCAGGCCCTTGCACTATGTAGGTGAACTAGCGGGTACTTGGACGATCTAGGTTAACTGGAGGGCACTTGGATGATCAATGTTAACTAGCGGGCACTTGGACTATCTAGGTTAGCTAACGGGCACTTGGACTAAGTACATCCCCTAGTGGGTACATGGACTATCTAGATTAACTGACGGGCACTAGGATTATCTAAGTTAACTAGCCGGCACTTGGACTATCTAGGTTACCTAGCTGGCACTTGGACTGTGAATGTTCCCTAGCGGTTAATTTGATTATCTTGGTTACCTAGCGGGCACTTGGACTATGTAGGTCAACTAGCGGGCCCTTGGAATATCTAGGTTAGCTAACTGGCACTTGGACTATGTAGGTTAACTAGCGGACACTTGCACGATCTAGGTTAACTAGCGGGCTCTTGCACTATGTAGGTAAACTAGCGCGCCTATTGACTATGTAGGTTAACTAGCGGGCACTTGGACGATCTAGGTTAACTAGCGGGCCCTTGGACTATCTACGTTACCTAGCGGGCACTTGGACTATATAGGTTACCTAGCGGGCACTTGGACTATCTAGGTTAACGAACGGGCACTTGGACTATGTAGGTTACCTAGCGGGCACTTGGACTATGTAGGATCCCTATCGGACATTTGGAGTACTTAGGTTACCTAGCGGGCACTTGGACTATCTAGGTTAACTAGAGGGCACTTGGACTATCTAGGTCAACTAGCGGGCCCAGGTACTATGTAGGTTAACTAGCGAGCACTTGGACTATCTAGGTTAACTAGCGGACCTTGGACTACGTAGGTCAACTAGGGGGCCCTTGGACTATGTATGTTACCTAGCGGGCACTTGGACGATCTAGGTTAACTAGAGGGCATTTGGATGATCAATGTTAACTAGCTGGCACTTGGACTATCTAGGTTAGCTAACGGGCCCTTGGACTATGTAGATTCCCTAGCGGGCACTTGGACTATGTATGTTCCAGAGCGGGCACTTCGACTATGTAGGTTCCCTAGCAGGGACTTGGACTATGTAGGTTCCAGAGCGGGCACTTGGACTATCTAGGTTCCCTTGCGGGCACTTGGACTATGTAGGTTAACAAGCGGACACTTGGACGATCTAGGTTAACTAGCTGGTAATTGGATTATATAGGTAACTAGCGGGCGCTTGGACCATGTAGATTAACTAGCAGCACTTGGACTATCTACGTTATCTAGCGGGCCCTTGGACTATGTAGATTCCCTAGCGTGCACTTGGACTACATAGGTTCCCTAAAGGGCACTTGGACTATGTATGTTCCCTAGCGGGCACTTGGACTATATATGTTCCCTACGGACACTTGAACTATGTAAGTTAACTACCGGGCACTTGGACTATGTATGTTAACTAACGGGCCCTTGGACTACTTAGGTTAACTAGCACACACTTGGACTATCTAGGGTAACTAGCGGGCGCTTGGACTATGTAGGTTAACTAGCGGACACTTGCACTATGTAGGTTACCAAGCGGGCAATTGGACTATCTGGGTAGCCTAGCGGGCACTTGGACGATATAGGTTAACTAGCGTGCCCTTGGAATATCTAGGTTACGTAGCGGGCACTTGTTATATAGGTTAACTAGTGGGCACTTGGACTATGTAGGTTAACTAGAGGACACTTGGACTATCTAGGTTAACTAGTGGGCCCTTGGATTATGTAGGTTAACTAGCGCGCACTTGGACAATCTAGGTTAACTAGCGGGCACTTGGACTATCAAAGTGAACAAGTGAGCCCTTGGACAATGTAGGTTAACTAGCGGGCCCTTGGACTATCTAGGTTACCTAGCGGGCACTTGGACTATATAGGTTACCTAGCGGGCACTTGGACTATGTAGGTTACCTAGTGGGCACTTGGACTATCTAGGTTAACGAACGGGCACTTAGAATATGCAGGTAACCTAGCGGGCACTTGGACTGTCTAGGTTACCTAGCAGGCACTTGGACTTCTAGGTTAACGAACGGGCTCTTGGACTATGTAGGTTGCCTAGCGGGCACTTGGAATATCTAGGTTAGGTAACGGGCACTTGCACTATCTAGGTTACCTAGCTGGAACTTGGACAATGTAAGTTACCTAGCAGGCACTTGGACTATCTAGGTTACCTAATGGGCACTTTGACTATCTAGGTTACATAGCGGGCCCTTCGACTATGTAGGTTTCCTAGCGGGCACTTGGACTATCTAGGTTAACGAACGGGCACTTGGACTATGTAGGCAACCTAGCAGGCACTTGGACAGTCTAGGTTGCCTAGAGGGCACTTGGACTATCTAGGTTAACGAACGGGCACTTGGACAATGTAGGTTACCTAGCGGGCACTTGGACTATGTAGGGTCCCTATGGGACATTTGGACTACTTAGGTTACCTAGCGGGCACTTGGACTATGTAGGTTAACTAGCGGGCACTTGGACTATCTAGGTCAACTAGTGGGCCCTTGTACTATGTAGGTTAACTAGCGAGCACTTGGACTATCTAGGTTAACTAGCGGACCTTGGACTCTGTAGGTTAACTAGCGGGCCTTTGGACTATCTAGGTTACCTAGCAGGCACTTAGACTATGAAAGTTCCTAAGCGGGCACTTGGATTATCTAGGTTACCCAGCGGGCAATTGGACTATGTAGGTCAACTAGCGGGCCCTTGGACTATCTAGGTTAGCTAACTGGCACGTGGACTATGTAGGTTAACTAGCGGACACTTGCATGATCTACGTTAACTAGCGGGCTCTTGCACTATGTAGGTTAACTAGCGGGCCCATTGACTCTGTTGGTTAACTATGGGCACTTGGACTATCTAGGTTAACTAGAGGGCACTTGGACTATCTAGGTCAACTAGCGGGCCCAAGTACTATGTAGGTTAACTAGCGAGCACTTGGACTATCTAGGTTAACCAGCGGACCTTGGACTACGTAGGTCAACTAGGGGGCCCTTGGACTATGTAGGTTACCTAGCGGGCACTTGGACGATCTAGGTTAACTAGAGGGCCCTTGGACTATCTAGGTTACCTAGCGGGCACTTGGACTAAGTACGTCCCCTAGTGGGCACATGGACTATCTAGATTAACTAACGGGCACTAGGACTATAGGTTAACTAGCGGGCACTTGGACTATCTAGTTTACCTAGCTGGCACTTGGACTATGAATGTTCCCTAGCGGGCAATTGGATTATCTAGGTTACCTAGCGGGCACTTGGACTATGTAGGTCAACTAGCGGGCCCTTGGAATATCTAGGTTAGCTAACTGGCACTTGGACTATGTATGTTAACTAGCGGACACTTGCACGATCTAGGTTAACTAGCGGGCTCTTGCACTATGTAGGTTAAATAGCGGGCCCATTGACTATGTAGGTTAACTAGCGGGCAATGGACTATGTACGTTCCCTAGAGGGCACTTGGACTATCTATGTTAACTAGCGTGCACTTGGAATATGTAGGTTACCTAGCAGGCACTTGGACTATCTAGGTTAACTAACGGGTACTTGGACTATCTAGGTTACGTAGCGGGCACTTGGTATGTAGGTTAACTAGCGGGAACTTGGACGATCTAGGTTAACTAGCGGGCCCTTGGACTATCTTGGTTAACTAGCGGGCACTTGGACTATCTAGGTCAACTAGTGGGCCCTTGTACTATGTAGGTTAACTAGCGAGCACTTGGACTATCTAGGTTAACTAGCGGACCTTGGACTCTGTAGGTTAACTAGCGGGCCTTTGGACTATCTAGGTTACCTAGCAGGCACTTAGACTATGAAAGTTCCTAAGCGGGCACTTGGATTATCTAGGTTACCCAGCGGGCAATTGGACTATGTAGGTCAACTAGCGGGCCCTTGGACTATCTAGGTTAGCTAACTGGCACGTGGACTATGTAGGTTAACTAGCGGACACTTGCATGATCTACGTTAACTAGCGGGCTCTTGCACTATGTAGGTTAACTAGCGGGCCCATTGACTCTGTTGGTTAACTATGGGCACTTGGACTATCTAGGTTAACTAGAGGGCACTTGGACTATCTAGGTCAACTAGCGGGCCCAAGTACTATGTAGGTTAACTAGCGAGCACTTGGACTATCTAGGTTAACCAGCGGACCTTGGACTACGTAGGTCAACTAGGGGGCCCTTGGACTATGTAGGTTACCTAGCGGGCACTTGGATGATCAATGTAAACTAGCGGGCACTTGGACTATCTAGGTTAGCTAACGGGCACTTGGACTAAGTACGTCCCCTGGTGGGCACATGGACTATCTAGATTAACTAACGGGCACTAGGACTATAGGTTAACTAGCGGGCACTTGGACTATCTAGTTTACCTAGCTGGCACTTGGACTATGAATGTTCCCTAGCGGGCAATTGGATTATCTAGGTTACCTAGCAGGCACTTGGACTATGTAGGTCAACTAGCGGGCCCTTGGAATATCTAGGTTAGCTAACTGGCACTTGGACTATGTATGTTAACTAGCGGACACTTGCACGATCTAGGTTAACTAGCGGGCTCTTGCACTATGTAGGTTAAATAGCGGGCCCATTGACTATGTAGGTTAACTAGCGGGCAATGGACTATGTACGTTCCCTAGAGGGCACTTGGACTATCTATGTTAACTAGCGTGCACTTGGAATATGTAGGTTACCTAGCAGGCACTTGGACTATCTAGGTTAACTAACGGGTACTTGGACTATCTAGGTTACGTAGCGGGCACTTGGTATGTAGGTTAACTAGCGGGAACTTGGACGATCTAGGTTAACTAGCGGGCCCTTGGACTATCTAGGTTACCTAGCGGGCACTTGGACTATATAGGTTACCTAGCGGGCACTTGGACTATGTAGGTTACCTAGTGGGCACTTGGACTATCTAGGTTGACGAACGGGCACTTGGTCTTCTCGGTTAACGAACGGGCACTTGGTCTATTTAGGTTGCTTACCGGGCACTTGGACTATCTAGGTTAGGTAATGGGCACTTGGACTATCTAGGTTACCTAGCGGGAACTTGGACAATGTAAGTTACCTAGCGTTCACTTGGACTATCTAGGTTACCTAACGGGCACTTTGACTATCTAGGTTACATAGCGGGCACTTGGACTATGTAGGTTACCTAGCGGGCACTTGGAATATCTAGGTTACCTAGCGGTCACTTCGACAGTCTAGGTTACCTAGCGGGCACTTGGACTATCTAGGTTAACGAACGGGCACTTGGACTATGTAGGTTACCTAGCGGGCACTTGGACTATGTAGGATCCCTATCGGACCTTTTTGACTACTTAGGTTACCTAGCGGGCACTTGGACTATCTAGGTTAACTAGAGGGCACTTGGACTATCTAGGTCAACTAGTGGGCCCAGGTACTATGTAGGTTAACTAGCGAGCACTTGGACTATCTAGGTTAACCAGCGGACCTTGGACTACGTAGGTCAACTAGGGGGCCCTTGGACTATGTAGGTTAACTAGCGGGCACTTGGACGATCTAGGTTAACTAGAGGGCACTTGGATGATCAATGTAAACTAGCGGGCACTTGGACTATCTAGGTTAGCTAACGGGCACTTGGACTAAGTACGTCCCCTGGTGGGCACATGGACTATCTAGATTAACTAACGGGCACTAGGACTATAGGTTAACTAGCGGGCACTTGGACTATCTAGGTTACCTAGCTGGCACTTGGACTATGAATGTTCCCTAGCGGGCAATTGGATTATCTAGGTTACCTAGCGGGCACTTGGACTATGTAGGTCAACTAGTGGGCCCTTGGACTATCTAGGTTAGCTAACTGGCACTTGGACTATGTAGGTTAACTAGCGGACAATTGCACGATCTAGGTTAACTACCGGGCTCTTGCACTATGTAGGTAAACTAGCGGGCCCATTGACTGTGTAGGTTAACAAGCGGGCACTTGGACGATCTAGGTTAACTAGCAGGCACTTGGACGATATAGGTTAACTAGCGGGCACTTGCATTATCTAGGTTACCTAGCAGGCACTTGCACTATATAGGTCCCTAGCAGGCATTTGGACCATATAGATAACCTAGTGGGAACTTAGACTCTGTAGGTTACCTAGCAGGCACTTAATCTATCTAGTTTACCTAGCTGGCACTTGAACTATCTACGTTACCTAACGGGTTCTTGGAGTATGTAGGTTACTTAGCGGGCTGTTGGACTATCTAGGTTACCAAGCGGGCACTTGGACTATCTAGGTTAACTAACGGGCACTTGGACTATGTAGGTTCACTATCGGTCACTTGGAGAATGTAGGTTAACTAGGGGGCACTAGGACTATGTAGGATACCTAGCGGGCCCTTGGACTATCTAGGTTACCTAACGGGCATTTGAACTATGTAGGCTCACTAGCGGGCACTTGGACTATCTAGGTTAACTAACGGGCACTTGGACTATGTAGGTTCCCTAGCGGGCCCTTGGACTACGTAAGTTTCCTAGCGGGCACTTGGACTATGTGGGTTCCCTAGCGGGCATTTGGACTATCTAGGTTACCTAACGGGCACTTGGACTATATAGGTTCCCTAGAGGGCACTTGGACTATGTATGTTCCCTACGGACACTTGAACTATGTAATTTAACTGCCAGGCACATGGACTATGTAGGTTAACTAGCGGGCACTTGGACCATCTAGGTTACCTAGCCAGCTGTTTGACTATCTAGGTTACCTAGCGGCACTTGGACTATCTAGGTTAACTAACGGGCACTTGGACTATGTAGGTTCCCTAGCGAGCCCTTGGACTACGTAAGTTTCCTAGCGGGCACTTGGACTATGTGGGTTCCCTAGCGGGCATTTGGACTATCTAGGTTACCTAACGGGCACTTGGACTATGTAGGTTCCCAAGCGGGCACTTAGACTATGTATGTTCCCTATGGACACTTGAACTATGTAAGTTAACCACCAGGCACTTGGACTGTGTAGGTTAACTAGCGGGCCCTTGGACTATCTAGGTTACCTAGTGGGCTGTTTGACTATCTAGGTTACCTAGCGGGCACTTGGACTATCTAGGTTAACTAACGGGCACTTGGACTATGTAGGTTCCCTAGTGGGCCCTTGGACTATGTAAATTCCCTAGACGGCACTTGGACTATGTAGGTCCCTGGCGGGCATTTGGACTATCTAGGTTACCTAACGGGCACTTGGACTATGTAGATTCCCAAGCGGGTACTTGGACTATGTATGCTCCCGATGGACACTTGAACTATGTAAGTTAACCACCAGGCACTTGGACTATGTAGGTTAACTAGCGGGCCCTTGGACTATCTAGGTTACCTAGCGGGCACTTGGACTAAGTAGGTTAACTACCGGGCACTTGCACTATCTAGGGTGCCTGGCGGGCACTTGGACTATGTACGTTCCCTAGCGGGCACTTGGACTATCTACATTACCTAGCGGGCACTTGGACTATGTACGTTACCTAGCGGGCACTTGGACTATCTATGTTAACTAGCGGGCACATGGACTATGTAGGTTCCCTATCGGGCACGTGGACTAGATTGGTTCCCTAGCGGGCACTTGGTATATCTAGGTTAACTAGCAGGCACTTGGACTATCTAGGTTAACTAGCGAGCACTTGATCTATCTAGGTAAACTAGCGGGCATTTGTACTATTAGGGTCCCTAACGGGCATTTGTACTATATTGGTTACCTAGCGGGCACTTGGACTATGTAGGTTAACTAGCGGGCACGTGGACTATGTAGGTTAACTAGCGGGCCCTTGAACAGTGCAGATTAACTAGCGGCACTTGGACTATCTACGTTAACTAGCGGGCCCTAGGACTATGTAGATTCCCTAGCGGGCACTTGGACTACATAGGTTCCCTCGGGGGCACTTGGACTCTGTATGTTCCCTACAGACACTTGAACTATGTAAGTTAACTACCGGGCACTTGGACTATGTAGGTTAACTAGCGGGCCATTGGACTATCTAGGTTACCTATTGGGCACTAGGACTATGTAGGTAACTACGGGGCACATGCACTATCTAGGTTACCTAGCGGGCACTTGGACTATGTACGTTCCCTAGCGGGCACTTGGACTATCTATGTTAACTAGCGGGCACTTGGACTATGTAGGTTAACTAGGGGAAACTTGCACTATGTAGGTTACCTAGCGGCACTTGGACTATCTAGGTTAACTAGCGTGCACTTGGACTATGTAGGTTCCTTAGCGGGCACTTGGACTAACTAGTTTACCTAGCGGGCACTTGGACTATGTAGGTTAACTAGTGGACTGTTGCACGATCTAGGTTACATAGCTGGAACGTGGACTAGGTTACCATGCGGGCCCTTGGACTATGTAGGTTACCTAGCGGGCACTTGGACTATCTAGGTTAACGAACGGGCACTTGGACTATCTAGGTTACCTAGCGGGCACTTGGACTATGTAAGTTACCTAGCGGGCCCTTGGACTATCTAGGTTACCTAGCGGGCACTTGGACTATGTAGGTTAACTAGCGGGCACTTGGACTATCTAGGTTACCGAACGGGCATTTGGACTATGTAAGTAACCTAGCGGGAACTTGGACAGTCTAGGTTACCTAGCGGGTTCTTGGACTTCTAGGTTAACGAACGGGCACTTGGACTATGTATGTTGCATAGTGGGCAATTGGACTATCTAGGTTAGGTAACGGGCACTTTGGCTATCTAGGTTACCTAGCGGGAACTTGGACTATGTAGTTTACCTAGCGGGCACTTGGACTATCTAGGTTACCTAACGGACACTTGGACCATCTAGGTTTCTTAGTGGGCACTTGGACTATGTAGGTTAACTAACGGGCACTTGGACTATCTAGGTTACCTAACGGACACTTGGACCATCTAGGTTTCTTAGGGGGCACTTGGACTATGTAGGTTAACTAACGGGCACTTGGACTATATAGGTTACCTAGCGGAACCTTGGACTAGGTAGGTTACCTAGCGGCACTTGGACTATCTAGGTTAACGAAAGTGCACCTGGACTATGTAGGTAACCTAGCGGACAATTGGACAGCCTAGGTTACCTTCGGGCACTTGGACTTTCTAGGTTAACTAATGGGCACTTGGACTATGTAGGTTCCCTATTGGGCACTTGGAAAATGTAGGTTAACTAGCGGGCCCTTGGACTATCTAGGTTAACGAACGGTCACTTGGACTTCTAGGTTAACGAACGGGCACTTGGTCTATGTAGGTTGCTTACCGGGCACTTGGACTATCTAGGTTAGGTAATGGGCACTTGGACTATCTAGGTTACCTAGCGGGAACTTGGACAATGTAAGTTACCTAGCGGGCACTTGGACGATCTAGTTTACCTAGTGGGCACTTTGACTATCTAGGTTACAGACAGGGCACTTGGACTATGTAGGTTACCTAGCGGCACTTGGACTCTCTAGGTTACCTAGCGGTCACTTCGACAGTCTAGGTTATCTTGCGGGCACTTGGACTATCTAGGTTAACGAACGGGCACTTGGAATATGTAGGTTACCTAGCGGGCACTTGGACTATGTAGGATCCCTATCGGACATTTGGACTCCTTAGGTTACCTAGCGGGCACTTGGACTATCTAGGTTAACTAGAGGGCACTTGAACTATCTAGGTCAACTAGCAGGCCCTTGCACTATGTAGGTGAACTAGCGGGCACTTGGACGATCTAGGTTAACTAGAGGGCACTTGGATGATCAATGTTAACTAGCGGGCACTTGGACTATCTAGGTTAGCTAACGGACACTTGGACTAAGTACATCCCCTAGTGGGCACATGGACTATCTAGATTAACTGACGGGCACTAGGACTATCTAGGTTAACTAGCCGGCACTTGGACTATCTAGGTTACCTAGCTGGCACTTGGACTGTGAATGTTCCCTAGCGGTTAATTTGATTATCTTGGTTACCTAGCGGGCTCTCGCACTATGTAGGTAAACTAGCGCGCCCATTGACTATGTAAGTTAACTAGCGGGCACTTGGACGATCTAGGTTAACTAGCGGGCCCTTGGACTATCTAGGTTACCTAGCGGGCACTTGGACTATATAGGTTACCTAGCGGGCACTTGGACTATGTAGGTTCCCTATTGGGCACTTGGACTATCTAGGCTAACGAACGGGCACTTGGTCTTCTAGGTTAACGAACGGGCACTTGGTCTATGTAGGTTGCTTACCGGGCACTTGGACTATCTAGGTTAGGTAATGGGCACTTGGACTATCTAGGTTACCTAGCGGGAACTTGGACAATGTAAGTTACTTAGCATGCACTTGCACTATCTAGGTTACATAGCGGGCACTTGGACTATCTAGGTTACCTAGCGGTCAATTCGACAGTCTAGGTTACCTAGCGGGCACTTGGACTATCTAGGTTAACGAACGGGCACTTGGACTATGTAGGTTACCTAGCGGGCACTTGGACTATGTAGGATCCCTATCGGACATTTGGACTACTTAGGTTACCTAGCGGGCACTTGGACTATCTAGGTTAACTAGAGGGCACTTGGACTATCTAGGTCAACTAGCGGGCCCAGGTACTATGTAGGTTAACTAGCGAGCACTTGGACTATCTAGGTTAACCAGCGGACCTTGGACTACGTAGGTCAACTAGGGGGCCCTTGGACTATGTAGGTTAACTAGCGGGCACTTGGACGATCTAGGTTAACTAGAGGGCATTTGGATGATCAATGTTATCTAGCTGGCACTTGGACTATCTAGGTTAGCTAACGGGCACTTGGACTAAGTACGTCGCCTAGTGGGCACATGGACTATCTAGATTAACTAACGGGCACTAGGACTATAGGTTAACTAGCGGGCACTTGGACTATCTAGGTTACCTAGCTGGCACTTGGACTATGAATGTTCCCTAGCGGGCAATTGGATTATCTAGGTTACCTAGCGGGCACTTGGACTATGTAGGTCAACTAGCGGGCCCTTGGACACTCTAGGTTATCTAACTGGCACTTGGACTATGTAGGTTAACTAGCGGACAATTGCACGATCTAGGTTAACTAGCGGGCTCTTGCACTATGTAGGTTAAATAGCGGGCCCATTGACTATGTAGGTTAACTAGCGGGCAATTGGACTATGTACGTTCCCTAGCGGGCACTTGGACTATCTATGTTAACTAGCGTGCACTTGGAATATGTAGGTTAACTAGCGGACACTTGCACTATGTAGGTTACCTAGCAGGCACTTGGACTATCTAGTTTAACTAGCGGGCACTTGGACTATCTAGGTTACGTAGCGGGCACTTGGTATGTAGGTTAACTAGCGGGTACTTGGACTATCTTGGTTACCTAGCGGGCACTTGGACTATATAGGTTACCTAGCGGGCACTTGGACTATGTAGGTTACCTAGTGGGCACTTGGACTATCTAGGTTAACGAACGGGCACTTGGTCTTCTAGGTTAACGAACGGGCACTTGGTCTATTTAGGTTGCTTACCGGGCACTTGACTATCTAGGTTAGGTAATGGGCACTTGGACTATCTAGGTTACCTAGCGGGAACTTGGACAATGTAAGTTACCTAGCGTGCACTTGGACTATCTAGGTTACCTAACGGGCACTTTGACTGTCTAGGTTACATAGCGGGCACTTGGACTATGTAGGTTACCTAGCGGGCACTTGGAATATCTAGGTTACCTAGCGGTCACTACGACAGTCTAGGTTACCTAGCGGGCACTTGGACTATCTAGGTTAACGAACGGGCACTTGGACTATGTAGGTTACCTAGCGGGCACTTGGACTATGTAGGATCCCTATCGGACATTTGGACTCCTTAGGTTACCTAGCGGGCACTTGGACTATCTAGGTTAACTAGAGGGCACTTGGAATATCTAGGTCAACTAGCGGGCCCAGGTACTATGTAGGTTAACTAGCGAGCACTTGGACTATCTAGGTTAGCTAACTGGCACTTGGACTATGTAGGTTAACTAGCGGACACTTGCACGATCTAGGTTAACTAGCGGGCTCTTGCACTATGTAGGTAAACTAGCGGGCCCATTGACTATGTAGGTTAACAAGCGGGCACTTGGACGATCTAGGTTAACTAGCGGGCACTTGGACGATATAGGTTAACTAGCGGGCACTTGGATTATCTAGGTTACCTAGCGGGCACTTGGACTATATAGGTCCCTAGCGGGCATTTGGGCCATATAGATAACCTAGCGGGAACTTAGACTCTGTAGGTTACCTAGCGGGCACTTGGACTATATAGGTTACCTAGCTGGCACTTGAACTATCTACGTTACCTAACGGGTTCTTGGAGTATGTAGGTTACTTAGCGGGCTGTTGGACTATCTAGGTTACCAAGCGGGCTTTTGGACAATCTAGGTTAACTAACGGGCACTTGGACTATGTAGGTTCACTATCGGGCACTTGGAGAATGTAGGTTAACTAGGGGGCACTAGGACTCTGTAGGATACCAAGCGGGCCCTTGGACTATCTAGGTTACCTAGCGGGCATTTGGACTATGTAGGCTCCCTAGCGGGCACTTGGACTATCTAGGTTAACTAACGGGCACTTGGACTATGTAGGATCCCTAGCGGGCCCTTGGACTACGTAAGTTTCCTAGCGGGCACTTGGACTATGTGGGTTCCCTAGTGGGAATTTGGACTATCTAGGTTACCTAACGGGCACTTGGATTATATAGGTTCCCTAGCGGGCACTTGGACTATGTATGTTCCCTACGGACACGTGAACTATGTAAGTTAACTACCAGGCACATGGAATATGTAGGTTAACTAGCGGGCCCTTGGACTATCTAGGTTACCTAGCGGGCTGTTTGACTATCTAGGTTACCTAGCGGGCCCTTGGACTATCTAGGTTACCTAACGGGCATTTGAACTATGTAGGCTCCCTAGTGGGCACTTGGACTATCTAGGTTAACTAACGGGCACTTGGACTATGTAGGTTCCCTAGCGGGCCCTTGGACTACGTAAGTTTCCTAGCGGGCACTTGGACTATGTGGGTTCCCTAGCGGGCATTTGGACTATCTAGGTTACCTAATGGGCACTTGGACTATATAGGTTCCCTAGCGGGCACTTGGACTATGTATGTTCCCTACGGACACTTGAACTATGTAAGTTAACTGCCAGGCACATGGACTATGTAGGTTAACTAGCGGGCACTATGACCATCTAGGTTACCTAGCCGGCTGTTTGACTATCTAGGTTACCTAGCGGGCACTTGGACTATCTAGGTTAACTAACGGGCACATGGACTATGTAGGTTCCCTAGCGGGCCCTTGGACTATGTAAGTTCCCTAGCGGGCACTTGGACTATGTGGGTTCCCTAGCGGGCATTTGGACTATCTAGGTTACCTAACGGGCACTTGAACTATGTAGGTTCCCAAGCGGGCACTTAGACTATGTATGTTCCCTATGGACACTTGAATTATGTAAGTTAACCACCAGGCACTTGGACTGTGTAGGTTAACTAGCGGGCCCTTGGACTATCTAGGTTACCTAGTGGGCTGTTTGACTATCTAGGTTACCTAGCGGGCACTTGGACTATCTAGGTTAACTAACGGGCACTTGGACTATGTAGGTTCCCTAGTGGGCCCTTGGACTATGTAAATTCCCTAGCGGGCACTTGGACTACGTAGGTCCCTGGCGGGCATTTGGACTATCTAGGTTACCTAACGGGCACTTGGACTTTGTAGGTTCCCAAGCGGGTACTTGGACTATGTATGCTCCCGATGGACACTTGAACTATGTAAGTTAACCACCAGGCACTTGGACTATGTAGGTTAACTAGCGGGCCCTTGGACTATCTAGGTTACCTAGCGGGCACTTGGACTAAGTAGGTTAACTACCGGGCACTTGCACTATCTAGGGTGCCTGGCGGGCACTTGGACTATGTACGTTCCCTAGCGGGCACTTGGACTATCTACATTACCTAGCGGGCACTTGGACTATGTACGTTACCTAGCGGGCACTTGGACTATCTATGTTAACTAGCGGGCACTTGGACTATGTAGGTTCCCTATCGGGCACGTGGACTAGATTGGTTCCCTAGCGGGCACTTGGTATATCTAGGTTAACTAGCAGGCACTTGGACTATCTAGGTTAACTAGCGAGCACTTGATCTATCTAGGTAAACTAGCGGGCATTTGTATTATTAGGGTCCCTAATGGGCATTTGTACTATATTGGTTACCTAGCGGGCACTTGGACTATGTAGGTTAACTAGCGGTCACTTGGACTATGTAGGTTAACTAGCGGGCCCTTGAACAGTGCAGATTAACTAGCGGCACTTGGACTATCTACGTTAACTAGCAGGCCCTAGGACTATGTAGATTCCCTAGCGGGCACTTGGACTACATAGGTTCCCTAGGGGGCACTTGGACTCTGTATGTTCCCTATAGACACTTGAACTATGTAAGTTAACTACCGGGCACTTGGACTATGTAGGTTAACTAGCGGGCCATTGGACTATCTAGGTTACCTATTGGGCACTAGGACTATGTAGGTAACTACGGGCACATGCACTATCTAGGTTACCTAGCGGGCACTTGGACTATGTACGTTCCCTAGCGGGCACTTGGACTATCTATGTTAACTAGCGGGCACTTGGACTATGTAGGTTAACTAGGGGAAACTTGCACTATGTAGGTTACCTAGCGGCACTTGGACTATCTAGGTTAACTAGCGTGCACTTGGACTATGTAGGTTCCTTAGCGGGCACTTGGACTAACTAGTTTACCTAGCGGGCACTTGGACTATGTAGGTTAACTAGTGGACTGTTGCACGATCTAGGTTACATAGCTGGAACGTGGACTATATAGGTTACCATGCGGGCCCTTGGACTATGTAGGTTACCTAGCGGGCACTTGGACTATCTAGGTTAACGAACGGGCACTTGGACTATCTAGGTTACCTAGCGGGCACTTGGACTATGTAAGTTACCTAGCGGGCCCTTGGACTATCTAGGTTACCTAGCGGGCACTTGGACTATGTAGGTTAACTAGCGGGCACTTGGACTATCTAGGTTACCGAACGGGCATTTGGACTATGTAAGTAACCTAGCGGGAACTTGGACAGTCTAGGTTACCTAGCGGGTTCTTGGACTTCTAGGTTAACGAACGGGCACTTGGACTATGTATGTTGCATAGTGGGCAATTGGACTATCTAGGTTAGGTAACGGGCACTTTGGCTATCTAGGTTACCTAGCGGGAACTTGGACTATGTAGTTTACCTAGCGGGCACTTGGACTATCTAGGTTACCTAACGGACACTTGGACCATCTAGGTTTCTTAGTGGGCACTTGGACTATGTAGGTTAACTAACGGGCACTTGGACTATCTAGGTTACCTAACGGACACTTGGACCATCTAGGTTTCTTAGCGGGCACTTGGACTATGTAGATTAACTAACGGGCACTTGGACTATATAGGTTACCTAGCGGAACCTTGGACTAGGTAGGTTACCTAGCGGCACTTGGAGTATCTAGGTTAACGAAAGTGCACCTGGACTATGTAGGTAACCTAGCGGACAATTGGACAGCCTAGGTTACCTTCGGGCACTTGGACTTTCTAGGTTAACTAATGGGCACTTGGACTATGTAGGTTCCCTATTTAGCACTTGGAAAATGTAGGTTAACTAGCGGGCCCTTGGACTATCTAGGTTAACGAACGGTCACTTGGACTTCTAGGTTAACGAACGGGCACTTGGTCTATGTAGGTTGCTTACCGGGCACTTGGACTATCTAGGTTAGGTAATGGGCACTTGGACTATCTAGGTTACCTAGCGGGAACTTGGACAATGTAAGTTACCTAGCGGGCACTTGGACGATCTAGTTTACCTAGTGGGCACTTTGACTATCTAGGTTACAGACAGGGCACTTGGACTATGTAGGTTACCTAGCGGCACTTGGACTCTCTAGGTTACCTAGCGGTCACTTCGACAGTCTAGGTTATCTTGCGGGCACTTGGACTATCTAGGTTAACGAACGGGCACTTGGAATATGTAGGTTACCTAGCGGGCACTTGGACTATGTAGGATCCCTATCGGACATTTGGACTCCTTAGGTTACCTAGCGGGCACTTGGACTATCTAGGTTAACTAGAGGGCACTTGGACTATCTAGGTCAACTAGCGGGACCAGGTACTATGTAGGTTAACTAGCGAGCACTTGGACTATCTACGTTAACTAGCGGACCTTGGACTACGTAGGTCAACTAGCAGGCCCTTGCACTATGTAGGTGAACTAGCGGGCACTTGGACGATCTAGGTTAACTAGAGGGCACTTGGATGATCAATGTTAACTAGAGGGCACTTGGACTATCTAGGTTAGCTAACGGGCACTTGGACTAAGTACATCCCCTAGTGGGCACATGGACTATCTAGATTAACTGACGGGCACTAGGACTATCTAGGTTAACTAGCCGGCACTTGGACTATCTAGGTAACCTAGCTGGCACTTGGACTGTGAATGTTCCCTAGCGGTTAATTTGATTATCTTGGTTACCTAGCGGGCTCTTGCACTATGTAGGTAAACTAGCGCACCCATTGACTATGTAGGTTAATTAGCGGGCACTTGGACGATCTAGGTTAACTAGCGGGCCCTTGGACTATCTAGGTTACCTAGCGGGCATTTGGACTATATAGGTTACCTAGCGGGCACTTGGACTATGTAGGTTCCCTATTGGGCACTTGGACTATCTAGGCTAACGAACGGGCACTTGGTCTTCTAGGTTAACGAACGGGCACTTGGTCTATGTAGGTTGCTTACCGGGCACTTGGACTATCTAGGTTAGGTAATGGGCACTTGGACTATCTAGGTTACCTAGCGGGAACGTGGACAATGTAAGTTACTTAGCATGCACTTGCACTATCTAGGTTACATAGCGGGCACTTGGACTATCTAGGTTACCTAGCGGTCAATTCGACAGTCTAGGTTACCTAGCGGGCACTTGGACTATCTAGGTTAACGAACGGGCACTTGGACTATGTAGGTTACCTAGCGGGCACTTGGACTATGTACGATCCCTATCGGACATTTGGACTACTTAGGTTACCTAGAGGGCACTTGGACTATCTAGGTTAACTAGAGGGCACTTGGACTATCTAGGTCAACTAGCGGGCCCAGGTACTATGTAGGTTAACTAGCGAGCACTTGGACTATCTAGGTTAACCAGCGGACCTTGGACTACGTAGGTCAACTAGGGGGCCCTTGGACTATGTAGGTTACCTAGCGGGCACTTGGACGATCTAGGTTAACTAGAGGGCATTTGGATGATCAATGTTAACTAGCTGGCACTTGGACTATCTAGGTTAGCTAATGGGCACTTGGACTAAGTACGTCGCCTAGTGGGCACATGGACTATCTAGATTAACTAACGGGCACTAGGACTATAGGTTAACTAGCGGGCACTTGGACTATCTAGGTTACCTAGCTGGCACTTGGACTATGAATGTTCCCTAGCGGGCAATTGGATTATCTAGGTTACCTAGCGGGCACTTGGACTATGTAGGTCAACTAGCGGGCCCTTGGACACTCTAGGTTATCTAACTGGGACTTGGACTATGTAGGTTAACTAGCGGACACTTGCACGATCTAGGTTAACTAGCGGGCTCTTGCACTATGTAGGTTAAATAGCGGGCCCATTGACTATGTAGGTTAACTAGCGGGCAATTGGACTATGTACGTTCCCTAGCGGGCACTTGGACTATCTATGTTAACTAGCGTGCACTTGGAATATGTAGGTTAACTAGCAGACACTTGCACTATGTAGGTTACCTAGCAGGCACTTGGACTATCTAGTTTAACTAGCGGGCACTTGGACTATCTAGGTTACGTAGCGGGCACTTGGTATGTAGGTTAACTAGCGGGTACTTGAACTATCTTGGTTACCTAGCGGGCACTTGGACTATATAGGTTACCTAGCGGGCACTTGGACTATGTAGGTTACCTAGTGGGCACTTGGACTATCTAGGTTAACGAATGGGCACTTGGTCTTCTAGGTTAACGAACGGGCACTTGGTCTATTTAGGTTGCTTACCGGGCACTTGACTGTCTAGGTTAGGTAATGGGCACTTGGACTATCTAGGTTACCTAGCGGGAACTTGGACAATGTAAGTTACCTAGCGTGCACTTGGACTATCTAGGTTACCTAACGGGCACTTTGACTGTCTAGGTTACATAGCGGGCACTTGGACTATGTAGGTTACCTAGCGGGCACTTGGAATATCTAGGTTACCTAGCGGTCACTACGACAGTCTAGGTTACCTAGCGGGCACTTGGACTATCTAGGTTAACGAACGGGCACTTGGACTATGTAGGTTACCTAGCGGGCACTTGGACTATGTAGGATCCCTATCGGACATTTGGACTCCTTAGGTTACCTAGCGGGCACGTGGACTATCTAGGTTAACTAGAGGGCACTTGGAATATCTAGGTCAACTAGCGGGCCCAGGTACTATGTAGGTTAACTAGCGAGCACTTGGACTATCTAGGTTAGCTAACTGGCACTTGGACTATGTAGGTTAACTAGCGGACACTTGCACGATCTAGTTTAACTAGCGGGCTCTTGCACTATGTAGGTAAACTAGCGGGCCCATTGACTATGTAGGTTAACAAGCGGGCACTTGGACGATCTAGGTTAACTAGCGGGCACTTGGACGATATAGGTTAACTAGCGTACACTTGGATTATCTAGGTTACCTAGCGGGCACTTGGACTATATAGGTCCCTAGCGGGCATTTGGGCCATATAGATAACGTAGCGGGAACTTAGACTCTGTAGGTTACCTAGCGGGCACTTGGACTATCTACGTTACCTAACGGGTTCTTGGAGTATGTAGGTTACTTAGCGGGCTGTTGGATATCTAGGTTACCAAGCGGGCTTTTGGACAATCTAGGTTAACTAACGGGCACTTGGACTATGTAGGTTCACTATCGGGCACTTGGAGAATGTAGGTTAACTAAGGGGCACTAGGACTCTGTAGGATACCAAGCGGGCCCTTGGACTATCTAGGTTACCTAGCGGGCATTTGGACTATGTAGGCTCCCAAGCGGGCACTTGGACTATCTAGGTTAACTAACGGGCACTTGGACTATGTAGGTTTCCTAGCGGGCCCTTGGACTACGTAGGTTTACTAGCGGGCACTTGGACTATGTGGGTTCCCTAGTGGGAATTTGGACTATCTAGGTTACCTAACGGGCACTTGGACTATATAGGTTCCCTAGCGGGCACTTGGACTATGTATGTTCCCTACGGACACTTGAACTATGTAAGTTAACTAACAGGCACATGGAATATGTAGGTTAACTAGCGGGCCCTTGGACTATCTAGGTTACCTAGCGGGCTATTTGACTATCTAGGTTACCTAGCGGGCCCTTGGACTATCTAGGTTACCTAACGGGCACTTGGACTATATAGGTTCCCTAGCGGGCACTTGGACTATGTATGTTCCCTACGGACACTTGAACTATGTAAGTTAACTGCCAGGCACATGGACTATGTAGGTTAACTAGCGGGCACTTGGACCATCTAGGTTACCTAGCCGGCTGTTTGACTATCTAGGTTACCTAGCGGGCACTTGGACTATCTAGGTTAACTAACGGGCACTTGGACTATGTAGGTTCCCTAGCGGGCCCTTGGACTATGTAAGTTCCCTAGCGGGCACTTGGACTATGTGGGTTCCCTAGCGGGCATTTGGACTATCTAGGTTACCTAACGGGCACTTGGACTATGTAGGTTCCCAAGCGGGCACTTAGACTATGTATGTTCCCTATGGACACTTGAACTATGTAAGTTAACCACCAGGCACTTGGACTGTGTAGGTTAACTAGCGGGCCCTTGGACTATCTAGGTTACCTAGTGGGCTGTTTGACTATCTAGGTTACCTAGCGGGCACTTGGACTATCTAGGTTAACTAACGGGCACTTGGACTATGTAGGTTCCCTAGTGGGCCCTTGGACTATGTAAATTCCCTAGCGGGCACTTGGACTACGTAGGTCCCTGGCGGCCATTTGGACTATCTAGGTTACCTAACGGGCACTTGGACTTTGTAGGTTCCCAAGCGGGTACTTGGACTATGTATGCTCCCGATGGACACTTGAACTATGTAAGTTAACCACCAGGCACTTGGACTATGTAGGTTAACTAGCGGGCCCTTGGACTATCTAGGTTACCTAGCGGGCACTTGGACTAAGTAGGTTAACTACCGGGCACTTGCACTATCTAGGGTGCCTGGCGGGCACTTGGACTATGTACGTTCCCTAGCGGGCACTTGGACTATCTACATTACCTAGCGGGCACTTGGACTATGTACGTTACCTAGCGGGCACTTGGACTATCTATGTTAACTAGCGGTCACTTGGACTATGTAGGTTCCCTATCGGGCACGTGCACTAGATTGGTTCCCTAGCGGGCACTTGGTATATCTAGGTTAACTAGCAGGCACTTGGACTATCTAGGTTAACTAGCGAGCACTTGATCTATCTAGGTAAACTAGCGGGCATTTGTACTATTAGGGTCCCTAATGGTCATTTGTACTATATTGGTTACCTAGCGGGCACTTGGACTATGTAGGTTAACTAGCGGTCACTTGGACTATGTAGGTTAACTAGCGGGCCCTTGAACAGTGCAGATTAACTAGCGGCACTTGGACTATCTACGTTAACTAGCAGGCCCTAGGACTATGTAGATTCCCTAGCGGGCACTTGGACTACATAGGTTCCCTAGGGGGCACTTGGACTCTGTATGTTCCCTACAGACACTTGAACTATGTAAGTTAACTACCGGGCACTTGGACTATGTAGGTTAACTAGCGGGCCATTGGACTATCTAGGTTACCTATTGGGCACTAGGACTATGTAGGTAACTACGGGCACATGCACTATCTAGGTTACCTAGCGGGCACTTGGACTATGTACGTTCCCTAGCGGGCACTTGGACTATCTATGTTAACTAGCGGGCACTTGGACTATGTAGGTTAACTAGGGGAAACTTGCACTATGTAGGTTACCTAGCGGCACTTGGACTATCTAGGTTAACTAGCGTGCACTTGGACTATGTAGGTTCCTTAGCGGGCACTTGGACTAACTAGTTTACCTAGCGGGCACTTGGACTATGTAGGTTAACTAGTGGACAGTTGCACGATCTAAGTTACATAGCTGGAACGTGGACTATATAGGTTACCATGCGGGCCCTTGGACTATGTAGGTTACCTAGCGGGCACTTGGACTATCTAGGTTAACGAACGGTCACTTGGACTATCTAGGTTACCTAGCGGGCACTTGGACTATGTCAGTTACCTAGCGGGCCCTTGGACTATCTAGGTTACCTAGCGGGCACTTGGACTATGTAGGTTAACTAGCGGGCACTTGGACTATCTAGGTTACCGAACGGGCATTTGGACTATGTAAGTAACCTAGCGGGAACTTGGACAGTCTAGGTTACCTAGCGGGTTCTTGGACTTCTAGGTTAACGAACGGGCACTTGGACTATGTATGTTGCATAGTGGGCAATTGGACTATCTAGGTTAGGTAACGGGCACTTTGGCTATCTAGGTTACCTAGCGGGAACTTGGACTATGTAGTTTACCTAGCGGGCACTTGGACTATCTAGGTTACCTAACGGACACTTGGACCATCTAGGTTTCTTAGTGGGCACTTGGACTATGTAGGTTAACTAACGGGCACTTGGACTATCTAGGTTACCTAACGGACACTTGGACCATCTAGGTTTCTTAGGGGGCACTTGGACTATGTAGGTTAACTAACGGGCACTTGGACTATATAGGTTACCTAGCGGAACCTTGGACTGGGTAGGTTACCTAGCGGCACTTGGACTATCTTGGTTAACGAAAGTGCACCTGGACTATGTAGGTAACCTAGCGGACAATTGGACAGCCTAGGTTACCTTCGGGCACTTGGACTTTCTAGGTTAACTAACGGGCACTTGGACTATGTAGGTTCCCTATTGGGCACTTGGAAAATGTAGGTTAACTAGCGGGCCCTTGGACTATCTAGGTTAACGAACGGTCACTTGGACTTCTAGGTTAACGAACGGGCACTTGGTCTATGTAGGTTGCTTACCGGGCACTTGGACTATCTAGGTTAGGTAATGGGCACTTGGACTATCTAGGTTACCTAGCGGGAACTTGGACAATGTAAGTTACCTAGCGGGCACTTGGACGATCTAGTTTACCTAGTGGGCACTTTGACTATCTAGGTTACAGACAGGGCACTTGGACTATGTAGGTTACCTAGCGGCACTTGGACTCTCTAGGTTACCTAGCGGTCACTTCGACAGTCTAGGTTATCTTGCGGGCACTTGGACTATCTAGGTTAACGAACGGGCACTTGGAATATGTAGGTTACCTAGCGGGCTCTTGGACTATGTAGGATCCCTATCGGACATTTGGACTCCTTAGGTTACCTAGCGGGCACTTGGACTATCTAGGTTAACTAGAGGGCACTTGGACTATCTAGGTCAACTAGCGGGACCAGGTACTATGTAGGTTAACTAGCGAGCACTTGGACTATCTACGTTAACTAGCGGACCTTGGACTACGTAGGTCAACTAGCAGGCCCTTGCACTATGTAGGTGAACTAGCGGGCACTTGGACGATCTAGGTTAACTAGAGGGCAATTGGATGATCAATGTTAACTAGCGGGCACTTGGACTATCTAGGTTAGCTAACGGGCACTTGGACTAAGTACATCCCCTAGTGGGCACATGGACTATCTAGATTAACTGACGGGCACTAGGACTATCTAGGTTAACTAGCCGGCACTTGGACTATCTAGGTAACCTAGCTGGCACTTGGACTGTGAATGTTCCCTAGCGGTTAATTTGATTATCTTGGTTACCTAGCGGGCTCTTGCACTATGTAGGTAAACTAGCGCGCCCATTGACTATGTAGGTTAATTAGCGGGCACTTGGACGATCTAGGTTAACTAGCGGGCCCTTGGACTATCTAGGTTACCTAGCGGGCATTTGGACTATATAGGTTACCTAGCGGGCACTTGGACTATGTAGGTTCCCTATTGGGCACTTGGACTATCTAGGCTAACGAACGGGCACTTGGTCTTCTAGGTTAACGAACGGGCACTTGGTCTATGTAGGTTGCTTACCGGGCACTTGGACTATCTAGGTTAGGTAATGGGCACTTGGACTATCTAGGTTACCTAGCGGGAACTTGGACAATGTAAGTTACTTAGCATGCACTTGCACTATCTAGGTTACATAGCGGGCACTTGGACTATCTAGGTTACCTAGCGGTCAATTCGACAGTCTAGGTTACCTAGCGGGCACTTGGACTATCTAGGTTAACGAACGGGCACTTGGACTATGTAGGTTACCTAGCGGGCACTTGGACTATGTACGATCCCTATCGGACATTTGGACTACTTAGGTTACCTAGAGGGCACTTGGACTATCTAGGTTAACTAGAGGGCACTTGGACTATCTAGGTCAACTAGCGGGCCCAGGTACTATGTAGGTTAACTAGCGAGCACTTGGACTATCTAGGTTAACCAGCGGACCTTGGACTACGTAGGTCAACTAGGGGGCCCTTGGACTATGTAGGTTACCTAGCGGGCACTTGGACGATCTAGGTTAACTAGAGGGCATTTGGATGATCAATGTTAACTAGCTGGCACTTGGACTATCTAGGTTAGCTAATGGGCACTTGGACTAAGTACGTCGCCTAGTGGGCACATGGACTATCTAGATTAACTAACGGGCACTAGGACTATAGGTTAACTAGCGGGCACTTGGACTATCTAGGTTACCTAGCTGGCACTTGGACTATGAATGTTCCCTAGCGGGCAATTGGATTATCTAGGTTACCTAGCGGGCACTTGGACTATGTAGGTCAACTAGCGGGCCCTTGGACACTCTAGGTTATCTAACTGGGACTTGGACTATGTAGGTTAACTAGCGGACACTTGCACGATCTAGGTTAACTAGCGGGCTCTTGCACTATGTAGGTTAAATAGCGGGCCCATTGACTATGTAGGTTAACTAGCGGGCAATTGGACTATGTACGTTCCCTAGCGGGCACTTGGACTATCTATGTTAACTAGCGTGCACTTGGAATATGTAGGTTAACTAGCGGACACTTGCACTATGTAGGTTACCTAGCAGGCACTTGGACTATCTAGTTTAACTAGCGGGCACTTGGACTATCTAGGTTACGTAGCGGGCACTTGGTATGTAGGTTAACTAGCGGGTACTTGGACTATCTTGGTTACCTAGCGGGCACTTGGACTATATAGGTTACCTAGCGGGCACTTGGACTATGTAGGTTACCTAGTGGGCACTTGGACTATCTAGGTTAACGAACGGGCACTTGGTCTTCTAGGTTAACGAACGGGCACTTGGTCTATTTAGGTTGCTTACCGGGCACTTGACTATCTAGGTTAGGTAATGGGCACTTGGACTATCTAGGTTACCTAGCGGGAACTTGGACAATGTAAGTTACCTAGCGTGCACTTGGACTATCTAGGTTACCTAACGGGCACTTTGACTGCCTAGGTTACATAGCGGGCACTTGGACTATGTAGGTTACCTAGCGGGCACTTGGAATATCTAGGTTACCTAGCGGTCACTACGACAGTCTAGGTTACCTAGCGGGCACTTGGACTATCTAGGTTAATGAACGGGCACTTGGACTATGTAGGTTACCTAGCGGGCACTTGGACTATGTAGGATCCCTATCGGACATTTGGACTCCTTAGGTTACCTAGCGGGCACGTGGACTATCTAGGTTAACTAGAGGGCACTTGGAATATCTAGGTCAACTAGCGGGCCCAGGTACTATGTAGGTTAACTAGCGAGCACTTGGACTATCTAGGTTAGCTAACTGGCACTTGGACTATGTAGGTTAACTAGCGGACACTTGCACGATCTAGGTTAACTAGCGGGCTCTTGCACTATGTAGGTAAACTAGCGGGCCCATTGACTATGTAGGTTAACAAGCGGGCACTTGGACGATCTAGGTTAACTAGCGGGCACTTGGACGATATAGGTTAACTAGCGTACACTTGGATTATCTAGGTTACCTAGGGGGCACTTGGACTATATAGGTCCCTAGCGGGCATTTGGGCCATATAGATAACCTAGCGGGAACTTAGACTCTGTAGGTTACCTAGCGGGCACTTGGACTATATAGGTTACCTAGCTGGCACTTGAACTATCTACGTTACCTAACGGGTTCTTGGAGTATGTAGGTTACTTAGCGGGCTGTTGGACTATCTAGGTTACCAAGCGGGCTTTTGGACAATCTAGGTTAACTAACGGGCACTTGGACTATGTAGGTTCACTATCGGGCACTTGGAGAATGTAGGTTAACTAGGGGGCACTAGGACTCTGTAGGATACCAAGCGGGCCCTTGGACTATCTAGGTTACCTAGCGGGCATTTGGACTATGTAGGCTCCCAAGCGGGCACTTGGACTATCTAGGTTAACTAACGGGCACTTGGACTATGTAGGTTTCCTAGCGGGCCCTTGGACTACGTAGGTTTACTAGCGGGCACTTGGACTATGTGGGTTCCCTAGTGGGAATTTGGACTATCTAGGTTACCTAACGGGCACTTGGACTATATAGGTTCCCTAGCGGGCACTTGGACTATGTATGTTCCCTACGGACACTTGAACTATGTAAGTTAACTACCAGGCACATGGAATATGTAGGTTAACTAGCGGGCCCTTGGACTATCTAGGTTACCTAGCGGGCTATTTGACTATCTAGGTTACCTAGCGGGCCCTTGGACTATCTAGGTTACCTAAGGGGCATTTGAACTATGTAGGCTCCCTAGCGGGCACTTGGACTATCTAGGTTAACTAACGGGCACTTGGACTATGTAGGTTCCCTAGCGGGCCCTTGGACTACGTAAGTTTCCTAGCGGGCACATGGACTATGTGGGATCCCTAGCGGGCATTTGGACTATCTAGGTTACCTAACGGGCACTTGGACTATATAGGTTCCCTAGCGGGCACTTGGACTATGTATGTTCCCTACGGACACTTGAACTATGTAAGTTAACTGCCAGGCACATGGACTATGTAGGTTAACTAGCGGGCACTTGGACCATCTAGGTTACCTAGCCGGCTGTTTGACTATCTAGGTTACCTAGCGGGCACTTGGACTATCTAGGTTAACTAACGGGCACTTGGACTATGTAGGTTCCCTAGCGGGCCCTTGGACTATGTAAGTTCCCTAGCGGGCACTTGGACTATGTGGGTTCCCTAGCGGGCATTTGGACTATCTAGGTTACCTAACGGGCACTTGGACTATGTAGGTTCCCAAGCGGGCACTTAGACTATGTATGTTCCCTATGGACACTTGAACTATTTAAGTTAACCACCAGGCACTTGGACTGTGTAGGTTAACTAGCGGGCCCTTGGACTATCTAGGATACCTAGTGGGCTGTTTGACTATCTAGGTTACCTAGCGGGCACTTGGACTATCTAGGTTAACTAACGGGCACTTGGACTATGTAGGTTCCCTAGTGGGCCCTTGGACTATGTAAATTCCCTAGCGGGCACTTGGACTACGTAGGTCGCTGGCGGGCATTTGGACTATCTAGGTTACCTAACGGGCACTTGGACTTTGTAGGTTCCCAAGCGGGTACTTGGACTATGTATGCTCCCGATGGACACTTGAACTATGTAAGTTAACCACCAGGCACTTGGACTATGTAGGTTAACTAGCGGGCCCTTGGACTATCTAGGTTACCTAGCGGGCACTTGGACTAAGTAGGTTAACTACCGGGCACTTGCACTATCTAGGGTGCCTGGCGGGCACTTGGACTATGTACGTTCCCTAGCGGGCACTTGGACTATCTACATTACCTAGCAGGCACTTGGACTATGTACGTTACCTAGCGGGCACTTGGACTATCTATGTTAACTAGCGGGCACTTGGACTATGTAGGTTCCCTATCGGGCACGTGCACTAGATTGGTTCCCTAGTGGGCACTTGGTATATCTAGGTTAACTAGCAGGCACTTGGACTATCTAGGTTAACTAGCGAGCACTTGATCTATCTAGGTAAACTAGCGGGCATTTGTACTATTAGGGTCCCTAATGGGCATTTGTACTATATTGGTTACCTAGCGGGCACTTGGACTATGTAGGTTAACTAGCGGTCACTTGGACTATGTAGGTTAACTAGCGGGCCCTTGAACAGTGCAGATTAACTAGCGGCACTTGGACTATCTACGTTAACTAGCAGGCCCTAGGACTATGTAGATTCCCTAGCGGGCACTTGGACTACATAGGTTCCCTAGGGGGCACTTGGACTCTGTATGTTCCCTATAGACACTTGAACTATGTAAGTTAACTACCGGGCACTTGGACTATGTAGGTTAACTAGCGGGCCATTGGACTATCTAGGTTACCTATTGGGCACTAGGACTATGTAGGTAACTACGGGGCACATGCACTATCTAGGTTACCTAGCGGGCACTTGGACTATGTACGTTCCCTAGCGGGCACTTGGACTATCTATGTTAACTAGCGGGCACTTGGACTATGTAGGTTAACTAGGGGAAACTTGCACTATGTAGGTTACCTAGCGGCACTTGGACTATCTAGGTTAACTAGCGTGCACTTGGACTATGTAGGTTCCTTAGCGGGCACTTGGACTAACTAGTTTACCTAGCGGGCACTTGGACTATGTAGGTTAACTAGTGGACAGTTGTACGATCTAGGTTACATAGCTGGAACGTGGACTATATAGGTTACCATGCGGGCCCTTGGACTATGTAGGTTACCTAGCGGGCACTTGGACTATCTAGGTTAACGAACGGGCACTTGGACTATCTAGGTTACCTAGCGGGCACTTGGACTATGTAGGTTAACTAGCGGGCACTTGGACTATCTAGGTTACCGAACGGGCATTTGGACTATGTAAGTAACCTAGCGGGAACTTGGACAGTCTAGGTTACCTAGCGGGTTCTTTGACTTCTAGGTTAACGAACGGGCACTTGGACTATGTATGTTGCATAGTGGGCAATTGGACTATCTAGGTTAGGTAACGGGCACTTTGGCTATCTAGGTTACCTAGCGGGAACTTGGACTATGTAGTTTACCTAGCGGGCACTTGGACCATCTAGGTTTCTTAGTGGGCACTTGGACTATGTAGGTTAACTAACGGGCACTTGGACTATCTAGGTTACCTAACGGACACTTGGACCATCTAGGTTTCTTAGCGGGCACTTGGACTATGTAGGTTAACTAACGGGCACTTGGACTATATAGGTTACCTAGCGGAACCTTGGACTATGTAGGTTACCTAGCGGCACTTGGACTATCTAGGTTAACAAAAGTGCACCTGGACTATGTAGGTAACCTAGCGGACAATTGGACAGCCAAGGTTACCTTCGGGCACTTGGACTTTCTAGGTTAACTAACGGGCACATGGACTATGTAGGTTCCCTATTGGGCACTTGGAAAATGTAGGTTAACTAGCGGGCCCTTGGACTATCTAGGTTAACGAATGGTCACTTGGACTTCTAGGTTAACGAACGGGCACTTGGTCTATGTAGGTTGCTTACCGGGCACTTGGACTATCTAGGTTAGGTAATGGGCACTTGGACTATCTAGGTTACCTAGCGGGAACTTGGACAATGTAAGTTACCTACCGGGCACTTGGACTATCTAGGTTACCAAACGGGCACTTTGACTATCTAGGTTACATAGCGGGCACTTGGACTATGTAGATTACCTAGCGGGCACTTGGACTATCTAGGTTACCTAGCGGTCACTTCGACAGTCTAGGTTACCTAGCGGGCACTTGGACTATCTAGGTTAACGAACGTGCACTTGGAATATGTAGGTTACCTAGCGGGCACTTGGACTATGTAGGATCCCTATGGGATATTTGGACTACTAAGTTTACCTAGCGGGCACTTGGACAATCTAAGTTAACTAGAGGGCACTTGGACTATCTAGGTCAACTAGCGGGCCCAGGTACTATGTAGGATAACTAGCGAGCACTTGGACTATCTAGGTTAACTAGCGGACCTTGGACTACGTAGGTCAACTAGGGGGCCCTTGGACTATGTATGTTACCTAGCGGGCACTTGGACGATCTAGGTTAACTAGAGGGCATTTGGATGATCAATGTTAACTAGCTGGCACTTGGACTATCTAGGTTAGCTAACGGGCCCTTGGACTATGTAGATTCCCTAGCGGGCACTTGGACTATGTATGTTCCAGAGCGGGCACTTCGACTATGTAGGTTCCCTAGCAGGGACTTGGACTATGTAGGTTCCAGAGCGGGCACTTGGACTATCTAGGTTCCCTTGCGGGCACTTGGACTATGTAGGTTAACAAGCAGACACTTGGACGATCTAGGTTAACTAGCTGGTAATTGGATTATATAGGTAACTAGCGGGCGCTTGGACCATGTAGATTAACTAGCAGCACTTGGACTATCTACGTTATCTAGCGGGCCCTTGGACTATGTAGATTCCCTAGCGTGCACTTGGACTACATAGGTTCCCTAAAGGGCACTTGGACTATGTATGTTCCCTAGCGGGCACTTGGACTATATATGTTCCCTACGGACACTTGAACTATGTAAGTTAACTACCGGGCACTTGGACTATGTATGTTAACTAACGGGCCCTTGGACTACTTAGGTTAACTAGCAGACACTTGGACTATCTAGGTTAACTAGAGGGCGCTTGGACTATGTAGGTTAACTAGCGGACACTTGCACTATGTAGGTTACCAAGCGGGCAATTGGACTATCTAGGTAGCCTAGCGGGCACTTGGACGATATAGGTTAACTAGCGTGCCCTTGGAATATCTAGGTTACGTAGCGGGCACTTGTTATATAGGTTAACTAGTGGGCACTTGGACTATGTAGGTTAACTAGAGGACACTTGGACTATCTAGGTTAACTAGTGGGCCCTTGGATTATGTAGGTTAACTAGCGCGCACTTGGACAATCTAGGTTAACTAGCGGGCACTTGGACGATCTAGGTTAACTAGCGGGCACTTGGACTATCAAAGTGAACAAGTGAGCCCTTGGACTATGTAGGTTAACTAGCGGGCCCTTGGACTATCTAGGTTACCTAGCGGGCACTTGGACTATCTAGGTTAACTAGAGGGCACTTGGACTATCTAGGTCAACTAGCGGGCCCAGGTACTATTTAGGTTAACTAGCGAGCACTTGGACTATCTAGGTTAACTAGCGGACCTTGGACTACGTAGGTCAACTAGGGGGCCCTTGGACTATGTATCTTACCTAGCGGGCACTTGGACGATCTAGGTTAACTAGAGGGCACTTGGATGATCAATGTTAACTAGCGGGCACTTGGACTATCTAGGTTAGCTAACGGACACTTGGACTAAGTACATCCCCTAGTGGGCACATGGACTATCTAGATTAACTGACGGGCACTAGGACTATCTAGGTTAACTAGCCGGCACTTGGACTATCTAGGTTACCTAGCTGGCACTTGGACTGTGAATGTTCCCTAGCGGTTAATTTGATTATCTTGGTTACCTAGCGGGCTCTTGCACTATGTAGGTAAACTAGCGCGGCCATTGACTATGTAGGTTAACTAGCGGGCACTTGGACTATATAGGTTACCTAGCGGGCACTTGGACTATGTAGGTTACCTAGTGGGCACTTGGACTATCTAGGTTAACGAAAGGGCACTTAGAATATGCAGGTAACCTAGCGGGCACTTGGACTGTCTAGGTTACCTAGCGGGCACTTGGACTTCTAGGTTAACGAACGGGCTCTTGGACTATGTAGGTTGCCTAGCGGGCACTTGGAATATCTAGGTTAGGTAACGGGCACTTGCACTATCTAGGTTACCTAGCTGGAACTTGGACAATGTAAGTTACCTAGCAGGCACTTGGACTATCTAGGTTACCTAATGGGCACTTTGACTATCTAGGTTACATAGCGGGCCCTTCGACTATGTAGGTTTCCTAGCGGGCACTTGGACTATCTAGGTTAACGAACGGGCACTTGGACTATGTAGGCAACCTAGCAGGCACTTGGACAGTCTAGGTTGCCTAGAGGGCACTTGGACTATCTAGGTTAACGAACGGGCACTTGGACAATGTAGGTTACCTAGCGGGCACTTGGACTATGTAGGGTCCCTATGGGACATTTGGACTACTTAGGTTACCTAGCGGGCACTTGGACTATGTAGGTTAACTAGCGGGCACTTGGACTATCTAGGTCAACTAGTGGGCCCTTGTACTATGTAGGTTAACTAGCGAGCACTTGGACTATCTAGGTTAACTAGCGGACCTTGGACTCTGTAGGTTAACTAGCGGGCCTTTGGACTATCTAGGTTACCTAGCAGGCACTTAGACTATGAAAGTTCCTAAGCGGGCACTTGGATTATCTAGGTTACCCAGCGGGCAATTGGACTATGTAGGTCAACTAGCGGGCCCTTGGACTATCTAGGTTAGCTAACTGGCACGTGGACTATGTAGGTTAACTAGCGGACACTTGCATGATCTACGTTAACTAGCGGGCTCTTGCACTATGTAGGTTAACTAGCGGGCCCATTGACTCTGTTGGTTAACTATGGGCACTTGGACTATCTAGGTTAACTAGAGGGCACTTGGACTATCTAGGTCAACTAGCGGGCCCAAGTACTATGTAGGTTAACTAGCGAGCACTTGGACTATCTAGGTTAACCAGCGGACCTTGGACTACGTAGGTCAACTAGGGGGCCCTTGGACTATGTAGGTTTCCTAGCGGGCACTTGGACGATCTAGGTTAACTAGAGGGCCCTTGGACTATCTAGGTTACCTAGCGGGCACTTGGACTAAGTACGTCCCCTAGTGGGCACATGGACTATCTAGATTAACTAACGGGCACTAGGACTATAGGTTAACTAGCGGGCACTTGGACTATCTAGTTTACCTAGCTGGCACTTGGACTATGAATGTTCCCTAGCGGGCAATTGGATTATCTAGGTTACCTAGCGGGCACTTGGACTATGTAGGTCAACTAGCGGGCCCTTGGAATATCTAGGTTAGCTAACTGGCACTTGGACTATGTATGTTAACTAGCGGACACTTGCACGATCTAGGTTAACTAGCGGGCTCTTGCACTATGTAGGTTAAATAGCGGGCCATTTGACTATGTAGGTTAACTAGCGGGCAATGGACTATGTACGTTCCCTAGAGGGCACTTGGACTATCTATGTTAACTAGCGTGCACTTGGAATATGTAGGTTACCTAGCAGGCACTTGGACTATCTAGGTTAACTAACGGGTACTTGGACTATCTAGGTTACGTAGCGGGCACTTGGTATGTAGGTTAACTAGCGGGAACTTGGACGATCTAGGTTAACTAGCGGGCCCTTGGACTATCTAGGTTACCTAGCGGGCACTTGGACTATATAGGTTACCTAGCGGGCACTTGGACTATGTAGGTTACCTAGTGGGCACTTGGACTATCTAGGTTGACGAACGGGCACTTGGTCTTCTCGGTTAACGAACGGGCACTTGGTCTATTTAGGTTGCTTACCGGGCACTTGGACTATCTAGGTTAGGTAATGGGCACTTGGACTATCTAGGTTACCTAGCGGGAATTTGGACAATGTAAGTTACCTAGCGTGCACTTGGACTATCTAGGTTACCTAACGGGCACTTTGACTATCTAGGTTACATAGCGGGCACTTGGACTATGTAGGTTACCTAGCGGGCACTTGGAATATCTAGGTTACCTAGCGGTCACTTCGACAGTCTAGGTTACCTAGCGGGCACTTGGACTATCTAGGTTAACGAACGGGCACTTGGACTATGTAGGTTACCTAGCGGGCACTTGGACTATGTAGGATCCCTATCGGACCTTTTTGACTACTTAGGTTACCTAGCGGGCACTTGGACTATCTAGGTTAACTAGAGGGCACTTGGACTATCTAGGTCAACTAGTGGGCCCAGGTACTATGTAGGTTAACTAGCGAGCACTTGGACTATCTAGGTTAACCAGCGGACCTTGGACTACGTAGGTCAACTAGGGGGCCCTTGGACTATGTAGGTTAACTAGCGGGCACTTGGACGATCTAGGTTAACTAGAGGGCACTTGGATGATTAATGTAAACTAGCGGGCACTTGGACTATCTAGGTTAGCTAACGGGCACTTGGACTAAGGACGTCCCCTAGTGGGCACATGGACTATCTAGATAAACTAACGGGCACTAGGACTATAGGTTAACTTGCGGGCACTTGGACTATCTAGGTTACCTAGCTGGCACTTGGACTATGAATGTTCCCTAGCGGGCAATTGGATTATCTAGGTTACCTAGCGGGCACTTGGACTATGTAGGTCAACTAGTGGGCCCTTGGACTATCTAGGTTAGCTAACTGGCACTTGGACTATGTAGGTTAACTAGCGGACAATTGCACGATCTAGGTTAACTACCGGGCTCTTGCACTATGTAGGTAAACTAGCGGGCCCATTGACTGTGTAGGTTAACAAGCGGGCACTTGGACGATCTAGGTTAACTAGCAGGCACTTGGACAATATAGGTTAACTAGCGGGCACTTTGATTATCTAGGTTACCTAGCAGGCACTTGCACTATATAGGTCCCTAGCGGGCATTTGGACCATATAGATAACCTAGTGGGAACTTAGACTCTGTAGGTTACCTAGCAGGCACTTGGACTATCTAGTTTACCTAGCTGGCACTTGAACTATCTACGTTACCTAACGGGTTCTTGGAGTATGTAGGTTACTTAGCGGGCTGTTGGACTATCTAGGTTACCAAGCGGGCACTTGGACTATCTAGGTTAACTAACGGGCACTTGGACTATGTAGGTTCACTATCGGGCACTTGGAGAATGTAGGTTAACTAGGGGGCACTAGGACTATGTAGGATACCTAGCGGGCCCTTGGACTATCTAGGTTACCTAACGGGCATTTGAACTATGTAGGCTCCCTAGCGGGCACTTGGACTATCTAGGTTAACTAACGGGCACTTGGACTATGTAGGTTCCCTAGCGGGCCCTTGGACTACGTAAGTTTCCTAGCGGGCACTTGGACTATGTGGGTTCCCTAGCGGGCATTTGGACTATCTAGGTTACCTAACGGGCACTTGGACTATGTAGGTTCCCAAGCGGGCACTTAGACTATGTATGTTCCCTATGGACACTTGAACTATGTAAGTTAACCACCAGGCACTTGGACTGTGTAGGTTAACTAGCGGGCCCTTGGACTATCTAGGTTACCTAGTGGGCTGTTTGACTATCTAGGTTACCTAGCGGGCACTTGGACTATCTAGGTTAACTAACGGGCACTTGGACTATGTAGGTTCCCTAGTGGGCCCTTGGACTATGTAAATTCCCTAGCGGGCACTTGGACTATGTAGGTCCCTGGCGGGCATTTGGACTATCTAGGTTACCTAACGGGCACTTGGAATATGTAGATTCCCAAGCGGGTACTTGGACTATGTATGCTCCCGATGGACACTTGAACTATCTAAGTTAACCACCAGGCACTTGGACTATGTAGGTTAACTAGCGGGCCCTTGGACTATCTAGGTTACCTAGCGGGCACTTGGACTAAGTAGGTTAACTAGCGGGCACGTGGACTATGTAGGTTAACTAGCGGGCACGTGGACTATGTAGGTTAACTAGCGGGCCCTTGAACAGTGCAGATTAACTAGCGGCACTTGGACTATCTACGTTAACTAGCGGGCCCTAGGACTATGTAGATTCCCTAGCGGGCACTTGGACTACATAGGTTCCCTCGGGGGCACTTGGACTCTGTATGTTCCCTACAGACACTTGAACTATGTAAGTTAACTACCGGGCACTTGGACTATGTAGGTTAACTAGCGGGCCATGGGACTATCTAGGTTACCTATTGGGCACTAGGACTATGTAGGTAACTACGGGGCACATGCACTATCTAGGTTACCTAGCGGGCACTTGGACTATGTACGTTCCCTAGCGGGCACTTGGACTATCTATGTTAACTAGCGGGCACTTGGACTATGTAAGTTAACTAGGGGAAACTTGCACTATGTAGGTTACCTAGCGGCACTTGGATTAACTAGTTTACCTAGCGGGCACTTGGACTATGTAGGTTAACTAGTGGACAGTTGCACGATCTAGGTTACATAGCTGGAACGTGGACTATATAGGTTACCATGCGGGCCCTTGGACTATGTAGGTTACCTAGCGGGCACTTGGACTATCTAGGTTAACGAACGGGCACTTGGACTATCTAGGTTACCTAGCGGGCACTTGGACTATGTAAGTTACCTAGCGGGCCCTTGGACTATCTAGGTTACCTAGCGGGCACTTGGACTATGTAGGTTAACTAGCGGGCACTTGGACTATCTAGGTTACCGAACGGGCATTTGGACTATGTAAGTAACCTAGCGGGAACTTGGACAGTCTAGGTTACCTAGCGGGTTCTTGGACTTCTAGGTTAACGAACGGGCACTTGGACTATATATGTTGCATAGTGGGCAATTGGACTATCTAGGTTAGGTAACGGGCACTTTGGCTATCTAGGTTACCTAGCGGGAACTAGGACTATGTAGTTTACCTAGCGGGCACTTGGACTATCTAGGTTACCTAACGGACACTTGGACCATCTAGGTTTCTTAGCGGGCACTTGGACTATGTAGGTTAACTAACGGGCACTTGGACTATCTAGGTTACCTAACGGACACTTGGACCATCTAGGTTTCTTAGCGGGCCCTTGGACTATGTAGGTTAACTAACGGGCACTTGGACTATATAGGTTACCTAGCGGAACCTTGGACTATGTAGGTTACCTAGCGACACTAAGACTATCTAGGTTAACGAACGTGCACCTGGACTATGTAGGTAACCTAGCGGACAATTGGACAGCCTAGGTTACCTTCGGGCACTTGGACTTTCTAGGTTAACTAACGGGCACTTGGACTATGTAGGTTCCCTATTGGGCACTTGGAAAATGTAGGTTAACTAGCGGGCCATTGGACTATCTAGGTTAACGAACGGTCACTTGGACTTCTAGGTTAACGAACGGGCACTTGGTCTATGTAGGTTGCTTACCGGGCACTTGGACTATCTAGGTTAGGTAATGGGCACTTGGACTATCTAGGTTACCTAGCGGGAACTTGGACAATGTAAGTTACCTAGCGGGCACTTGGACTATCTAGGTTACCTAACGGGCACTTTGACTATCTAGGTTACATAGCGGGCACTTGGACTATGTAGGTTACCTAGCGGGCACTTGGACTATCTAGGTTACCTAGCGTTCACTTCGACAGTCTAGGTTACCTAGCGGGCACTTGGACTATCTAGGTTAACGAACGTGCACTTGGACTATGTAGGTTACCTAGCGGGCACTTGGACTATGTAGGATCCCTATGGGACATTTGGACTACTTAGTTTACCTAGCGGGCACTTGGACTATCTAGGTTAACTAGAGGGCACTTGGACTATCTAGGTCAACTAGCGGGCCCAGGTACTATGTAGGTTAACTAGCGAGCACTTGGACTATCTAGGTTAACTAGCGGACCTTGGACTACGTAGGTCAACTAGCGGGCCCTTGGACTATGTAGGTGAACTAGCGGGCTCTTGGACGATCTAGGTTAACTAGAGGGCAATTGGATGATCAATGTTAACTAGCGGGCACTTGGACTATCTAGGTTAGCTAACGGTCACTTGGAATAAGTACGTCCCCTAGTGGGCACATGGACTATCTAGATTAACTAACGGGCACTAGGACTATCTAGGTTAACTAGCGGGCACTTGGACTATCTAGGTTACCTAGCTGGCACTTGGACTATGAATGTTCCCTAGCGGGCAATTGTATTATCTAGGTTACCTAGCGGGCACTTGGACTATGTAAATCAACTAGCGGGCCCTTGGACTATCTAGGTTAGCTAACTGGCCCTTGGACTATGTAGTTTAACTAGCGGACACTTGCACGATCTAGGTTAACTAGCGGGCTCTTGCACTATGTAGGTTAACTAGCGGGCCCATTGACTATGTAGGTTCCTTAGCGGGCACTTGGACTATCTAGGTTAACTAGCGGACACTTGCACTATGTAGGTTACCTAGCAGGCACTTGGACTACGTAGGTTACCTAGTGGGCACTTGGACTATCTAGGTTAACGAACGGGCACTTGGACTTCTAGGTTAACGAACGGGCATTTGGTCTATGTAGGTTGCTTACCGGGCACTTGGACTATCTAGGTTAGGTAATGGGCACTTGGACTATCTAGATACCCTAGCGGGAACTTGGACAATGTAAGTTACCTAGCGTGCACTTGACTATCTAGGTTACCTAGTGGGCACTTTGACTATCTAGGTTACATACAGGGCACTTGGACTATGTAGGTTACCTAGCGGCACTTGGACTCTCTAGGTTACCTAGCGGTCACTTTGACAGTCTAGGTTATCTTGCGGGCACTTGGACTATCTAGGTTAACGAACGGGCACTTGGAATATGTAGGTTACCTAGCGGGCACTTGGACTATGTAGGATCCCTATCGGACATTTGGACTCCTTAGGTTACCTAGCGGGCACTTGGACTATCTAGGTTAACTAGAGGGCACTTGGACTATCTAGGTCAACTAGCAGGCCCTTGCACTATGTAGGTGAACTAGCGGGCACTTGGACGATCTAGGTTAACTAGAGGGCACTTGGATGATCAATGTTAACTAGCGGGCACTTGGACTATCTAGGTTAGCTAACGGACACTTGGACTAAGTACATCCCCTAGTGGGCACATGGACTATCTAGATTAACTGACGGGCACTAGGACTATCTAGGTTAACTAGCCGGCACTTGGACTATCTAGGTTACCTAGCTGGCACTTGGACTGTGAATGTTCCCTAGCGGTTAATTTGATTATCTTGGTTACCTAGTGGGCTCTTGCACTATGTAGGTAAACTAGCGCGCCCATTGACTATGTAGGTTAACTAGCGGGCACTTGGACGATCTAGGTTAACTAGCGGGCCCTTGGACTATCTAGGTTACCTAGCGGGCACTTGGACTATATAGGTTACCTAGCGGGCACTTGGACTATGTAGGTTCCCTATTGGGCACTTGGACTATCTAGGCTAACGAACGGGCACTTGGTCTTCTAGGTTAACGAACGGGCACTTGGTCTATGTAGGTTGCTTACCGGGCACTTGGACTATCTAGGTTAGGTAATGGGCACTTGGACTATCTAGGTTACCTAGCGGGAACTTGGACAATGTAAGTTACTTAGCATGCACTTGCACTATCTAGGTTACATAGCGGGCACTTGGACTATCTAGGTTACCCAGCGGTCAATTCGACAGTCTAGGTTACCTAGCGGGCACTTGGACTATCTAGGTTAACGAACGGGCACTTGGACTATGTAGGTTACCTAGCGGGCACTTGGACTATGTAGGATCCCTATCGGACATTTGGACTACTTAGGTTACCTAGCGGGCACTTGGACTATCTAGGTTAACTAGAGGGCACTTGGACTATCTAGGTCAACTAGCGGGCCCAGGTACTATGTAGGTTAACTAGCGAGCACTTGGACTATCTAGGTTAACCAGCGGACCTTGGACTACGTATGTCAAATAGGGGGCCCTTGGACTATGTAGGTTAACTAGCGGGCACTTGGACGATCTAGGTTAACTAGAGGGCATTTGGATGATCAATGTTATCTAGCTGGCACTTGGACTATCTAGGTTAGCTAACGGGCACTTGGACTAAGTACGTCGCCTAGTGGGCACATGGACTATCTAGATTAACTAACGGGCACTAGGACTATAGGTTAACTAGCGGGCACTTGGACTATCTAGGTTACCTAGCTGGCACTTGGACTATGAATGTTCCCTAGCGGGCAATTGGATTATCTAGGTTACCTAGCGGGCACTTGGACTATGTAGGTCAACTAGCGGGCCCTTGGACACTCTAGGTTATCTAACTGGCACTTGGACTATGTAGGTTAACTAGCGGACAATTGCACGATCTAGGTTAACTAGCGGGCTCTTGCACTATGTAGGTTAAATAGCGGGCCCATTGACTATGTAGGTTAACTAGCGGGCAATTGGACTATGTACGTTCCCTAGCGGGCACTTGGACTATCTATGTTAACTAGCGTGCACTTGGAATATGTAGGTTAACTAGCGGACACTTGCACTATGTAGGTTACCTAGCAGGCACTTGGACTATCTAGTTTAACTAGCGGGCACTTGGACTATCTAGGTTACGTAGCGGGCACTTGGTATGTAGGTTAACTAGCGGGTACTTGGACTATCTTGGTTACCTAGCGGGCACTTGGACTATATAGGTTACCTAGCGGGCACTTGGACTATGTAGGTTACCTAGTGGGCACTTGGACTATCTAGGTTAACGAACGGGCACTTGGTCTTCTAGGTTAACGAACGGGCACTTGGTCTATTTAGGTTGCTTACCGGGCACTTGACTATCTAGGTTAGGTAATGGGCACTTGGACTATCTAGGTTACCTAGCGGGAACTTGGACAATGTAAGTTACCTAGCGTGCACTTGGACTATCTAGGTTACCTAACGGGCACTTTGACTGTCTAGGTTACATAGCGGGCACTTGGACTATGTAGGTTACCTAGCGGGCACTTGGAATATCTAGGTTACCTAGCGGTCACTACGACAGTCTAGGTTACCTAGCGGGCACTTGGACTATCTAGGTTAACGAACGGGCACTTAGACTATGTAGGTTACCTAGCGGGCACTTGGACTATGTAGGATCCCTATCGGACATTTGGACTCCTTAGGTTACCTAGCGGGCACTTGGACTATCTAGGTTAACTAGAGGGCACTTGGAATATCTAGGTCAACTAGCGGGCCCAGGTACTATGTAGGTTAACTAGCGAGCACTTGGACTATCTAGGTTAGCTAACTGGCACTTGGACTATGTAGGTTAACTAGCGGACACTTGCACGATCTAGGTTAACTAGCGGGCTCTTGCACTATGTAGGTAAACTAGCGGGCCCATTGACTATGTAGGTTAACAAGCGGGCACTTGGACGATCTAGGTTAACTAGCGGGCACTTGGACGATATAGGTTAACTAGCGGGCACTTGGATTATCTAGGTTACCTAGCGGGCACTTGGACTATATAGGTCCCTAGCGGGCATTTGGGCCATATAGATAACCTAGCAGGAACTTAGACTCTGTAGGTTACCTAGCGTTCACTTGGACTATATAGGTTACCTAGCTGGCACTTGAACTATCTACGTTACCTAACGGGTTCTTGGAGTATGTAGGTTACTTAGCGGGCTGTTGGACTATCTAGGTTACCAAGCGGGCTTTTGGACAATCTAGGTTAACTAACGGGCACTTGGACTATGTAGGTTCACTATCGGGCACTTGGAGAATGTAGGTTAACTAGGGGGCACTAGGACTCTGTAGGATACCAAGCGGGCCCTTGGACTATCTAGGTTACCTAGCGGGCATTTGGACTATGTAGGCTCCCTAGCGGGCACTTGGACTATCTAGGTTAACTAACGGGCACTTGGACTATGTAGGTTTCCTAGCGGGCCCTTGGACTACGTAAGTTTACTAGCGGGCACTTGGACTATGTGGGTTCCCTAGTGGGAATTTGGACTATCTAGGTTACCTAACGGGCACTTGGACTATATAGGTTCCCTAGCGGGCCCTTGGACTATCTAGGTTACCTAGCGGGCTGTTTGACTATCTAGGTTACCTAGCGGGCCCTTGGACTATCTAGGTTACCTAACGGGCATTTGAACTATGTAGGCTCCCTAGTGGGCACTTGGACTATCTAGGTTAACTAACGGGCACTTGGACTATGTAGGTTCCCTAGCGGGCCCTTGGACTACGTAAGTTTCCTAGCGGGCACTTGGACTATGTGGGTTCCCTAGCGGGCATTTGGACTATCTAGGTTACCTAACGGGCACTTGGACTATATAGGTTCCCTAGCGGGCACTTGGACTATGTATGTTCCCTACGGACACTTGAACTATGTAAGTTAACTGCCAGGCACATGGACTATGTAGGTTAACTAGCGGGCACTATGACCATCTAGGTTACCTAGCCGGCTGTTTGACTATCTAGGTTACCTAGCGGGCACTTGGACTATCTAGGTTAACTAACGGGCACATGGACTATGTAGGTTCCCTAGCGGGCCCTTGGACTATGTAAGTTCCCTAGCGGGCACTTGGACTATGTGGGTTCCCTAGCGGGCATTTGGACTATCTAGGTTACCTAACGGGCACTTGAACTATGTAGGTTCCCAAGCGGGCACTTAGACTATGTATGTTCCCTATGGACACTTGAACTATGTAAGTTAACCACCAGGCACTTGGACTGTGTAGGTTAACTAGCGGGCCCTTGGACTATCTAGGTTACCTAGTGGGCTGTTTGACTATCTAGGTTACCTAGCGGGCACTTGGACTATCTAGGTTAACTAACGGGCACTTGGACTATGTAGGTTCCCTAGTGGGCCCTTGGACTATGTAAATTCCCTAGCGGGCACTTGGACTACGTAGGTCCCTGGCGGCCATTTGGACTATCTAGGTTACCTAACGGGCACTTGGACTTTGTAGGTTCCCAAGCGGGTACTTGGACTATGTATGCTCCCGATGGACACTTGAACTATGTAAGTTAACCACCAGGCACTTGGACTATGTAGGTTAACTAGCGGGCCCTTGGACTATCTAAGTTACCTAGCGGGCACTTGGACTAAGTAGGTTAACTACCGGGCACTTGCACTATCTAGGGTGCCTGGCGGGCACTTGGACTATGTACGTTCCCTAGCGGGCACTTGGACTATCTACATTACCTAGCGGGCACTTGGACTATGTACGTTACCCAGCGGGCACTTGGACTATCTATGTTAACTAGCGGGCACTTGGACTATGTAGGTTCCCTATCGGGCACGTGCACTAGATTGGTTCCCTAGCGGGCACTTGGTATATCTAGGTTAACTAGCAGGCACTTGGACTATCTAGGTTAACTAGCGAGCACTTGATCTATCTAGGTAAACCAGCGGGCATTTGTACTATTAGGGTCCCTAATGGGCATTTGTACTATATTGGTTACCTAGCGGGCACTTGGACTATGTAAGTTAACTAGCGGTCACTTGGACTATGTAGGTTAACTAGCGGGCCCTTGAACAGTGCAGATTAACTAGCGGCACTTGGACTATCTACGTTAACTAGCAGGCCCTAGGACTATGTAGATTCCCTAGCGGGCACTTGGACTACATAGGTTCCCTAGGGGGCACTTGGACTCTGTATGTTCCCTATAGACACTTGAACTATGTAAGTTAACTACCGGGCACTTGGACTATGTAGGTTAACTAGCGGGCCATTGGACTATCTAGGTTACCTATTGGGCACTAGGACTATGTAGGTAACTACGGGGCACATGCACTATCTAGGTTACCTAGCGGGCACTTGGACTATGTACGTTCCCTAGCGGGCACTTGGACTATCTATGTTAACTAGCGGGCACTTGGACTATGTAGGTTAACTAGGGGAAACTTGCACTATGTAGGTTACCTAGCGGCACTTGGACTATCTAGGTTAACTAGCGTGCACTTGGACTATGTAGGTTCCTTAGCGGGCACTTGGACTAACTAGTTTACCTAGCGGGCACTTGGACTATGTAGGTTAACTAGTGGACTGTTGCACGATCTAGGTTACATAGCTGGAACGTGGACTATATAGGTTACCATGCGGGCCCTTGGACTATGTAGGTTACCTAGCGGGCACTTGGACTATCTAGGTTAACGAACGGGCACTTGGACTATCTAGGTTACCTAGCGGGCACTTGGACTATGTAAGTTACCTAGCGGGCCCTTGGACTATCTAGGTTACCTAGCGGGCACTTGGACTAAGTAGGTTAACTACCGGGCACTTGCACTATCTAGGGTGCCTGGCGGGCACTTGGACTATGTACGTTCCCTAGCGGGCACTTGGACTATCTACATTACCTAGCGGGCACATGGACTATGTACGTTACCTAGCGGGCACTTGGACTATCTATGTTAACTAGCGGGCACTTGGACTATGTAGGTTCCCTATCGGGCACGTGCACTAGATTGGTTCCCTAGCGGGCACTTGGTATATCTAGGTTAACTAGCAGGCACTTGGACTATCTAGGTTAACTAGCGAGCACTTGATCTATCTAGGTAAACTAGCGGGCATTTGTACTATTAGGGTCCCTAATGGGCATTTGTACTATATTGGTTACCTAGCGGGCACTTGGACTATGTAGGTTAACTAGCGGGCACTTGGACTATGTAGGTTAACTAGCGGGCCCTTGAACAGTGCAGATTAACTAGCGGCACTTGGACTATCTACGTTAACTAGCAGGCCCTAGGACTATGTAGATTCCCTATCGGGCACTTGGACTACATAGGTTCCCTAGGGGGCACTTGGACTCTGTATGTTCCCTATAGACACTTGAACTATGTAAGTTAACTACCGGGCACTTGGACTATGTAGGTTAACTAGCGGGCCATTGGACTATCTAGGTTACCTATTGGGCAGTAGGACTATGTAGGTAACTACGGGGCACATGCACTATCTAGGTTACCTAGCGGGCACTTGGACTATGTACGTTCCCTAGCGGGCACTTGGACTATCTATGTTAACTAGCGGGCACTTGGACTATGTAGGTTAACTAGGGGAAACTTGCACTATGTAGGTTACCTAGCGGCACTTGGACTATCTAGGTTAACTAGCGTGCACTTGGACTATGTAGGTTCCTTAGCGGGCACTTGGACTAACTAGTTTACCTAGCGGGCACTTGGACTATGTAGGTTAACTAGTGGACTGTTGCACGATCTAGGTTACATAGCTGGAACGTGGACTATATAGGTTACCATGCGGGCCCTTGGACTATGTAGGTTACCTAGCGGGCACTTGGACTATCTAGGTTAACGAACGGGCACTTGGACTATCTAGGTTACCTAGCGGGCACTTGGACTATGTAAGTTACCTAGCGGGCCCTTGGACTATCTAGGTTACCTAGCGGGCACTTGGACTAAGTAGGTTAACTACCGGGCACTTGCACTATCTAGGGTGCCTGGCGGGCACTTGGACTATGTACGTTCCCTAGCGGGCACTTGGACTATCTACATTACCTAGCGGGCACTTTGACTATGTACGTTACCTAGCGGGCACTTGGACTATCTATGTTAACTAGCGGGCACTTGGACTATGTAGGTTCCCTATCGGGCACGTGGACTAGATTGGTTCCCTAGCGGGCACTTGGTATATCTAGGTTAACTAGCAGGCACTTGGACTATCTAGGTTAACTAGCGAGCACTTGATCTATCTAGGTAAACTAGCGGGCATTTGTACTATTAGGGTCCCTAATGGGCATTTGTACTATATTGGTTACCTAGCGGGCACTTGGACTATGTAGGTTAACTAGCGGTCACTTGGACTATGTAGGTTAACTAGCGGGCCCTTGAACAGTGCAGATTAACTAGCGGCACTTGGACTATCTACGTTAACTAGCAGGCCCTAGGACTATGTAGATTCCCTAGCGGGCACTTGGACTACATAGGTTCCCTAGGGGGCACTTGGACTCTGTATGTTCCCTATAGACACTTGAACTATGTAAGTTAACTACCGGGCACTTGGACTATGTAGGTTAACTAGCGGGCCATTGGACTATCTAGGTTACCTATTGGGCACTAGGACTATGTAGGTAACTACGGGGCACATGCACTATCTAGGTTACCTAGCGGGCACTTGGACTATGTACGTTCCCTAGCGGGCACTTGGACTATCTATGTTAACTAGCGGGCACTTGGACTATGTAGGTTAACTAGGGGAAACTTGCACTATGTAGGTTACCTAGCGGCACTTGGACTATCTAGGTTAACTAGCGTGCACTTGGACTATGTAGGTTCCTTAGCGGGCACTTGGACTAACTAGTTTACCTAGCGGGCACTTGGACTATGTAGGTTAACTAGTGGACTGTTGCACGATCTAGGTTACATAGCTGGAACGTGGACTATATAGGTTACCATGCGGGCCCTTGGACTATGTAGGTTACCTAGCGGGCACTTGGACTATCTAGGTTAACGAACGGGCACTTGGACTATCTAGGTTACCTAGCGGGCACTTGGACTATGTAAGTTACCTAGCGGGCCCTTGGACTATCTAGGTTACCTAGCGGGCACTTGGACTATGTAGGTTAACTAGCGGGCACTTGGACTATCTAGGTTACCGAACGGGCATTTGGACTATGTAAGTAACCTAGCGGGAACTTGGACAGTCTAGGTTACCTAGCGGGTTCTTGGACTTCTAGGTTAACGAACGGGCACTTGGACTATGTATGTTGCATAGTGGGCAATTGGACTATCTAGGTTAGGTAAAGGGCACTTTGGCTATCTAGGTTACCTAGCGGGAACTTGGACTATGTAGTTTACCTAGCGGGCACTTGGACTATCTAGGTTACCTAACGGACACTTGGACCATCTAGGTTTCTTGGTGGGCACTTGGACTATGTAGGTTAACTAACGGGCACTTGGACTATCTAGGTTACCTAACGGACACTTGGACCATCTAGGTTTCTTAGGGGGCACTTGGACTATGTAGGTTAACTAATGGGCACTTGGACTATATAGGTTACCTAGCGGAACCTTGGACTAGGTAGGTTACCTAGCGGCACTTGGACTATCTAGGTTAACGAAAGTGCACCTGGACTATGTAGGTAACCTAGCGGACAATTGGACAGCCTAGGTTACCTTCGGGCACTTGGACTTTCTAGGTTAACTAATGGGCACTTGGACAATGTAGGTTCCCTGTTGGGCACTTGGAAAATGTAGGTTAACTAGCGGGCCCTTGGACTATCTAGGTTAACGAACGGTCACTTGGACTTCTAGGTTAACGAACGGGCACTTGGTCTATGTAGGTTGCTTACCGGGCACTTGGACTATCTAGGTTAGGTAATGGGCACTTGGACTATCTAGGTTACCTAGCGGGAACTTGGACAATGTAAGTTACCTAGCGGGCACTTGGACGATCTAGTTTACCTAGTGGGCACTTTGACTATCTAGGTTAGAGACAGGGCACTTGGACCATGTAGGTTACCTAGCGGCACTTGGACTCTCTAGGTTACCTAGCGGTCACTTCGACAGTCTAGGTTATCTTGCGGGCACTTGGACTATCTAGGTTAACGAACGGGCACTTGGAATATGTAGGTTACCTAGCGGGCACTTGGACTATGTAGGATCCCTATCGGACATTTGGACTCCTTAGGTTACCTAGCGGGCACTTGGACTATCTAGGTTAACTAGAGGGCACTTGGAGTATCTAGGTCAACTAGCGGGACCAGGTACTATGTAGGTTAACTAGCGAGCACTTGGACTATCTACGTTAACTAGCGGACCTTGGACTACGTAGGTCAACTAGCAGGCCCTTGCACTATGTAGGTGAACTAGCGGGCACTTGGACGATCTAGGTTAACTAGAGGGCACTTGAATGATCAATGTTAACTAGCGGGCACTTGGACTATCTAGGTTAGCTAACGGGCACTTGGACTAAGTACATCCCCTAGTGGGCACATGGACTATCTAGATTAACTGACGGGCACTAGGACTATCTAGGTTAACTAGCCGGCACTTGGACTATCTAGGTTACCTAGCTGGCACTTGGACTGTGAATATTCCCTGGCGGTTAATTTGATTATCTTGGTTACCTAGCGGGCTCTTGCACTATGTAGGTAAACTAGCGCGCCCATTGACTATGTAGGTTAATTAGCGGGCACTTGGACGATCTAGGTTAACTAGCGGGCCCTTGGACTATCTAGGTTACCTAGCGGGCATTTGGACTATATAGGTTACCTAGCGGGCACTTGGACTATGTAGGTTCCCTATTGGGCACTTGGACTATATAGGCTTACGAACGGGCACTTGTTCTTCTAGGTTAACGAACGGGCACTTGGTCTATGTAGGTTGCTTACCGGGCACTTGGACTATCTAGGTTAGGTAATGGGCACTTGGACTATCTAGGTTACCTAGCGGGAACTTGGACAATGTAAGTTACTTAGCATGCACTTGCACTATCTAGGTTACATAGCGGGCACTTGGACTATCTAGGTTACCTAGCGGTCAATTCGACAGTCTAGGTTACCTAGCGGGCACTTGGACTATCTAGGTTAACGAACGGGCACTTGGACTATGTAGGTTACCTAGCGGGCACTTGGACTATGTACGTTCCCTAGCGGGCACTTGGACTACTTAGGTTACCTAGAGGGCACTTGGACTATCTAGGTTAACTAGAGGGCACTTGGACTATCTAGGTCAACTAGCGGGCCCAGGTACTATGTAGGTTAACTAGCGAGCACTTGGACTATCTAGGTTAACCAGCGGACCTTGGACTACGTAGGTCAACTAGGGGGCCCTTGGACTATGTAGGTTACCTAGCGGGCACTTGGACGATCTAGGTTAACTAGAGGGCATTTGGATAATCAATGTTAACTAGCTGGCACTTGGACTATCTAGGTTAGCTAATGGGCACTTGGACTAAGTACGTCGCCTAGTGGGCACATGGACTATCTAGATTAACTAACGGGCACTAGGACTATAGGTTAACTAGCGGGCACTTGGACTATCTAGGTTACCTAGCTGGCACTTGGACTATGAATGTTCCCTAGCGGGCAATTGGATTATCTAGGTTACCTAGCGGGCACTTGGACTATGTAGGTCAACTAGCGGGCCCTTGGACACTCTAGGTTATCTAACTGGGACTTGGACTATGTAGGTTAACTAGCGGACACTTGCACGATCTAGGTTAACTAGCGGGCTCTTGCACTATGTAGGTTAAATAGCGGGCCCATTGACTATGTAGGTTAACTAGCGGGCAATTGGACTATGTACGTTCCCTAGCGGGCACTTGGACTATCTATGTTAACTAGCGTGCACTTGGAATATGTAGGTTAACTAGCGGACACTTGCACTATGTAGGTTACCTAGCAGGCACTTGGACTATCTAGTTTAACTAGCGGGCATTGGACTATCTAGGTTACGTAGCGGGCACTTGGTATGTAGGTTAACTAGCGGGTACTTGGACTATCTTGGTTACCTAGCGGGCACTTGGACTATATAGGTTACCTAGCGGGCACTTGGACTATGTAGGTTACCTAGTGGGCACTTGGACTATCTAGGTTAACGAACGGGCACTTGGTCTTCTAGGTTAACGAACGGGCACTTGGTCTATTTAGGTTGCTTACCGGGCACTTGACTATCTAGGTTAGGTAATGGGCACTTGGACTATCTAGGTTACCTAGCGGGAACTTGGACAATGTAAGTTACCTAGCGTGCACTTGGACTATCTAGGTTACCTAACGGGCACTTTGACTGTCTAGGTTACATAGCGGGCTCTTGGACTATGTAGGTTACCTAGCGGGCACTTGGAATATCTAGGTTACCTAGCGGTCACTACGACAGTCTAGGTTACCTAGCGGGCACTTGGACTATCTAGGTTAACGAACGGGCACTTGGACTATGTAGGTTACCTAGCGGGCACTTGGACTATGTAGGATCCCTATCGGACATTTGGACTCCTTAGGTTACCTAGCGGGAACTTGGACAATGTAAGTTACCTAGCGTGCACTTGGACTATCTAGGTTACCTAACGGGCACTTTGACTGTCTAGGTTACATAGCGGGCACTTGGACTATGTAGGTTACCTAGCGGGCACTTGGAATATCTAGGTTACCTAGCGGTCACTACGACAGTCTAGGTTACCTAGCGGGCACTTGGACTATCTAGGTTAACGAACGGGCACTTGGACTATGTAGGTTACCTAGCGGGCACTTGGACTATCTAGGTTAACTAGAGGGCACTTGGAATATCTAGGTCAACTAGCGGGCCCAGGTACTATGTAGGTTAACTAGCGAGCACTTGGACTATCTAGGTTAGCTAACTGGCACTTGGACTATGTAGGTTAACTAGCGGACACTTGCACGATCTAGGTTAACTAGCGGGCTCTTGCACTATGTAGGTAAACTAGCGGGCCCATTGACTATGTAGGTTAACAAGCGGGCACTTGGACGATCTAGGTTAACTAGCGGGCACTTGGACGATATAGGTTAACTAGCGTACACTTGGATTATCTAGGTTACCTAGCGGGCACTTGGACTATATAGGTCCCTAGCGGGCATTTGGGCCATATAGATAACCTAGCGGGAACTTAGACTCTGTAGGTTACCTAGCGGGCACTTGGACTATATAGGTTACCTAGCTGGCACTTGAACTATCTACGTTACCTAACGGGTTCTTGGAGTATGTAGGTTACTTAGCGGGCTGTTGGACTATCTAGGTTACCAAGCGGGCTTTTGGACAATCTAGGTTAACTAACGGGCACTTGGACTATGTAGGTTCACTATCGGGCACTTGGAGAATGTAGGTTAACTAGGGGGCACTAGGACTCTGTAGGATACCAAGCGGGCCCTTGGACTATCTAGGTTACCTAGCGGGCATTTGGACTATGTAGGCTCCCAAGCGGGCACTTGGACTATCTAGGTTAACTAACGGGCACTTGGACTATGTAGGTTTCCTAGCGGGCCCTTGGACTACGTAGGTTTACTAGCGGGCACTTGGACTGTGTAGGTTAACTAGCGGGCCCTTGGACTATCTAGGTTACCTAGCGGGCTATTTGACTATCTAGGTTACCTAGCGGGCCCTTGGACTATCTAGGTTACCTAACGGGCATTTGAACTATGTAGGCTCCCTAGCGGGCACTTGGACTATCTAGGTTAACTAACGGGCACTTGGACTATGTAGGTTCCCTAGCGGGCCCTTGGACGACGTAAGTTTCCTAGCGGGCACTTGGACTATGTGGGATCCCTAGCGGGCATTTGGACTATCTAGGTTACCTAACGGGCACTTGGACTATATAGGTTCCCTAGCGGGCACTTGGACTATGTATGTTCCCTACGGACACTTGAACTATGTAAGTTAACTGCCAGGCACATGGACTATGTAGGTTAACTAGCGGGCACTTGGACCATCTAGGTTACCTAGCCGGCTGTTTGACTATCTAGGTTACCTAGCGGGCACTTGGACTATCTAGGTTAACTAACGGGCACTTGGACTATGTAGGTTCCCTAGCGGGCCCTTGGACTATGTAAGTTCCCTAGCGGGCACTTGGACTATGTGGGTTCCCTAGCGGGCATTTGGACTATCTAGGTTACCTAACGGGCACTTGGACTATGTAGGTTCCCAAGCGGGCACTTAGACTATGTATGTTCCCTATGGACACTTGAACTATGTAAGTTAACCACCAGGCACTTGGACTGTGTAGGTTAACTAGCGGGCCCTTGGACTATCTAGGTTACCTAGTGGGCTGTTTGACTATCTAGGTTACCTAGCGGGCACTTGGACTATCTAGGTTAACTAACGGGCACTTGGACTATGTAGGTTCCCTAGTGGGCCCTTGGACTATGTAAATTCCCTAGCGGGCACTTGGACTACGTAGGTCCCTGGCGGGCATTTGGACTATCTAGGTTACCTAACGGGCACTTGGACTTTGTAGGTTCCCAAGCGGGTACTTGGACTATGTATGCTCCCGATGGACACTTGAACTATGTAAGTTAACCACCAGGCACTTGGACTATGTAGGTTAACTAGCGGGCCCTTGGACTATCTAGGTTACCTAGCGGGCACTTGGACTAAGTAGGTTAACTACCGGGCACTTGCACTATCTAGGGTGCCTGGCGGGCACTTGGACTATGTACGTTCCCTAGCGGGCACTTGGACTATCTACATTACCTAGCGGGCACTTGGACTATGTACGTTACCTAGCGGGCACTTGGACTATCTATGTTAACTAGCGGGCACTTGGACTATGTAGGTTCCCTATCGGGCACGTGCACTAGATTGGTTCCCTAGCGGGCACTTGGTATATCTAGGTTAACTAGCAGGCACTTGGACTATCTAGGTTAACTAGCGAGCACTTGATCTATCTAGGTAAACTAGCGGGCATTTGTACTATTAGGGTCCCTAATGGTCATTTGTACTATATTGGTTACCTAGCGGGCACTTGGACTATGTAGGTTAACTAGCGGGCACTTGGACTATGTAGGTTAACTAGCGGGCCCTTGAACAGTGCAGATTAACTAGCGGCACTTGGACTATCTACGTTAACTAGCAGGCCCTAGGACTATGTAGATTCCCTAGCGGGCACTTGGACTACATAGGTTCCCTAGGGGGCACTTGGACTCTGTATGTTCCCTACAGACACTTGAACTATGTAAGTTAACTACCGGGCACTTGGACTATGTAGGTTAACTAGCGGGCCATTGGACTATCTAGGTTACCTATTGGGCACTAGGACTATGTAGGTAACTACGGGGCACATGCACTATCTAGGTTACCTAGCGGGCACTTGGACTATGTACGTTCCCTAGCGGGCACTTGGACTATCTATGTTAACTAGCGGGCACTTGGACTATGTAGGTTAACTAGGGGAAACTTGCACTATGTAGGTTACCTAGCGGCACTTGGACTATCTAGGTTAACTAGCGTGCACTTGGACTATGTAGGTTCCTTAGCGGGCACTTGGACTAACTAGTTTACCTAGCGGGCACTTGGACTATGTAGGTTAACTAGTGGACAGTTGCACGATCTAGGTTACATAGCTGGAACGTGGACTATATAGGTTACCATGCGGGCCCTTGGACTATGTAGGTTACCTAGCGGGCACTTGGACTATCTAGGTTAACGAACGGTCACTTGGACTATCTAGGTTACCTAGCGGGCACTTGGACTATGTCAGTTACCTAGCGGGCCCTTGGACTATCTAGGTTACCTAGCGGGCACTTGGACTATGTAGGTTAACTAGCGGGCACTTGGACTATCTAGGTTACCGAACGGGCATTTGGACTATGTAAGTAACCTAGCGGGAACTTGGACAGTCTAGGTTACCTAGCGGGTTCTTGGACTTCTAGGTTAACGAACGGGCACTTGGACTATGTATGTTGCATAGTGGGCAATTGGACTATCTAGGTTAGGTAACGGGCACTTTGGCTATCTAGGTTACCTAGCGGGAACTTGGACTATGTAGTTTACCTAGCGGGCACTTGGACTATCTAGGTTACCTAACGGACACTTGGACCATCTAGGTTTCTTAGTGGGCACTTGGACTATGTAGGTTAACTAACGGGCACTTGGACTATCTAGGTTACCTAACGGACACTTGGACCATCTAGGTTTCTTAGGGGGCACTTGGACTATGTAGGTTAACTAACGGGCACTTGGACTATATAGGTTACCTAGCGGAACCTTGGACTAGGTAGGTTACCTAGCGGCACTTGGACTATCTAGGTTAACGAAAGTGCACCTGGACTATGTAGGTAACCTAGCGGACAATTGGACAGCCTAGGTTACCTTCGGGCACTTGGACTTTCTAGGTTAACTAACGGGCACTTGGACTATGTAGGTTCCCTATTGGGCACTTGGAAAATGTAGGTTAACTAGCGGGCCCTTGGACTATCTAGGTTAACGAACGGTCACTTGGACTTCTAGGTTAACGAACGGGCACTTGGTCTATGTAGGTTGCTTACCGGGCACTTGGACTATCTAGGTTAGGTAATGGGCACTTGGACTATCTAGGTTACCTAGCGGGAACTTGGACAATGTAAGTTACCTAGCGGGCACTTGGACTATCTAGGTTACCTAACGGGCACTTTGACTATCTAGGTTATATAGCGGGCACTTGGACTATGTAGGTTACCTAGCGGGCACTTGGACTATCTAGGTTACCTAGCGGTCACTTCGACAGTCTAGGTTACCTAGCGGGCACTTGGACTATCTAGGTTAACGAACGTGCACTTGGACTATGTAGGTTACCTAGCGGGCACTTGGACTATGTAGGATCCCTATGGGACATTTGGACTACTTAGTTTACCTAGCGGGCACTTGGACTATCTAGGTTAACTAGAGGGCACTTGGACTATCTAGGTCAACTAGCGGGCCCAGGTACTATGTAGGTTAACTAGTGAGCACTTAGACTATCTAGGTTAACTAGCGGACCTTGGACTACGTAGGTCAACTAGCGGGCCCTTGGACTATGTAGGTTCCCAAGCGGGCACTTAGATTATGTATGTTCCCTATGGACACTTGAACTATGTAAGTTAACCACCAGGCACTTGGACTGTGTAGGTTAACTAGCGGGCCCTTGGACTATCTAGGTTACCTAGTGGGCTGTTTGACTATCTAGGTTACCTAGCGGGCACTTGGACTATCTAGGTTAACTAACGGGCACTTGGACTATGTAGGTTCCCTAGTGGGCCCTTGGACTATGTAAATTCCCTAGCGGGCACTTGGACTACGTAGGTCCCTGGCGGGCATTTGGACTATCTAGGTTACCTAACGGGCAATTGGACTTTGTAGGTTCCCAAGCGGGTACTTGGACTATGTATGCTCCCGATGGACACTTGAACTATGTAAGTTAACCACCAGGCACTTGGACTATGTAGGTTAACTAGCGGGCCCTTGGACTATCTAGGTTACCTAGCGGGCACTTGGACTAAGTAGGTTAACTACCGGGCACTTGCACTATCTAGGGTGCCTGGCGGGCACTTGGACTATGTACGTTCCCTAGCGGGCACTTGGACTATCTACATTACCTAGCGGGCACTTGGACTATCTATGTTAACTAGCGGGCACTTGGACTATGTAGGTTCCCTATCGGGCACGTGCACTAGATTGGTTCCCTAGCGGGCACTTGGTATATCTAGGTTAACTAGCAGGCACTTGGACTATCTAGGTTAACTAGCGAGCACTTGATCTATCTAGGTAAACTAGCGGGCATTTGTACTATTAGGGTCCCTAATGGGCATTTGTACTATATTGGTTACCTAGCGGGCACTTGGACTATGTAGGTTAACTAGCGGGCACTTGGACTATGTAGGTTAACTAGCGGGCCCTTGAACAGTGCAGATTAACTAGCGGCACTTGGACTATCTACGTTAACTAGCAGGCCCTAGGACTATGTAGATTCCCTAGCGGGCACTTGGACTACATAGGTTCCCTAGGGGGCACTTGGACTCTGTATGTTCCCTACAGACACTTGAACTATGTAAGTTAACTACCGGGCACTTGGACTATGTAGGTTAACTAGCGGGCCATTGGACTATCTAGGTTACCTATTGGGCACTAGGACTATGTAGGTAACTACGGGGCACATGCACTATCTAGGTTACCTAGCGGGCACTTGGACTATGTACGTTCCCTAGCGGGCACTTGGACTATCTATGTTAACTAGCGGGCACTTGGACTATGTAGGTTAACTAGGGGAAACTTGCACTATGTAGGTTACCTAGCGGCACTTGGACTATCTAGGTTAACTAGCGTGCACTTGGACTATGTAGGTTCCTTAGCGGGCACTTGGACTAACTAGTTTACCTAGCGGGCACTTGGACTATGTAGGTTAACTAGTGGACAGTTGCACGATCTAGGTTACATAGCTGGAACGTGGACTATATAGGTTACCATGCGGGCCCTTGGACTATGTAGGTTACCTAGCGGGCACTTGGACTATCTAGGTTAACGAACGGTCACTTGGACTATCTAGGTTACCTAGCGGGCACTTGGACTATGTCAGTTACCTAGCGGGCCCTTGGACTATCTAGGTTACCTAGCGGGCACTTGGACTATGTAGGTTAACTAGCGGGCACTTGGACTATCTAGGTTACCGAACGGGCATTTGGACTATGTAAGTAACCTAGCGGGAACTTGGACAGTCTAGGTTACCTAGCGGGTTCTTGGACTTCTAGGTTAACGAACGGGCACTTGGACTATGTATGTTGCATAGTGGGCAATTGGACTATCTAGGTTAGGTAACGGGCACTTTGGCTATCTAGGTTACCTAGCGGGAACTTGGACTATGTAGTTTACCTAGCGGGCACTTGGACTATCTAGGTTACCTAACGGACACTTGGACCATCTAGGTTTCTTAGTGGGCACTTGGACTATGTAGGTTAACTAACGGGCACTTGGACTATCTAGGTTACCTAACGGACACTTGGACCATCTAGGTTTCTTAGGGGGCACTTGGACTATGTAGGTTAACTAACGGGCACTTGGACTATATAGGTTACCTAGCGGAACCTTGGACTAGGTAGGTTACCTAGCGGCACTTGGACTATCTAGGTTAACGAAAGTGCACCTGGACTATGTAGGTAACCTAGCGGACAATTGGACAGCCTAGGTTACCTTCGGGCACTTGGACTTTCTAGGTTAACTAACGGGCACTTGGACTATGTAGGTTCCCTATTGGGCACTTGGAAAATGTAGGTTAACTAGCGGGCCCTTGGACTATCTAGGTTAACGAACGGTCACTTGGACTTCTAGGTTAACGAACGGGCACTTGGTCTATGTAGGTTGCTTACCGGGCACTTGGACTATCTAGGTTAGGTAATGGGCACTTGGACTATCTAGGTTACCTAGCGGGAACTTGGACAATGTAAGTTACCTAGCGGGCACTTGGACTATCTAGGTTACCTAACGGGCACTTTGACTATCTAGGTTATATAGCGGGCACTTGGACTATGTAGGTTACCTAGCGGGCACTGGGACTATCTAGGTTACCTAGCGGTCACTTCGACAGTCTAGGTTACCTAGCGGGCACTTGGACTATCTAGGTTAACGAACGTGCACTTGGACTATGTAGGTTACCTAGCGGGCACTTGGACTATGTAGGATCCCTATGGGACATTTGGACTACTTAGTTTACCTAGCGGGCACTTGGACTATCTAGGTTAACTAGAGGGCACTTGGACTATCTAGGTCAACTAGCGGGCCCAGGTACTATGTAGGTTAACTAGCGAGCACTTGGACTATCTAGGTTAACTAGCGGACCTTGGACTACGTAGGTCAACTAGCGGGCCCTTGGACTATGTAGGTGAACTAGCGGGCTCTTGGACGATCTAGGTTAACTAGAGGGCGCTTGGATGATCAATGTTAACTAGCGGGCACTTGGACTATCTAGGTTAGCTAACGGGCACTTGGACTAAGTACGTCCCCTAGTGGGCACATGGACTATCTAGATTAACTAACGGGCACTAGGACTATCAAGGTTAACTAGCGGGCACTTGGACTATCTAGGTTACCTAGCTGGCACTTGGACTATGAATGTTCCCTAGCGGGCAATTGGATTATCTAGGTTACCTAGCGGGCACTTGGACTATGTAAGTCAACTAGCGGGCCCTTGGACTATCTAGGTTAGCTAACTGGCCCTTGGACTATGTAGTTTAACTAGCGGACACTTGCACGATCTAGGTTAACTAGCGGGCTCTTGCACTATGTAGGTTAACTAGCGGGCCCATTGACTATGTAGGTTAACTAGCGGGCACTTGGACTATCTATGTTAACTAGCGGGCACTTGGAATATGTAGGTTAACTAGCGGACACTTGCACTATGTAGGTTACCTAGCAGGCACTTGGACTATCTAGGTTAACTAGCAGGCACTTGGACTATCTAGGTTAACTAGCGTGCACTTGGACTATGTAGGTTCCTTAGCGGGCACTTGGACTATCTAGGTTAACTAGCGGACACTTGCACTATGTAGGTTACCTAGCAGGCACTTGGACTACGTAGGTTACCTAGTGGGCACTTGGACTATCTAGGTTAACGAACGGGCACTTGGACTTCTAGGTTAACGAACGGGCACTTGGTCTATGTAGGTTGCTTACCGGGCACTTGGACTATCTAGGTTAGGTAATGGGCACTTGGACTATCTAGGTTAGGTAATGGGCACTTGGACTATCTAGGTTACCTAGCGGGAACTTGGACAATGTAAGTTACCTAGCTTGCACTTGACTATCTAGGTTACCTAGTGGGCACTTTGACTATCTAGGTTACAGACAGGGCACTTGGACTATGTAGGTTACCTAGCGGCACTTGGACTCTCTAGGTTACCTAGCGGTCACTTCGACAGTCTAGGTTACCTTGCGGGCACTTGGACTATCTAGGTTAACGAACGGGCACTTGGAATATGTAGGTTACCTAGCGGGCAATTGGACTATGTAGGATCCCTATCGGACATTTGGACTCCTTAGGTTACCTAGCGGGCACATGGACTATCTAGGTTAACTAGAGGGCACTTGGACTATCTAGGTCAACTAGCGGGACCAGGTACTATGTAGGTTAACTAGCGAGCACTTGGACTATCTACGTTAACTAGCGGAACTTGGACTACGTAGGTCAACTAGCAGGCCCTTGCACTATGTAGGTGAACTAGCGGGCACTTGGACGATCTAGGTTAACTGGAGGGCACTTGGATGATCAATGTTAACTAGCGGGCACTTGGACTATCTAGGTTAGCTAACGGGCACTTGGACTAAGTACATCCCCTAGTGGGCACATGGACTATCTAGATTAACTGACGGGCACTAGGATTATCTAGGTTAACTAGCCGGCACTTGGACTATCTAGGTTACCTAGCTGGCACTTGGACTGTGAATGTTCCCTAGCGGTTAATTTGATTATCTTGGTTACCTAGCGGGCACTTGGACTATGTAGGTCAACTAGCGGGCCCTTGGAATATCTAGGTTAGCTAACTGGCACTTGGACTATGTAGGTTAACTAGCGGACACTTGCACGATCTAGGTTAACTAGCGGGCTCTTGCACTATGTAGGTTAACTAGCGCGCCCATTGACTATGTAGGTTAACTAGCGGGCACTTGGACGATCTACGTTAACTAGCGGGCCCTTGGACTATCTACGTTACCTAGCGGGCACTTGGACTATATAGGTTACCTAGCGGGCACTTGGACTATGTAGGTTCCCTATTGGGCACTTGGACTATCTAGGCTAACGAACGGGCACTTGGTCTTCTAGGTTAACGAACGGGCACTTGGTCTATGTAGGTTGCTTACCGGGCACTTGGACTATCTAGGTTACCTAGTGGGAACTTGGACAATGTAAGTTACTTAGCATGCACTTGGACTATCTAGGTTACATAGCGGGCACTTGGACTATCTAGGTTACCTAGCGGTCACTTCGACAGTCTAGGTTACCTAGCGGGCACTTGGACTATCTAGGTTAACGAACGGGCACTTGGACTATGTAGGTTACCTAGCGGGCACTTGGACTATGTAGGATCCCTATCGGACATTTGGACTACTTAGGTTACCTAGCGGGCACTTGGACTATCTAGGTTCACTAGAGGGCACTTGGACTATCTAGGTCAACTAGCGGGCCCAGGTACTATGTAGGTTAACTAGCGAGCACTTGGACTATCTAGGTTAACTAGCGGACCTTGGACTACGTAGGTCAACTAGGGGGCCCTTGGACTATGTAGGTTACCTAGCGGGCACTTGGACGATCTAGGTTAAATAGAGGGCATTTGGATGATCAATGTTAACTAGCTGGCACTTGGACTATCTAGGTTAGCTAACGGGCACTTGGACTAAGTGCGTCCCCTAGTGGGCACATGGACTATCTAGATTAACTAACTGGCACTAGGACTATAGGTTAACTAGCGGGCACTTGGACTATCTAGGTTACCTAGCTGGCACTTGGACTATGAATGTTCCCTAGCGGGCAATTGGATTATCTAGGTTACCTAGCAGGCACTTGGACTATGTAGGTCAACTAGCGGGCCCTTGGACACTCCAGGTTATCTAACTGGCTCTTGGACTATGTAGGTTAACTAGCGGACACTTGCACTATGTAGGTTACCAAGCGGGCAATTGGACTATCTAGGTAGCCTAGCGGGCACTTGGACGATATAGGTTAACTAGCGTGCCCTTGGAATATCTAGGTTACGTAGCGGGCACTTGTTATATAGGTTAACTAGTGGGCACTTGGACTATGTAGGTTAACTAGAGGACACTTGGACTATCTAGGTTAACTATTGGGCCCTTGGATTATGTAGGTTAACTAGCGTGCACTTGGACAATCTAGCTTAACTAGCGGGCACTTGGACGATCTAGGTTAACTAGCGGGCACTTGGACTATCAAAGTGAACAAGTGAGCCCTTGGACTATGTAGGTTAACTAGCGGGCCCTAGGACTATCTAGGTTACCTAGCGGGCACTTGGACTATATAGGTTACCTAGCGGGCACTTGGACTATGTAGGTTACCTAGTGGGCACTTGGACTATCTAGGTTAACGAACGGGCACTTAGAATATGCAGGTAACCTAGCGGGCACTTGGACTGTCTAGGTTACCTAGCGGGCACTTGGACTTCTAGGTTAACGAACGGGCTCTTGGACTATGTAGGTTGCCTAGGGGGCACTAGGAATATCTAGGTTAGGTAACGGGCACTTGCACTATCTAGGTTACCTAGCTGGAACTTGGACAATGTAAGTTATCTAGCAGGCACTTGGACTATCTAGGTTACCTAATGGGCACTTTGACTATCTAGGTTACATAGCGGGCCCTTCGACTATGTAGGTTTCCTAGTGGGCACTTGGACTATCTAGGTTAACGAACGGGCACTTGGACTATGTAGGCAACCTAGCAGGCACTTGGACAGTCTAAGTTGCCTAGAGGGCACTTGGAATATCTAGGTTAACGAACGGGCACTTGGACAATGTAGGTTACCTAGCGGGCACTTGGACTATGTAGGGTCCCTATGGGGCATTTGGACTACTTAGGTTACCTAGCGGGCACTTGGACTATGTAGGTTAACTAGCGGGCACTTGGACTATCTAGGTCAACTAGTGGGCCCTTGTACTATGTAGGTTAACTAGCGAGCACTTGGACTATCTAGGTTAACTAGCGGACCTTGGACTCTGTAGGTTAACTAGCGGGCCTTTGGACTATCTAGGTTACCTAGCAGGCACTTAGACTATGAAAGTTCCTAAGCGGGCACTTGGATTATCTAGGTTACCCAGCGGGCAATTGGACTATGTAGGTCAACTAGCGGGCCCTTGGACTATCTAGGTTAGCTAACAGGCACGTGGACTATGTAGGTTAACTAGCGGACACTTGCATGATCTACGTTAACTAGCGGGCTCTTGCACTATGTAGGTTAACTAGCGGGCCCATTGACTCTGTTGGTTAACTATGGGCACTTGGACTATCTAGGTTAACTAGAGGGCACTTGGACTATCTAGGTCAACTAGCGGGCCCAAGTACTATGTAGGTTAACTAGCGAGCACTTGGACTATCTAGGTTAACCAGCGGACCTTGGACTACGTAGGTCAACTAGGGGGCCCTTGGACTATGTAGGTTACCTAGCGGGCACTTGGACGATCTAGGTTAACTAGAGGGCCCTTGGACTATCTAGGTTACCTAGCGGGCACTTGGACTAAGTACGTCCCCTAGTGGGCACATGGACTATCTAGATTAACTAACGGGCACTAGGACTATAGGTTAACTAGCGGGCACTTGGACTATCTAGTTTACCTAGCTGGCACTTGGTCTATGAATGTTCCCTAGCGGGCAATTGGATTATCTAGGTTACCTAGCGGGCACTTGGACTATGTAGGTCAACTAGCGGGCCCTTGGAATATCTAGGTTAGCTAACTGGCACTTGGACTATGTATGTTAACTAGCGGACACTTGCACGATCTAGGTTAACTAGCGGGCTCTTGCACTATGTAGGTTAAATAGCGGGCCCATTGATTATGTAGGTTAACTAGCGGGCAATTGGACTATGTACGTTCCCTAGCGGGCACTTGGACGATCTAGGTTAACTAGCGGGCCCTTGGACTATCTAGGTTACCTAGCGGGCACTTGGACTATGTAGGTTACCTAGTGGGCACTTGGACTATCTAGGTTAACGAACGGGCACTTGGTCTTCTCGGTTAACGAACGGGCACTTGGTCTATTTAGGTTGCTTACCGGGCACTTGGACTATCTAGGTTAGGTAATGGGCACTTGGACTATCTAGGTTACCTAGCGGGAACTTGGACAATGTAAGTTACCTAGCGTGCACTTGGACTATCTAGGTTACCTAACGGGCAATTTGACTATCTAGGTTACATAGCGGGCACTTGGACTATGTAGGTTACCTAGCGGGCACTTGGAATATCTAGGTTACCTAGCGGTCACTTCGACAGTCTAGGTTACCTAGCGGGCACTTGGACTATCTAGGTTAACGAACGGGCAATTGGACTATGTAGGTTACCTAGCGGGCACTTGGACTATGTAGGATCCCTATCGGACCTTTTTGACTACTTAGGTTACCTAGCGGGCACTTGGACTATCTAGGTTAACTAGAGGGCACTTGGACTATCTAGGTCAACTAGTGGGCCCAGGTACTATGTAGGTTAACTAGCGAGCACTTGGACTATCTAGGTTAACCAGCGGACCTTGGACTACGTACGTCAACTAGGGGGCCCTTGGACTATGTAGGTTAACTAGCGGGCACTTGGACGATCTAGGTTAACTAGAGGGCATTTGGATGATCAATGTAAACTAGCGGGCACTTGGACTATCTAGGTTAGCTAATGGGCACTTGGACTAAGTATGTCCCCTAGTGGGCACATGGACTATCTAGATTAACTAACGGGCACTAGGACTATAGGTTAACTAGCGGGCACTTGGACTATCTAGGTTACCTAGCTGGCACTTGGACTATGAATGTTCCCTAGCGGGCAATTGGATTATCTAGGTTACCTAGCGGGCACTTGGACTATGTAGGTCAACTAGTGGGCCCTTGGACCATCTAGGTTAGCTAACTGGCACTTGGACTATGTAGGTTAACTAGCGGACAATTGCACGATCTAGGTTAACTACCGGGCTCTTGCACTATGTAGGTAAACTAGCGGGCCCATTGACTGTGTAGGTTAACAAGCGGGCACTTGGACGATCTAGGTTAACTAGCAGGCACTTGGACGATATAGGTTAACTAGCGGGCACTTGGATTATCTAGGTTACCTAGCAGGCACTTGCACTATATAGGTCCCTAGCGGGCATTTGGACCATATAGATAACCTAGTGGGAACTTAGACTCTGTAGGTTACCTAGCAGGCACTTGGACTATCTAGTTTACCTAGCTGGCACTTGAACTATCTACGTTACCTAACGGGTTCTTGGAGTATGTAGGTTACTTAGCGGGCTGTTGGACTATCTAGGTTACCAAGCGGGCACATGGAAAATCTAGGTTAACTAACGGGCACTTGGACTATGTAGGTTCACTATCGGGCACTTGGAGAATGTAGGTTAACTAGGGGGCACTAGGACTCTGTAGGATACCAAGCGGGCCCTTGGACTATCTAGGTTACCTAGCGGGCATTTGGACTATGTAGGCTCCCTAGCGGGCACTTGGACTATCTAGGTTAACTAACGGGCACTTGGACTATGTAGGTTTCCTAGCGGGCCTTGGAATACGTAAGTTTACTAGCGGGCACTTGGACTATGTGGGTTCCCTAGTGGGAATTTGGACTATCTAGGTTACCAACGGGCACTTGGACTATATAGGTTCCCTAGCGGGCACTTGGACTATGTATGTTCCCTACGGACACTTGAACTATGTAAGTTAACTACCAGGCACATGGAATATGTAGGTTAACTAGCGGGCCCTTGGACTATCTAGGTTACCTAGCGGGCTGTTTGACTATCTAGGTTACCTAGCGGGCCCTTGGACTATCTAGGTTACCTAACGGGCATTTGAACTATGTAGGCTCCCTAGCGGGCACTTGGACTATCTAGGTTAACTAACGGGCACTTGGACTATGTAGGTTCCCTAGCGGGCCCTTGGACTACGTAAGTTTCCTAGCGGGCACTTGGACTATGTGGGTTCCCTAGCGGGCATTTGGACTATCTAGGTTACGTAACGGGCACTTGGACTATATAGGTTCCCTAGCGGGCACTTGGACTATGTATGTTCCCTACGGACACTTGAACTATGTAAGTTAACTGCCAGGCACATGGACTATGTAGGTTAACTAGCGGGCACTAGAACCATCTAGGTTACCTAGCCGGCTGTTTGACTATCTAGGTTACCTAGCGGGCACTTGGACTATCTAGGTTAACTAACGGGCACTTGGACTATGTAGGTTCCCTAGCGGGCCCTTGGACTATGTAAGTTCCCTAGCGGGCACTTGGACTATGTGGGTTCCCTAGCGGGCATTTGGACTATCTAGGTTACCTAACGGGCACTTGGACTATGTAGGTTCCCAAGGGGGCACTTAGACTATGTATGTTCCCTATGGACACTTGAATTATGTAAGTTAACCACCAGGCACTTGGACTGTGTAGGTTAACTAGCGGGCCCTTGGACTATCTAGGTTACCTAGTGGGCTGTTTGACTATCTAGGTTACCTAGCGGGCACTTGGACTATCTAGGTTAACTAACGGGCTCTTGGACTATCTAGGTTAGCTAACGGGCACTTGGACTAAGTACATCCCCTAGTGGGCACATGGACTATCTAGATTAACTGACGGGCACTAGGACTATCTAGGTTAACTAGCCGGCACTTGGACTATCTAGGTTACCTAGCTGGCACTTGGACTGTGAATGTTCCCTAGCGGTTAATTTGATTATCTTGGTTACCTAGCGGGCACTTGGACTATGTAGGTCAACTAGCGGGCCCTTGGAATATCTAGGTTAGCTAACTGGCACTTGGACTATGTAGGTTCCCTAGTGGGCCCTTGGACTATGTAAATTCCCTAGCGGGCACTTGGACTACGTAGGTCCCTGGCGGGCATTTGGACTATCTAGGTTACCTAACGGGCACTTGGACTTTGTAGGTTCCCAAGCGGGTACTTGGACTATGTATGCTCCCGATGGACACTTGAACTATGTAAGTTAACCACCAGGCACTTGGACTATGTAGGTTAACTAGCGGGCCCTTGGACTATCTAGGTTACCTAGCGGGCACTTGGACTAAGTAGGTTAACTACCGGGCACTTGCACTATCTAGGGTGCCTGGCGGGCACTTGGACTATGTACGTTCCCTAGCGGGCACTTGGACTATCTACATTACCTAGCGGGCACTTGGACTATGTACGTTACCTAGCGGGCACTTGGACTATCTATGTTAACTAGCGGGCACTTGGACTATGTAGGTTCCCTATCGGGCACGTGCACTAGATTGGTTCCCTAGCGGGCACTTGGTATATCTAGGTTAACTAGCAGGCACTTGGACTATCTAGGTTAACTAGCGAGCACTTGATCTATCTAGGTAAACCAGCGGGCACTTGTACTATTAGGGTCCCTAATGGGCATTTGTACTATATTGGTTACCTAGCGGGCACTTGGACTATGTAGGTTAACTAGCGGTCACTTGGACTATGTAGGTTAACTAGCGGGCCCTTGAACAGTGCAGATTAACTAGCGGCACTTGGACTATCTACGTTAACTAGCAGGCCCTAGGACTATGTAGATTCCCTAGCGGACACTTGGACTACATAGGTTCCCTAGGGGGCACTTGGACTCTGTATGTTCCCTATAGACACTTGAACTATGTAAGTTAACTACCGGGCACTTGGACTATGTAGGTTAACTAGCGGGCCATTGGACTATCTAGGTTACCTATTGGGCACTAGGACTATGTAGGTAACTACGGGGCACATGCACTATCTAGGTTACCTAGCGGGCACTTGGACTATGTACGTTCCCTAGCGGGCACTTGGACTATCTATGTTAACTAGCGGGCACTTGGACTATGTAGGTTAACTAGGGGAAACTTGCACTATGTAGGTTACCTAGCGGCACTTGGACTATCTAGGTTAACTAGCGTGCACTTGGACTATGTAGGTTCCTTAGCGCGCACTTGGACTAACTAGTTTACCTAGCGGGCACTTGGACTATGTAGGTTAACTAGTGGACAGTTGCACGATCTAGGTTACATAGCTGGAACGTGGACTATATAGGTTACCATGCGGGCCCTTGGACTATGTAGGTTACCTAGCGGGCACTTGCACTATCTAGGTTAACGAACGGGCACTTGGACTATCTAGGTTACCTAGCGGGCACTTGGACTATGTAGGTTAACTAGCGGGCACTTGGACTATCTAGGTTACCGAACGGGCATTTGGACTATGTAAGTAACCTAGCGGGAACTTGGACAGTCTAGGTTACCTAGCGGGTTCTTTGACTTCTAGGTTAACGAACGGGCACTTGGACTATGTATGTTGCATAGTGGGCAATTGGACTATCTAGGTTAGGTAACGGGCACTTTGGCTATCTAGGTTACCTAGCGGGAACTTGGACTATGTAGTTTACCTAGCGGGCACTTGGACTATCTAGGTTACCTAACGGACACTTGGACCATCTAGGTTTCTTAGCGGGCACTTGTACTATGTAGGTTAACTAACGGGCACTTGGACTATCTAGGTTACCTAACGGACACTTGGACCATCTAGGTTTCTTAGCGGGCACTTGGACTATGTAGGTTAACTAACGGGCACTTGGACTATATAGGTTACCTAGCGGAACCTTGGACTATGTAGGTTACCTAGCGGCACTTGGACTATCTAGGTTAACAAAAGTGCACCTGGACTATGTAGGTAACCTAGCGGACAATTGGACAGCCTAGGTTACCTTCGGGCACTTGGACTTTCTAGGTTAACTAATGGGCACATGGACTATGTAGGTTCCCTATTGGGCACTTGGAAAATGTAGGTTAACTAGCGGGCCCTTGGACTATCTAGGTTAACGAATGGTCACTTGGACTTCTAGGTTAACGAACGGGCACTTGGTCTATGTAGGTTGCTTACCGGGCACTTGGACTATCTAGGTTAGGTAATGGGCACTTGGACTATCTAGGTTACCTAGCGGGAACTTGGACAATGTAAGTTACCTAGCGGGCACTTGGACTATCTAGGTTACCTAACGGGCACTTTGACTATCTAGGTTACATAGCGGGCACTTGGACTATGTAGGTTACCTAGCGGGCACTTGGAATATCTAGGTTACCTAGCGGTCACTTCGACAGTCTAGGTTACCTAGCGGGCACTTGGACTATCTAGGTTAACGAAAGTGCACTTGGAATATGTAGGTTACCTAGCGGGCACTTGGACTATGTAGGATCCCTATGGGATATTTGGACTACTAAGTTTACCTAGCGGGCACTTGGACTATCTAGGTTAACTAGAGGGCACTTGGACTATCTAGGTCAACTAGCGGGCCCAGGTACTATGTAGGTTAACTAGCGAGCACTTGGACTATCTAGGTTAACTAGCGGACCTTGGACTACGTAGGTCAACTAGCGGGCCCTTGGACTATGTAGGTGAACTAGCGGGCTCTTGGACGATCTAGGTTAACTAGAGGGCGCTTGGATGATCAATGTTAACTAGCGGGCACTTGGACTATCTAGGTTAGCTAACGGGCACTTGGACTATCTAGGTTAACTAGCGGGCACTTGGACTATCTAGGTTACCTAGCTGGCACTTGGACTATGAATGTTCCCTAGCGGGCAATTGGATTATCTAGGTTACCTAGCGGGCACTTGGACTATGTAAGTCAACTAGCGGGCCCTTGGACTATCTAGGTTAGCTAACTGGCCCTTGGACTATGTAGTTTAACTAGCGGACACTTGCACGATCTAGGTTAACTAGCGGGCTCTTGCACTATGTAGGTTAACTAGCGGGCCCATTGACTATGTAGGTTAACTAGCGGGCACTTGGACTATCTATGTTAACAAGCGGGCACTTGGAATATGTAGGTTAACTAGCGGACACTTGCACTATGTAGGTTACCTAGCAGGCACTTGGACTATCTAGGTTAACTAGCAGGCACTTGGACTATCTAGGTTAACTAGCGTGCACTTGGACTATGTAGGTTCCTTAGCGGGTTCTTGGACTATCTAGGTTAACTAGCGGACACTTGCACTATGTAGGTTACCTAGCAGGCACTTGGACTACGTAGGTTACCTAGTGGGCACTTGGACTATCTAGGTTAACGAACGGGCACTTGGACTTCTAGGTTAACGAACGGGCACTTGGTCTATGTAGGTTGCTTACCGGGCACTTGGACTATCTAGGTTAGGTAATGGGCACTTGGACTATCTAGGTTAGGTAATGGGCACTTGGACTATCTAGGTTACCTAGCGGGAACTTGGACAATGTAAGTTACCTAGCGTGCACTTGACTATCTAGGTTACCTAGTGGGCACTTTGACTATCTAGGTTACAGACAGGGCACTTGGACTATGTAGGTTACCTAGCGGCACTTGGACTCTCTAGGTTACCTAGCGGTCACTTCGACAGTCTAGGTTACCTTGTGGGCACTTGGACTATCTAGGTTAACGAACGGGCACTTGGAATATGTAGGTTACCTAGCGGGCACTTGGACTATGTAGGATCCCTATCGGACATTTGGACTCCTTAGGTTACCTAGCGGGCACTTGGACTATCTAGGTTAACTAGAGGGCACTTGGACTATCTAGGTCAACTAGCGGGACCAGGTACTATGTAGGTTAACTAGCGAGCACTTGGACTATCTACGTTAACTAGCGGAACTTGGACTACGTAGGTCAACTAGCAGGCCCTTGCACTATGTAGGTGAACTAGCGGGCACTTGGACGATCTAGGTTAACTGGAGGGCACTTGGATGATCAATGTTAACTAGCGGGCACTTGGACTATCTAGGTTAGCTAACGGGCACTTGGACTAAGTACATCCCCTAGTGGGCACATGGACTATCTAGATTAACTGACGGGCACTAGGATTATCTAAGTTAACTAGCCGGCACTTGGACTATCTAGGTTACCTAGCTGGCACTTGGACTGTGAATGTTCCCTAGCGGTTAATTTGATTATCTTGGTTACCTAGCGGGCACTTGGACTATGTAGGTCAACTAGCGGGCCCTTGGACTATGTAGGTTACCTAGCGGGCACTTGGACGATCTAGGTTAACTAGAGGGCATTTGGATGATCAATGTTAACTAGCTGGCACTTGGACTATCTAGGTTAGCTAACGGGCCCTTGGACTATGTATGTTCCAGAGCCGGCACTTCGACTATGTAGGTTCCCTAGCAGGGACTTGGACTATGTAGGTTCCAGTGAGGGCACTTGGACTATCTAGGTTCCCTTGCGGGCACTTGGACTATGTAGGTTAACAAGCGGACACTTGGACGATCTAGGTTAACTAGCTGGTAATTGGATTATATAGGTAACTAGCGGACGCTTGGACCATGTAGATTAACTAGCAGCACTTGGACTATCTACGTTATCTAGCGGGCCCTTGGACTATGTAGATTCCCTAGCGTGCACTTGGACTACGTAGGTTCCCTAAAGGGCACTTGGACTATGTATGTTCCCTAGCGGGCACTTGGACTATATATGTTCCCTACGGACACTTGAACTATGTAAGTTAACTACCGGGCACTTGGACTATGTATGTTAACTAACGGGCCCTTGGACTACTTAGGTTAACTAGCGGACACTTGGACTATCTAGGTTAACTAGCGGGCGCTTGGACTATGTAGGTTAACTAGCGGACACTTGCACTATGTAGGTTACCAAGCGGGCAATTGGACTATCTAGGTAGCCTAGCGGGCACTTGGACGATATAGGTTAACTAGCGTGCCCTTGGAATATCTAGGTTACGTAGCGGGCACTTGTTATATAGGTTAACTAGTGGGCACTTGGACTATGTAGGTTAACTAGAGGACACTTGGACTATCTAGGTTAACTAGTGGGCCCTTGGATTATGTAGGTTAACTAGCGCGCACTTGGACAATCTAGGTTAACTAGCGGGCACTTGGACGATCTAGGTTAACTAGCGGGCACTTGGACTATCAAAGTGAACAAGTGAGCTCTTGGACTATGTAGGTTAACTAGCGGGCCCTTGGAATATCTAGGTTACCTAGCGGGCACTTGGACTATATAGGTTACCTAGCGGGCACTTGGACTATGTAGGTTACCTCGTGGGCACTTGGACTATCTAGGTTAACGAACGGGCACTTAGAATATGCAGGTAACCTAGCGGGCACTTGGACTGTCTAGGTTACCTAGCAGGCACTTGGACTTCTAGGTTAACGAACGGGCTCTTGGACTATGTAGGTTGCCTAGCGGGCACTTGGAATATCTAGGTTAGGTAACGGGCACTTGCACTATCTAGGTTACCTAGCTGGAACTTGGACAATGTAAGTTACCTAGCAGGCACTTGGACTATCTAGGTTACCTAATGGGCACTTTGACTATCTAGGTTACATAGCGGGCCCTTCGACTATGTAGGTTTCCTAGCGAGTACTTGGACTATCTAGGTTAACGAACAGGCACTTGGACTATGTAGGCAACCTAGCAGGCACTTGGACAGTCTAGGTTGCCTAGAGGGCACTTGGACTATCTAGGTTAACGAACGGGCAGTTGGACAATGTAGGTTACCAAGCGGGCACGTGGACTATGTAGGGTCCCTATGGGACATTTGGACTACTTAGGTTACCTAGCGGGCACATGGACTATGTAGGTTAACTAGCGGGCACTTGGACTATCTAGGTCAACTAGTGGGCCCTTGTACTATGTAGGTTAACTAGCGAGCACTTTGACTATCTAGGTTAACTAGCGGACCTTGGACTCTGTAGGTTAACTAGCGGGCCTTTGGACTATCTAGGTTACCTAGCAGGCACTTAGACTATGAAAGTTCCTAAGCGGGCACTTGGATTATCTAGGTTACCCAGCGGGCAATTGGACTATGTAGGTCAACTAGCGGGCCCTTGGACTATCTAGGTTAGCTAACTGGCACGTGGACTATGTAGGTTAACTAGCGGACACTTGCATGATCTACGTTAACTAGCGGGCTCTTGCACTATGTAGGTTAACTAGCGGGCCCATTGACTCTGTTGGTTAACTATGGGCACTTGGACTATCTAGGTTAACTAGAGGGCACTTGGACTATCTAGGTCAACTAGCGGGCCCAAGTACTATGTAGGTTAATTAGCGAGCACTTGGACTATCTAGGTTAACCAGCGGACCTTGGACTACGTAGGTCAACTAGGGGGCCCTTGGACTATGTAGGTTACCTAGCGGGCACTTGGACGATCTAGGTTAACTAGAGGGCCCTTGGACTATCTAGGTTACCTAGCGGGCACTTGGACTAAGTACGTCCCCTAGTGGGCACATGGACTATCTAGATTAACTAACGGGCACTAGGACTATAGGTTAACTAGCGGGCACTTGGACTATCTAGTTTACCTAGCTGGCACTTGGACTATGAATGTTCCAGAGCGGGCAATTGGATTATCTAGGTTACCTAGCGGGCACTTGGACTATGTAGGTCAACTAGCGGGCCCTTGGAATATCTAGGTTAGCTAACTGGCACTTGGACTATGTATGTTAACTAGCGGACACTTGCACGATCTAGGTTAACTAGCGGGCTCTTGCACTATGTAGGTTAAATAGCGGGCCCATTGACTATGTAGGTTAACTAGCGGGCAATTGGACTATGTACGTTCCCTAGAGGGCACTTGGACTATCTATGTTAACTAGCGTGCACTTGGAATATGTAGGTTACCTAGCAGGCACTTGGACTATCTAGGTTAACTAACGGGTACTTGGACTATCTAGGTTACGTAGCGGGCACTTGGTATGTAGGTTAACTAGCGGGCCCTAGGACTATCTAGGTTACCTAGCGGGCACTTGGACTATATAGGTTACCTAGCGGGCACTTGGACTATGTAGGTTACCTAGTGGGCACTTGGACTATCTAGGTTGACGAACGGGCACATGGTCTTCTCGGTTAACGAACGGGCACTTGGTCTATTTAGGTTGCTTACCGGACACTTGGACTATCGAGGTTAGGTAATGGGCACTTGGACTATCTAGGTTACCTAGCGGGAACTTGGACAATGTAAGTTACCTAGCGTGCACTTGGACTATCTAGGTTACCTAACGGGCACTTTGACTATCTAGGTTACATAGCGGGCACTTGGACTATGTAGGTTACCTAGCGGGCACTTGGAATATCTAGGTTACCTAGCGGTCACTTCGACAGTCTAGGTTACCTAGCGGGCACTTGGACGATCTAGGTTAACTAGAGGGCACTTGGATGATCAATGTAAACTAGCGGGCACTTGGACTATCTAGGTTAGCTAACTGGCACTTGGACTATGTAGGTTAACTAGCGGACAATTGCACGATCTAGGTTAACGACCGGGCTCTTGCACTATGTAGGTAAACTAGCGGGCCAATTGACTGTGTAGGTTAACAAGCGGGCACTTGGACGATCTAGGTTAACTAGCAGGCACTTGGACGATATAGGTTAACTAGCGGGCACTTGGATTATCTAGGTTACCTAGCAGGCACTTGCACTATATAAGTCCCTAGCGGGCATTTGGACCATATAGATAACCTAGTGGGAACTTAGACTCTGTAGGTTACCTAGCAGGCACTTGGACTATCTAGTTTACCTAGCTGGCACTTGAACTATCTACGTTACCTAACGGGTTCTTGGAGTATGTAGGTTACTTAGCGGGCTGTTGGACTATCTAGGTTACCAAGCGGGCACTTGGACTATCTAGGTTAACTAACGGGCACTTGGACTATGTAGGTTCACTATCGGTCACTTGGAGATAATAGGTTAACTAGGGGGCACTAGGACTATGTAGGATACCTAGCGGGCCCTTGGACTATCTAGGTTACCTAACGGGCATTTGAACTATGTAGGCTCCCTAGCGGGCACTTGGACTATCTAGGTTAACTAACGGGCACTTGGACTATGTAGGTTCCCTAGCGGGCCCTTGGACTACGTAAGTTTCCTAGCGGGCACTTGGACTATGTGGGTTCCCTAGCGGGCATTTGGACTATCTAGGTTACCTAACGGGCACTTGGACTATATAGGTTCCCTAGCGGGCACTTGGACTATGTATGTTCCCTACGGACACTTGAACTATGTAAGTTAACTGCCAGGCACATGGACTATGTAGGTTAACTAGCGGGCACTTGGACCATCTAGGTTACCTAGCCAGCTGTTTGACTATCTAGGTTACCTAGCGGGCACTTGGACTATCTAGGTTAACTAACGGGCACTTGGACTATGTAGGCTCCCTAGCGGGCCCTTGGACTATGTAAGTTCCCTAGTGGGCACTTGGACTATGTGGGTTCCCTAGCGGGCATTTGGACTATCTAGGTTACCTAACGGGCACTTGGACTATGTAGGTTCCCAAGCGGGCACTTAGACTATGTATGTTCCCTATGGACACTTGAACTATGTAAGTTAACCACCAGGCACTTGGACTGTGTAGGTTAACTAGCGGGCCCTTGGACTATCTAGGTTACCTAGTGGGCTGTTTGACTATCTAGGTTACCAAGCGGGCACTTGGACTATCTAGGTTAACTAACGGGCACTTGGACTATGTAGGTTCCCTAGTGGGCCCTTGGACTATGTAAATTCCCTAGCGGGCACTTGGACTATGTAGGTCCCTGGCGGGCATTTGGACTATCTAGGTTACCTAACGGGCACTTGGACTATGTAGGTTCCCAAGCGGGTACTTGGACTATGTATGCTCCCGATGTACACTTGAACTATGTAAGTTAACCACCAGGCACTTGGACTATGTAGGTTAACTAGCGGGCCCTTGGACTATCTAGGTTACCTAGCGGGCACTTGGACTAAGTAGGTTAACTACCGGGCACTTGCACTATCTAGGGTGCCTGGCGGGCACTTGGACTATGTACGTTCCCTAGCGGGCACTTGGACTATCTACATTACCTAGCGGGCACTTGGACTATGTACGTTACCTAGCGGGCACTTGGACTATCTATGTTAACTAGCGGGCACATGGACTATGTAGGTTCCCTATCGGGCATGTGGACTAGATTGGTTCCCTAGCGGGCACTTGGTATATCTAGGTTAACTAGCAGGCACTTGGACTATCTAGGTTAACTAGCGAGCACTTGATCTATCTAGGTAAACTAGCGGGCATTTGTACTATTAGGGTCCCTAACGGGCATTTGTACTATATTGGTTACCTAGCGGGCACTTGGACTATGTAGGTTAACTAGCGGGCACGTGGACTATGTAGGTTAACTAGCGGGCCCTTGAACAGTGCAGATTAACTAGCGGCACTTGGACTATCTACGTTAACTAGCGGGCCCTAGGACTATGTAGATTCCCTAGCGGGCACTTGGATTACATAGGTTCCCTAGGGGGCACTTGGACTCTGTATGTTCCCTACAGACACTTGAACTATGTAAGTTAACTACCGGGCACTTGGACTATGTAGGTTAACTAGCGGGCCATTGGACTATCTAGGTTACCTATTGGGCACTAGGACTATGTAGGTAACTACGGGGCACATGCACTATCTAGGTTACCTAGCGGGCACTTGGACTATGTACGTTCCCTAGCGGGCACTTGGACTATCTATGTTAACTAGCGGGCACTTGGACTATGTAAGTTAACTAGGGGAAACTTGCACTATGTAGGTTACCTAGCGGCACTTGGATTAACTAGTTTACCTAGCGGGCACTTGGACTATGTAGGTTAACTAGTGGACAGTTGCACGATCTAGGTTACATAGCTGGAACGTGGACTATATAGGTTACCATGCGGGCCCTTGGACTATGTAGGTTACCTAGCGGGCACTTGGACTATCTAGGTTAACGAAAGGGCACTTGGACTATCTAGGTTACCTAGCGGGCACTTGGACTATGTAAGTTACCTAGCGGGCCCTTGGACTATCTAGGTTAACTAGTGGGCCCTTGGATTATGTAGGTTAACTAGCGCGCACTTGGACAATCTAGGTTAACTAGCGGGCACTTGGACGATCTAGGTTAACTAGCGGGCACTTGGACTATCAAAGTGAACAAGTGAGCTCTTGGACTATGTAGGTTAACTAGCGGGCCCTTGGAATATCTAGGTTACCTAGCGGGCACTTGGACTATATAGGTTACCTAGCGGGCACTTGGACTATGTAGGTTACCTCGTGGGCACTTGGACTATCTAGGTTAACGAACGGGCACTTAGAATATGCAGGTAACCTAGCGGGCACTTGGACTGTCTAGGTTACCTAGCAGGCACTTGGACTTCTAGGTTAACGAACGGGCTCTTGGACTATGTAGGTTGCCTAGCGGGCACTTGGAATATCTAGGTTAGGTAACGGGCACTTGCACTATCTAGGTTACCTAGCTGGAACTTGGACAATGTAAGTTACCTAGCAGGCACTTGGACTATCTAGGTTACCTAATGGGCACTTTGACTATCTAGGTTACATAGCGGGCCCTTCGACTATGTAGGTTTCCTAGCGAGTACTTGGACTATCTAGGTTAACGAACAGGCACTTGGACTATGTAGGCAACCTAGCAGGCACTTGGACAGTCTAGGTTGCCTAGAGGGCACTTGGACTATCTAGGTTAACGAACGGGCAGTTGGACAATGTAGGTTACCAAGCGGGCACGTGGACTATGTAGGGTCCCTATGGGACATTTGGACTACTTAGGTTACCTAGCGGGCACATGGACTATGTAGGTTAACTAGCGGGCACTTGGACTATCTAGGTCAACTAGTGGGCCCTTGTACTATGTAGGTTAACTAGCGAGCACTTTGACTATCTAGGTTAACTAGCGGACCTTGGACTCTGTAGGTTAACTAGCGGGCCTTTGGACTATCTAGGTTACCTAGCAGGCACTTAGACTATGAAAGTTCCTAAGCGGGCACTTGGATTATCTAGGTTACCCAGCGGGCAATTGGACTATGTAGGTCAACTAGCGGGCCCTTGGACTATCTAGGTTAGCTAACTGGCACGTGGACTATGTAGGTTAACTAGCGGACACTTGCATGATCTACGTTAACTAGCGGGCTCTTGCACTATGTAGGTTAACTAGCGGGCCCATTGACTCTGTTGGTTAACTATGGGCACTTGGACTATCTAGGTTAACTAGAGGGCACTTGGACTATCTAGGTCAACTAGCGGGCCCAAGTACTATGTAGGTTAATTAGCGAGCACTTGGACTATCTAGGTTAACCAGCGGACCTTGGACTACGTAGGTCAACTAGGGGGCCCTTGGACTATGTAGGTTACCTAGCGGGCACTTGGACGATCTAGGTTAACTAGAGGGCCCTTGGACTATCTAGGTTACCTAGCGGGCACTTGGACTAAGTACGTCCCCTAGTGGGCACATGGACTATCTAGATTAACTAACGGGCACTAGGACTATAGGTTAACTAGCGGGCACTTGGACTATCTAGTTTACCTAGCTGGCACTTGGACTATGAATGTTCCAGAGCGGGCAATTGGATTATCTAGGTTACCTAGCGGGCACTTGGACTATGTAGGTCAACTAGCGGGCCCTTGGAATATCTAGGTTAGCTAACTGGCACTTGGACTATGTATGTTAACTAGCGGACACTTGCACGATCTAGGTTAACTAGCGGGCTCTTGCACTATGTAGGTTAAATAGCGGGCCCATTGACTATGTAGGTTAACTAGCGGGCAATTGGACTATGTACGTTCCCTAGAGGGCACTTGGACTATCTATGTTAACTAGCGTGCACTTGGAATATGTAGGTTACCTAGCAGGCACTTGGACTATCTAGGTTAACTAACGGGTACTTGGACTATCTAGGTTACGTAGCGGGCACTTGGTATGTAGGTTAACTAGCGGGCCCTAGGACTATCTAGGTTACCTAGCGGGCACTTGGACTATATAGGTTACCTAGCGGGCACTTGGACTATGTAGGTTACCTAGTGGGCACTTGGACTATCTAGGTTGACGAACGGGCACATGGTCTTCTCGGTTAACGAACGGGCACTTGGTCTATTTAGGTTGCTTACCGGACACTTGGACTATCGAGGTTAGGTAATGGGCACTTGGACTATCTAGGTTACCTAGCGGGAACTTGGACAATGTAAGTTACCTAGCGTGCACTTGGACTATCTAGGTTACCTAACGGGCACTTTGACTATCTAGGTTACATAGCGGGCACTTGGACTATGTAGGTTACCTAGCGGGCACTTGGAATATCTAGGTTACCTAGCGGTCACTTCGACAGTCTAGGTTACCTAGCGGGCACTTGGACGATCTAGGTTAACTAGAGGGCACTTGGATGATCAATGTAAACTAGCGGGCACTTGGACTATCTAGGTTAGCTAACTGGCACTTGGACTATGTAGGTTAACTAGCGGACAATTGCACGATCTAGGTTAACGACCGGGCTCTTGCACTATGTAGGTAAACTAGCGGGCCAATTGACTGTGTAGGTTAACAAGCGGGCACTTGGACGATCTAGGTTAACTAGCAGGCACTTGGACGATATAGGTTAACTAGCGGGCACTTGGATTATCTAGGTTACCTAGCAGGCACTTGCACTATATAAGTCCCTAGCGGGCATTTGGACCATATAGATAACCTAGTGGGAACTTAGACTCTGTAGGTTACCTAGCAGGCACTTGGACTATCTAGTTTACCTAGCTGGCACTTGAACTATCTACGTTACCTAACGGGTTCTTGGAGTATGTAGGTTACTTAGCGGGCTGTTGGACTATCTAGGTTACCAAGCGGGCACTTGGACTATCTAGGTTAACTAACGGGCACTTGGACTATGTAGGTTCACTATCGGTCACTTGGAGATAATAGGTTAACTAGGGGGCACTAGGACTATGTAGGATACCTAGCGGGCCCTTGGACTATCTAGGTTACCTAACGGGCATTTGAACTATGTAGGCTCCCTAGCGGGCACTTGGACTATCTAGGTTAACTAACGGGCACTTGGACTATGTAGGTTCCCTAGCGGGCCCTTGGACTACGTAAGTTTCCTAGCGGGCACTTGGACTATGTGGGTTCCCTAGCGGGCATTTGGACTATCTAGGTTACCTAACGGGCACTTGGACTATATAGGTTCCCTAGCGGGCACTTGGACTATGTATGTTCCCTACGGACACTTGAACTATGTAAGTTAACTGCCAGGCACATGGACTATGTAGGTTAACTAGCGGGCACTTGGACCATCTAGGTTACCTAGCCAGCTGTTTGACTATCTAGGTTACCTAGCGGGCACTTGGACTATCTAGGTTAACTAACGGGCACTTGGACTATGTAGGCTCCCTAGCGGGCCCTTGGACTATGTAAGTTCCCTAGTGGGCACTTGGACTATGTGGGTTCCCTAGCGGGCATTTGGACTATCTAGGTTACCTAACGGGCACTTGGACTATGTAGGTTCCCAAGCGGGCACTTAGACTATGTATGTTCCCTATGGACACTTGAACTATGTAAGTTAACCACCAGGCACTTGGACTGTGTAGGTTAACTAGCGGGCCCTTGGACTATCTAGGTTACCTAGTGGGCTGTTTGACTATCTAGGTTACCAAGCGGGCACTTGGACTATCTAGGTTAACTAACGGGCACTTGGACTATGTAGGTTCCCTAGTGGGCCCTTGGACTATGTAAATTCCCTAGCGGGCACTTGGACTATGTAGGTCCCTGGCGGGCATTTGGACTATCTAGGTTACCTAACGGGCACTTGGACTATGTAGGTTCCCAAGCGGGTACTTGGACTATGTATGCTCCCGATGTACACTTGAACTATGTAAGTTAACCACCAGGCACTTGGACTATGTAGGTTAACTAGCGGGCCCTTGGACTATCTAGGTTACCTAGCGGGCACTTGGACTAAGTAGGTTAACTACCGGGCACTTGCACTATCTAGGGTGCCTGGCGGGCACTTGGACTATGTACGTTCCCTAGCGGGCACTTGGACTATCTACATTACCTAGCGGGCACTTGGACTATGTACGTTACCTAGCGGGCACTTGGACTATCTATGTTAACTAGCGGGCACATGGACTATGTAGGTTCCCTATCGGGCATGTGGACTAGATTGGTTCCCTAGCGGGCACTTGGTATATCTAGGTTAACTAGCAGGCACTTGGACTATCTAGGTTAACTAGCGAGCACTTGATCTATCTAGGTAAACTAGCGGGCATTTGTACTATTAGGGTCCCTAACGGGCATTTGTACTATATTGGTTACCTAGCGGGCACTTGGACTATGTAGGTTAACTAGCGGGCACGTGGACTATGTAGGTTAACTAGCGGGCCCTTGAACAGTGCAGATTAACTAGCGGCACTTGGACTATCTACGTTAACTAGCGGGCCCTAGGACTATGTAGATTCCCTAGCGGGCACTTGGATTACATAGGTTCCCTAGGGGGCACTTGGACTCTGTATGTTCCCTACAGACACTTGAACTATGTAAGTTAACTACCGGGCACTTGGACTATGTAGGTTAACTAGCGGGCCATTGGACTATCTAGGTTACCTATTGGGCACTAGGACTATGTAGGTAACTACGGGGCACATGCACTATCTAGGTTACCTAGCGGGCACTTGGACTATGTACGTTCCCTAGCGGGCACTTGGACTATCTATGTTAACTAGCGGGCACTTGGACTATGTAAGTTAACTAGGGGAAACTTGCACTATGTAGGTTACCTAGCGGCACTTGGATTAACTAGTTTACCTAGCGGGCACTTGGACTATGTAGGTTAACTAGTGGACAGTTGCACGATCTAGGTTACATAGCTGGAACGTGGACTATATAGGTTACCATGCGGGCCCTTGGACTATGTAGGTTACCTAGCGGGCACTTGGACTATCTAGGTTAACGAAAGGGCACTTGGACTATCTAGGTTACCTAGCGGGCACTTGGACTATGTAAGTTACCTAGCGGGCCCTTGGACTATCTAGGTTACCTAGCGGGCACTTGGACTATGTAGGTTAACTAGCGGGCACTTGGACTATCTAGGTTACCGAACGGGCATTTGGACTATGTAAGTAACCTAGCGGGAACTTGGACAGTCTAGGTTACCTAGCGGGTTCTTGGACTTCTAGGTTAAAGAACGGGCACTTGGACTATGTATGTTGCATAGTGGGCAATTGGACTATCTAGGTTAGGTAACGGGCACTTTGGCTATCTAGGTTACCTAGCGGGAACTTGGACTATGTAGTTTACCTAGCGGGCACTTGGACTATCTAGGTTACCTAACGGACACTTGGACCATCTAGGTTTCTTAGCGGGCACTTGAACTATGTAGGTTAACTAACGGGCACTTGGACTATCTAGGTTACCTAACGGACACTTGGACCATCTAGGTTTCTTAGCGGGCCCTTGGACTATGTAGGTTAACTAACGGGCACTTGGACTATATAGGTTACCTAGCGGAACCTTGGACTCTGTAGGTTACCTAGCGACACTAAGACTATCTAGGTTAAGAACGTGCACCTGGACTATGTAGGTAACCTAGCGGACAATTGGACAGCCTAGGTTACCTTCGGGCACTTGGACTTTCTAGGTTAACAAACGGGCACTTGGACTATGTAGGTTCCCTATTGGGCACTTGGAAAATGTAGGTTAACTAGCGGGCCATTGGACTATCTAGGTTAACGAACGGTCACTTGGACTTCTAGGTTAACGAACGGGCACTTGGTCTATGTAGGTTGCTTACCGGGCACTTGGACTATCTAGGTTAGGTAATGGGCACTTGGACTATCTAGGTTACCTAGCGGGAACTTGGACAATGTAAGTTACCTAGCGGGCACTTGGACTATCTAGGTTACCTAACGGGCACTTTGACTATCTAGGTTACATAGCGGGCACATGGACTATGTAGGTTACCTAGCGGGCACTTGGACTATCTAGGTTACCTAGCGGGCACTTCGACAGTCTAGGTTACCTAGCGGGCATTTGGACTATCTAGGTTAACGAACATGCACTTGGACTATGTAGGTTACCTAGCGGGCATTTGGACTATGTAGGTTCCCTATGGGACATTTGGACTACTTAGTTTACCTAGCGGGCACTTGGACTATCTAGGTTAACTAGAGGGCACTTGGACTATCTAGGTCAACTAGCGGGCCCAGGTACTATGTAGGTTAACTAGCGAGCACTTGGACTATCTAGGTTAACTAGCGGACCTTGGACTACGTAGGTCAACTAGCGGGCCCTTGGACTATGTAGGTGAACTAGCGGGCACTTGGACGATCTAGGTTAACTAGAGGGCAATTGGATGATCAATGTTAACTAGCGGGCACTTGGACTATCTAGGTTAGCTAACGGGCACTTGGACTAAGTACGTCCCCTAGTGGGCACATGGACTATCTAGATTAACTAACGGGCACTAGGACTATCTAGGTTAACTAGCGGGCACTTGGACTATCTAGGTTACCTAGCTGGCACTTGGACTATGAATGTTCCCTAGCGGGCAATTGTATTATCTAGGTTAACTAGCGGGCACTTGGACTATGTAAATCAACTAGCGGGCCCTTGGACTATCTAGGTTAGCTAACTGGCCCTTGGACTATGTAGTTTAACTAGCGGACACTTGCACGATCTAGGTTAACTAGCGGGCTCTTGCACTATGTAGGTTAACTAGCGGGCCCATTGACTATGTAGGTTCCTTAGCGGGCACTTGGACTATCTAGGTTAACTAGCGGACACTTGCACTATGTAGGTTACCTAGCAGGCACTTGGACTACGTAGGTTACCTAGTGGGCACTTGGACTATCTAGGTTAACGAACGGGCACTTGGACTTCTAGGTTAACGAACGGGCATTTGGTCTATGTAGGTTGCTTACCGGGCACTTGGACTATCTAGGTTAGGTAATGGGCACTTGGACTATGTAGATACCCTAGCGGGAACTTGGACAATGTAAGTTACCTAGCGTGCACTTGACTATCTAGGTTACCTAGTGGGCACTTTGACTATCTAGGTTACAGACAGGGCACTTGGACTATGTAGGTTACCTAGCGGCACTTGGACTCTCTAGGTTACCTAGCGGTCACTTCGACAGTCTAGGTTATCTTGCGGGCACTTGGACTATCTAGGTTAACGAACGGGCACTTGGAATATGTAGGTTACCTAGCGGGCTCTTGGACTATGTAGGATCCCTATCGGACATTTGGACTCCTTAGGTTACCTAGCGGGGACTTGGACTATCTAGGTTAACTAGAGGGCACTTGGACTATCTAGGTCAACTAGCGGGACCAGGTACTATGTAGGTTAACTAGCGAGCACTTGGACTATCTACGTTAACTAGCGGACCTTGGACTACGTAGGTCAACTAGCAGGCCCTTGCACTATGTAGGTGAACTAGCGGGCACTTGGACGATCTAGGTTAACTAGAGGGCACTTGGATGATCAATGTTAACTAGCGGGCACTTGGCCTATCTAGGTTAGCTAACGGGCACTTGGACTAAGTACATCCCCTAGTGGGCACATGGACTATCTAGATTAACTGACGGGCACTAGGACTATCTAGGTTAACTAGCCGGCACTTGGACTATCTAGGTTACCTAGCTGGCACTTGGACTGTGAATGTTCCCTAGCGGTTAAATTGATTATCTTGGTTACTTAGCGGGCTCTTGCACTATGTAGGTAAACTAGCGCGCCCATTGACTATGTAGGTTAACTAGCGGGCACTTGGACGATCTAGGTTAACTAGCGGGCCCTTGGACTATCTAGGTTACCTAGCGGGCAATTGGACTATATAGGTTACCTAGCGGGCACTTGGACTATGTAGGTTCCCTATTGGGCACTTGGACTATCTAGGCTAACGAACGGGCACTTGGTCTCCTAGGTTAACGAACGGGCACTTGGTCTATGTAGGTTGCTTACCGGGCACTTGGACTATCTAGGTTAGGTAATGGGCACTTGGACTATCTAGGTTACCTAGCGGGAACTTGGACAATGTAAGTTACTTAGCATGCACTTGCACTATCTAGGTTACATAGCGGGCACTTGGACTATCTAGGTTACCTAGCGGTCAATTCGACAGTCTAGGTTACCTAGCGGGCACTTGGACTATCTAGGTTAACGAACGGGCACTTGGACTATGTAGGTTACCTAGCGGGCACTTGGACTATGTAGGATCCCTATCGGACATTTGGACTACTTAGATTACCTAGCGGGCACTTGGACTATCTAGGTTAACTAGAGGGCACTTGGACTATCTAGGTCAACTAGCGGGCCCAGGTACTATGTAGGTTAACTAGCGAGCACTTGGACTATCTAGGTTAACCAGCGGACCTTGGACTACGTAGGTCAACTAGGGGGCCCTTGGACTATGTAGGTTACCTAGCGGGCACTTGGACGATCTAGGTTAACTAGAGGGCATTTGGATGATCAATGTTAACTAGCTGGCACTTGGACTATCTAGGTTAGCTAACGGGCACTTGGACTAAGTACGTCGCCTAGTGGGCACATGGACTATCTAGATTAACTAACGGGCACTAGGACTGTAGGTTAACTAGCGGGCACTTGGACTATCTAGGTTACCTAGCTGGCACTTGGACTATGAATGTTCCCTAGCGGGCAATTGGATTATCTAGGTTACCTAGCGGGCACTTGGACTATGTAGGTCAACTAGCGGGCCCTTGGACACTCTAGGTTATCTAACTGGCACTTGGACTATGTAGGTTAACTAGCGGACACTTGCACGATCTAGGTTAACTAGCGGGCTCTTGCACTATGTAGGTTAAATAGCGGGCCCATTGACTATGTAGGTTAACTAGCGGGCTATTGCACTATGTACGTTCCCTAGCGGGCACTTGGACTATCTATGTTAACTAGCGTGCACTTGGAATATGTAGGTTAACTAGCGGACACTTGCACTATGTAGGTTACCTAGCAGGCACTTGGACTATCTAGTTTAACTAGCGGGCACTTGGACTATCTAGGTTACGTAGCGGGCACTTGGTATGTAGGTTAACTAGCGGGTACTTGGACTATCTTGGTTACCTAGCGGGCACTTGGACTATATAGGTTACCTAGCGGGCACTTGGACTATGTAGGTTAACGAACGGGCACTTGGTCTTCTAGGTTAACGAACGGGCACTTGGTCTATTTAGGTTGCTTACCGGGCACTTGACTATCTGGGTTAGGTAATGGGCACTTGGACTATCTAGGTTACCTAGCGGGAACTTGGACAATGTAAGTTACCTAGCGTGCACGTGGACTATCTAGGTTACCTAACGGGCACTTTGACTGTCTAGGTTACATAGCGGGCACTTGGACTATGTAGGTTACCTAGCGGGCACTTGGAATATCTAGGTTACCTAGCGGTCACTACGACAGTCTAGGTTACCTAGCGGGCACTTGGACTATCTAGGTTAACGTACGGGCACTTGGACTATGTAGGTTACCTAGCGGGCACTTGGACTATGTAGGATCCCTATGGGACATTTGGACTACTTAGTTTACCTAGCGGGCACTTGGACTATCTAGGTTAACTAGAGGGCACTTGGACTATCTAGGTCAACTAGCGGGCCCAGGTACTATGTAGGTTAACTAGCGAGCACTTGGACTATCTAGGTTAACTAGCGGACCTTGGACTACGTAGGTCAACTAGCGGGCCCTTGGACTATGTAGGTGAACTAGCGGGCACTTGGACGATCTAGGTTAACTAGAGGGCAATTGGATGATCAATGTTAACTAGCGGGCATTTGGACTATCTAGGTTAGCTAACGGGCACTTGGACTAAGTACGTCCCCTTTTGGGCACATGGACTATCTAGATTAACTAACGGGCACTAGGACTATCTAGGTTAGGTAATGGGCACTTGGACTATCTAGGTTACCTAGCGGGAACTTGGACAATGTAAGTTACCTAGCGTGCACTTGGACTATCTAGGTTACCTAACGGGCACTTTGACTATCTAGGTTACATAGCGGGCACTTGGACTATGTAGGTTACCTAGCGGGCACTTGGAATATCTAGGTTACCTAGCGGTCACTTCGACAGTCTAGGTTACCTAGCGGGCACTTGGACTATCTAGGTTAACGAACGGGCACTTGGACTATGTAGGTTACCTAGCGGGCACTTGGACTATGTAGGATCCCTATCGGACCTTTTGGACTACTTAGGTTACCTAGCGGGCACTTGGACTATCTAGGTTAACTAGAGGGCACTTGGACTATCTAGGTCAACTAGTGGGCCCAGGTACTATGTAGGTTAACTAGCGAGCACTTGGACTATCTAGGTTAACCAGCGGACCTTGGACTACGTAGGTCAACTAGGGGGCCCTTGGACTATGTAGGTTAACTAGCGGGCACTTGGACGATCTAGGTTAACTAGAGGGCATTTGGATGATCAATGTAAACTAGCGGGCACTTGGACTATCTAGGTTAGCTAACGGGCACTTGGACTAAGTACGTCCCCTAGTGGGCACATGGACTATCTAGATTAACTAACGGGCACTAGGACTATAGGTTAACTAGCGGGCACTTGGACTATCTAGGTTACCTAGCTGGCACTTGGACTATGAATGTTCCCTAGCGGGCAATTGGATTATCTAGGTTACCTAGCGGGCACTTGGACTATGTAGGTCAACTAGTGGGCCCTTGGACCATCTAGGTTAGCTAACTGGCACTTGGACTATGTAGGTTATCTAGCGGACAATTGCACGATCTAGGTTAACTACCGGGCTCTTGCACTATGTAGGTAAACTAGCGGGCCCATTGACTGTGTAGGTTAACAAGCGGGCACTTGGACGATCTAGGTTAACTAGCAGGCACTTGGACGATATAGGTTAACTAGCGGGCACTTGGATTATCTAGGTTACCTAGCAGGCACTTGCACTATATAGGTCCCTAGCGGGCATTTGGACCATATAGATAACCTAGTGGGAACTTAGACTCTGTAGGTTACCTAGCAGGCACTTGGACTATCTAGTTTACCTAGCTGGCACTTGAAATATCTACGTTACCTAACGGGTTCTTGGAGTATGTAGGTTACTTAGCGGGCTGTTGGACTATCTAGGTTACCAAGCGGGCACTTGGACTATCTAGGTTAACTAACGGGCACTTGTACTATGTAGGTTCACTATCGGTCACTTGGAGAATGTAGGTTAACTAGGGAGCACTAGGACTATGTAGAATACCTAGTGGGCCCTTGGACTATCTAGGTTACCTAACGGGCATTTGAACTATGTAGGCTCCCTAGCGGGCACTTGGACTATCTAGGTTAACTAACGGGCACTTGGACTATGTAGGTTCCCTAGCGGGCCCTTGGACTACGTAAGTTTCCTAGCGGGCACTTGGACTATGTGGGTTCCCTAGCGGGCATTTGGACTATCTAGGTTACCTAACGGGCACTTGGACTATATAGGTTCCCTAGCGGGCACTTGGACTATGTATGTTCCCTACGGACACTTGAACTATTTAAGTTAACAGCCAGGCACATGGACTATGTAGGTTAACTAGCGGGCACTATGACCATCTAGGTTACCTAGCCGGCTGTTTGACTATCTAGGTTACCTAGCGGGCACTTGGACAATCTAGGTTAACTAACGGGCACTTGGACTATGTAGGTTCCCTAGCGGGCCCTTGGACTATGTAAGTTCCCTAGCGGGCACTTGGACTATGTGGGTTCCCTAGCGGGCATTTGGACTATCTAGGTTACCTAACGGGCACTTGGACTATGTAGGTTCCCAAGCGGGCACTTAGACTATGTATGTTCCCTATGGACACTTGAACTATGTAAGTTAACCACCAGGCACTTGGACTGTGTAGGTTAACTAGCGGGCCCTTGGACTATCTAGGTTACCTAGTGGGCTGTTTGACTATCTAGGTTACCTAGCGGGCACTTGGACTATCTAGGTTAACTAACGGGCACTTGGACTATGTAGGCTCCCTAGTGGGCCCTTGGACTATGTAAATTCCCTAGCGGGCACATGGACTATGTAGGTCCCTGGCGGGCATTTAAACTATCTAGGTTACCTAACGGGCACTTGGACTATGTAGGTTCCCAAGCGGGTACTTGGACTATGTATGCTCCCGATGGACACTTGAACTATGTAAGTTAACCACCAGGCACTTGGACTATGTAGGTTAACTAGCGGGCCCTTGGACTATCTAGGTTACCTAGCGGGCACTTGGACTAAGTAGGTTAACTACCGGGCACTTGCACTATCTAGGGTGCCTGGCGGGCACTTGGACTATGTACGTTCCCTAGCGGGCACTTGGACTATCTACATTACCTAGCGGGCACTTGGACTATGTACGTTACCTAGCAGGCACTTGGACTATCTATGTTAACTAGCGGGCACATGGACTATGTAGGTTCCCTATCGGGCATGTGGACTAGATTGGTTCCCTAGCGGGCACTTGGTATATCTAGGTTAACTAGCAGGCAGCAGGCACTTGGACTATCTAGGTTAACTAGCGAGCACTTGATCTATCTAGGTAAACTAGCGGGCATTTGTACTATTAGGGTCCCTAACGGGCATTTGTACTATATTGGTTACCTAGCGGGCACTTGGACTAAGTACGTTCCCTAGCGGGCACTTGGACTATCTACATTACCTAGCGTGCACTTGGACTATGTAGGTTCCTTAGCGGGCACTTGGACTAACTAGTTTACCTAGCGGGCACTTGGACTATGTAGGTTAACTAGTGGACAGTTGCACGATCTAGGTTACATAGCTGGAACGTGGACTATATAGGTTACCATGCGGGCCCTTGGACTATGTAGGTTACCTAGCGGGCACTTGGACTATCTAGGTTAACGAACGGGCACTTGGACTATCTAGGTTACCTAGCGGGCACTTGGACTATGTCAGTTACCTAGCGGGCCCTTGGACTATCTAGGTTACCTAGCGGGCACTTGGACTATGTAGGTTAACTAGCGGGCACTTGGACTATCTAGGTTACCGAGCGGGCATTTGGACTATGTAAGTAACCTAGCGGGAACTTGGACAGTCTAGGTTACCTAGCGGGTTCTTTGACTTCTAGGTTAACGAACGGGCACTTGGACTATGTATGTTGCATAGTGGGCAATTGGACTATCTAGGTTAGGTAACGGGCACTTTGGCTATCTAGGTTACCTAGCGGGAACTTGGACTATGTAGTTTACCTAGCGGGCACTTGGACTATCTAGGTTACCTAACGGACACTTGGACCATCTAGGTTTCTTAGTGGGCACTTGGACTATGTAGGTTAACTAACGGGCACTTGGACTATCTAGGTTACCTAACGGACACTTGGACCATCTAGGTTTCTTAGGGGGCACTTGGACTATGTAGGTTAACTAACGGGCACTTGGACTATATAGGTTACCTAGCGGAACCTTGGACTAGGTAGGTTACCTAGCGGCACTTGGACTATCTAGGTTAACGAAAGTGCACCTGGACTATGTAGGTAACCTAGCGGACAATTGGACAGCCTAGGTTACCTTCGGGCACTTGGACTTTCTAGGTTAACTAACGGGCACTTGGACTATGTAGGTTCCCTATTGGGCACTTGGAAAATGTAGGTTAACTAGCGGGCCCTTGGACTATCTAGGTTAACGAAGGTCACTTGGACTTCTAGGTTAACGAACGGGCACTTGGTCTATGTAGGTTGCTTACCGGGCACTTGGACTATCTAGGTTATGTAATGGGCACTTGGACTATCTAGGTTACCTAGCGGGAACTTGGACAATGTAAGTTACCTAGCGGGCACTTGGACTATCTAGGTTACCTAACGGGCACTTTGACTATCTAGGTTACATAGCGGGCACTTGGACTATGTAGGTTACCTAGCGGGCACTTGGACTATCTAGGTTACCTAGCGGTCACTTCGACAGTCTAGGTTACCTAGCGGGCACTTGGACTATCTAGGTTAACGAACGTGCACTTGGACTATGTAGGTTACCTAGCGGGCACTTGGACTATGTAGGATCCCTATGGGACATTTGGACTACTTAGTTTACCTAGCGGGCACTTGGACTATCTAGGTTAACTAGAGGGCACTTGGACTATCTAGGTCAACTAGCGGGCTCAGGTACTATGTAGGTTAACTAGCGAGCACTTGGACTATCTAGGTTAACTAGCGGACCTTGGACTACGTAGGTCAACTAGCGGGCCCTTGGACTATGTATGTGAACTAGCGGGCTCTTGGACGATCTAGGTTAACTAGAGGGCGCTTGGATGATCAATATTAACTAGCGGGCACTTGGACTATCTAGGTTAGCTAACGGGCACTTGGACTAAGTACGTCCCCTAGTGGGCACATGGACTATCTAGATTAACTAACGGGCACTAGGACTATCTAGGTTAACTAGCGGGCACTTGGACTATCTAGGTTACCTAGCTGGCACTTGGACTATGAATGTTCCCTAGCGGGCAATTGGATTATCTAGGTTACCTAGCGGGCACTTGGACTATGTAAGTCAACTAGCGGGCCCTTGGACTATCTAGGTTAGCTAACTGGCCCTTGGACTATGTAGTTTAACTAGCGGACACTTGCACGATCTAGGTTAACTAGCGGGCTCTTGCACTATGTAGGTTAACTAGCGGGCCCATTGACTATGTAGGTTAACTAGCGGGCACTTGGACGATCTAGGTTAACTAGCGGGCCCTTGGACTATCTAGGTTACCTAGCGGGCACTTGGACTATATAGGTTACCTAGCGGGCACTTGGACTATGTAGGTTACCTAGTGGGCACTTGGACTATCTAGGTTAACGAACGGGCACTTGGTCTTCTCGGTTAACGAACGGGCACTTGGTCTATTTAGGTTGCTTACCGGGCACTTGGACTATCTAGGTTAGGTAATGGGCACTTGGACTATCTAGGTTACCTAGCGGGAACTTGGACAATGTAAGTTACCTAGCGTGCACTTGGACTATCTAGGTTACCTAACGGGCACTTTGACTATCTAGGTTACATAGCGGGCACTTGGACTATGTAGGTTACCTAGCGGGCACTTGGAATATCTAGGTTACCTAGCGGTCACTTCGACAGTCTAGGTTACCTAGCGGGCACTTGGACTATCTAGGTTAACGAACGGGCACTTGGACTATGTAGGTTACCTAGCGGGCACTTGGACTATGTAGGATCCCTATCGGACCTTTTTGACTACTTAGGTTACCTAGCGGGCACTTGGACTATCTAGGTTAACTAGAGGGCACTTGGACTATCTAGGTCAACTAGTGGGCCCAGGTACTATGTAGGTTAACTAGCGAGCACTTGGACTATCTAGGTTAACCAGCGGACCTTGGACTACGTAGGTCAACTAGGGGGCCCTTGGACGATGTAGGTTAACTAGCGGGCACTTGGACGATCTAGGTTAACTAGAGGGCATTTGGATGATCAATGTAAACTAGCGGGCACTTGGACTATCTAGGTTACCTAACGGGCACTTGGACTAAGTATGTCCCCTAGTGGGCACATGGACTATCTAGATTAACTAACGGGCACTAGGACTATAGGTTAACTAGCGGGCACTTGGACTATCTAGGTTACCTAGCTGGCACTTGGACTATGAATGTTCCCTAGCGGACAATTGGATTATCTAGGTTACCTAGCGGGCACTTGGACTATGTAGGTCAACTAGTGGGCCCTTGGACCATCTAGGTTAGCTAACTGGCACTTGGACTATGTAGGTTAACTAGCGGACAATTGCACGATCTAGGTTAACTACCGGGCTCTTGCACTATGTAGGTAAACTAGCGGGCCCATTGACTGTGTAGGTTAACAAGCGGGCACTTGGACGATCTAGGTTAACTAGCAGGCACTTGGACGATATAGGTTAACTAGCGGGCACTTGGATTATCTAGGTTACCTAGCAGGCACTTGCACTATATAGGTCCCTAGCGGGCATTTGGACCATATAGATAACCTAGTGGGAACTTAGACTCTGTAGGTTACCTAGCAGGCAATTGGACTATCTAGTTTACCTAGCTGGCACTTGAACTATCTACGTTACCTAACGGGTTCTTGGAGTATGTAGATTACTTAGCGGGCTGTTGGACTATCTAGGTTACCAAGCGGGCACTTGGACAATCTAGGTTAACTAACGGGCACTTGTACTATGTAGGTTCACTATCGGTCACTTGGAGAATGTAGGTTAACTAGGGAGCACTAGGACTATGTAGAATACCTAGCGGGCCCTTGGACTATCTAGGTTACCTAACGGGCATTTGAACTATGTAGGCTCCCTAGCGGGCACTTGGACTATCTAGGTTAACTAACGGGCACTTGGACTATGTAGGTTCCCTAGCGGGCCCTTGGACTACGTAAGTTTCCTAGCGGGCACTTGGACTATGTGGGTTCCCTAGCGGGCATTTGGACTATCTAGGTTACCTAACGGGCACTTGGACTATATAGGTTCCCTAGTGGGCACTTGGACTATGTATGTTCCCTACGGACACTTGAACTATTTAAGTTAACAGCCAGGCACATGGACTATGTAGGTTAACTAGCGGGCACTATGACCATCTAGGTTACCTAGCCGGCTGTTTGACTATCTAGGTTACCTAGCGGGCACTTGGACAATCTAGGTTAACTAACGGGCACTTGGACTATGTAGGTTCCCTAGCGGGCCCTTGGACTATGTAAGTTCCCTAGCGGGCACTTGGACTATGTGGGTTCCCTAGCGGGCATTTGGACTATCTAGGTTACCTAACGGGCACTTGGACTATGTAGGTTCCCAAGCGGGCACTTAGACTATGTATGTTCCCTATGGACACTTGAACTATGTAAGTTAACCACCAGGCACTTGGACTGTGTAGGTTAACTAGCGGGCCCTTGGACTATCTAGGTTACCTAGTGGGCTGTTTGACTATCTAGGTTACCTAGCGGGCACTTGGACTATCTAGGTTAACTAACGGGCACTTGGACTATGTAGGCTCCCTAGTGGGCCCTTGGACTATGTAAATTCCCTAGCGGGCACATGGACTATGTAGGTCCCTGGCGGGCATTTAAACTATCTAGGTTACCTAACGGGCACTTGGACTATGTAGGTTCCCAAGCGGGTACTTGGACTATGTATGCTCCCGATGGACACTTGAACTATGTAAGTTAACCACCAGGCACTTGGACTATGTAGGTTAACTAGCGGGCCCTTGGACTATCTAGGTTACCTAGCGGGCACTTGGACTAAGTAGGTTAACTACCGGGCACTTGCACTATCTAGGGTGCCTGGCGGGCACTTGGACTATGTACGTTCCCTAGCGGGCACTTGGACTATCTACATTACCTAGCGGGCACTTGGATTATGTAGGTTACCTAGCGGGCACTTGGACTATCTATGTTAACTAGCGGGCACATGGACTATGTAGGTTCCCTATCGGGCATGTGGACTAGATTGGTACCCTAGCGGGCACTTGGTATATCTAGGTTAACTAGCAGGCACTTGGACTATCTAGGTTAACTAGCGAGCACTTGATCTATCTAGGTAAACTAGCGGGCATTTGTACTATTAGGGTCCCTAACGGGCATTTGTACTATATTGGTTACCTAGCGGGCACTTGGACTAAGTACGTTCCCTAGCGGGCACTTGGACTATCTACATTACCTAGCGGGCACTTGGACTATGTACGTTCCCTAGCGGGCACTTGGACTATCTATGTTAACTAGCGGGCACTTGGACTATGTAGGTTAACTAGGGGAAACTTGCACTATGTAGTTTACCTAGCGGCACTTGGACTATCTAGGTTAACTAGCGTGCACTTGGACTATGTAGGTTCCTTAGCGGGCACTTGGACTAACTAGTTTACCTAGCGGGCACTTGGACTATGTAGGTTAACTAGTGGACAGTTGCACGATCTAGGTTACATAGCTGGAACGTGGACTATATAGGTTACCATGCGGGCCCTTGGACTATGTAGGTTACCTAGCGGGCACTTGGACTATCTAGGTTAACGAACGGGCACTTGGACTATCTAGGTTACCTAGCGGGCACTTGGACTATGTGAGTTACCTAGCGGGCCCTTGGACTATCTAGGTTACCTAGCGGGCACTTGGACTATGTAGGTTAACTAGCGGGCACTTGGACTATCTAGGTTACCGAACGGGCATTTGGACTATGTAAGTAACCTAGCGGGAACTTGGACAGTCTAGGTTACCTAGCGGGTTCTTTGACTTCTAGGTTAACGAACGGGCACTTGGACTATGTATGTTGCATAGTGGGCAATTGGACTATCTAGGTTAGGTAACGGGCACTTTGGCTATCTAGGTTACCTAGCGGGAACTTGGACTATGTAGTTTACCTAGCGGGCACTTGGACTATCTAGGTTACCTAACGGACACTTGGACCATCTAGGTTTCTTAGTGGGCACTTGGACTATGTAGGTTAACTAACGGGCACTTGGACTATATAGGTTACCTAGCGGAACCTTGGACTAGGTAGGTTACCTAGCGGCACTTGGACTATCTAGGTTAACGAAAGTGCACCTGGACTATGTAGGTAACCTAGCGGACAATTGGACAGCCTAGGTTACCTTCGGGCACTTGGACTTTCTAGGTTAACTAACGGGCACTTGGACTATGTAGGTTCCCTATTGGGCACTTGGAAAATGTAGGTTAACTAGCGGGCCCTTGGACTATCTAGGTTAACGAACGGTCACTTGGACTTCTAGGTTAACGAACGGGCACTTGGTCTATGTAGGTTGCTTACCGGGCACTTGGACTATCTAGGTTAGGTAATGGGCACTTGGACTATCTAGGTTACCTAGCGGGAACTTGGACAATGTAAGTTACCTAGCGGGCACTTGGACTATCTAGGTTACCTAACGGGCACTTTGACTATCTAGGTTACATAGCGGGCACTTGGACTATGTAGGTTACCTAGCGGGCACTTGGACTATCTAGGTTACCTAGCGGTCACTTCGACAGTCTAGGTTACCTAGCGGGCACTTGGACTATCTAGGTTAACGAACGTGCACTTGGACTATGTAGGTTACCTAGCGGGCACTTGGACTATGTAGGATCCCTATGGGACATTTGGACTACTTAGTTTACCTAGCGGGCACTTGGACTATCTAGGTTAACTAGAGGGCACTTGGACTATCTAGGTCAACTAGCGGGCTCAGGTACTATGTAGGTTAACTAGCGAGCACTTGGACTATCTAGGTTAACTAGCGGACCTTGGACTACGTAGGTCAACTAGCGGGCCCTTGGACTATGTAGGTGAACTAGCGGGCTCTTGGACGATCTAGGTTAACTAGAGGGCGCTTGGATGATCAATATTAACTAGCGGGCACTTGGACTATCTAGGTTAGCTAACGGGCACTTGGACTAAGTACGTCCCCTAGTGGGCACATGGACTATCTAGATTAACTAACGGGCACTAGGACTATCTAGGTTAACTAGCGGGCACTTGGACTATCTAGGTTACCTAGCTGGCACTTGGACTATGAATGTTCCCTAGCGGGCAATTGGATTATCTAGGTTACCTAGCGGGCACTTGGACTATGTAAGTCAACTAGCGGGCCCTTGGACTATCTAGGTTAGCTAACTGGCCCTTGGACTATGTAGTTTAACTAGCGGACACTTGCACGATCTAGGTTAACTAGCGGGCTCTTGCACTATGTAGGTTAACTAGCGGGCCCATTGACTATGTAGGTTAACTAGCGGGTACTTGGACTATCTATGTTAACTAGCGGGCACTTGGAATATGTAGGTTAACTAGCGGACACTTGCACTATGTAGGTTACCTAGCAGGCACTTGGACTATCTAGGTTAACTAGCAGGCACTTGGACTATCTAGGTTAACTAGCGTGCACTTGGACTATGTAGGTTCCTTAGCGGGCACTTGGACTATCTAGGTTAACTAGCGGACACTTGCACTATGTAGGTTACCTAGCAGGCACTTGGACTACGTAGGTTACCTAGTGGGCACTTGGACTATCTAGGTTAACGAACGGGCACTTGGACTTCTAGGTTAACGAACGGGCACTTGGGCTATGTAGGTTGCTTACCGGGCACTTGGACTATCTAGGTTAGGTAATGGGCACTTGGACTATCTAGGTTAGGTAATGGGCACTTGGACTATCTAGGTTACCTAGCGGGAACTTGGACAATGTAAGTTACCTAGCGTGCACTTGACTATCTAGGTTACCTAGTGGGCACTTTGACTATCTAGGTTACAGACAGGGCACTTGGACTATGTAGGTTACCTAGCGGCACTTGGACTCTCTAGGTTACCTAGCGGTCACTTCGACAGTCTAGGTTACCTTGCGGGCACTTGGACTATCTAGGTTAACGAACGGGCACTTGGAATATGTAGGTTACCTAGCGGGCACTTGGACTATGTAGGATCCCTATAGGACATTTGGACTCCTTAGGTTACCTAGCGGGCACTTGGACTATCTAGGTTAACTAGAGGGCACTTGGACTATCTAGGTCAACTAGCGGGACCAGGTACTATGTAGGTTAACTAGCGAGCACTTGGACTATCTACGTTAACTAGCGGAACTTGGACTATGTAGGTCAACTAGCAGGCCCTTGCACTATGTAGGTGAACTAGCGGGCACTTGGACGATCTAGGTTAACTGGAGGGCACTTGGATGATCAATGTTAACTAGCGGGCACTTGGACTATCTAGGTTAGCTAACGGGCACTTGGACTAAGTACATCCCCTAGTGGGCACATGGACTATCTAGATTAACTGACGGGCACTAGGATTATCTAGGTTAACTAGCCGGCACTTGGACTATCTAGGTTACCTAGCTGGCACTTGGATTGTGAATGTTCCCTAGCGGTTAATTTGATTATCTTGGTTACCTAGCGGGCACTTGGACTATGTAGGTCAACTAGCGGGCCCTTGGAATATCTAGGTTAGCTAACTGGCACTTGGACTATGTTGGTTAACTAGCGGACACTTGCACGATCTAGGTTAACTAGCGGGCTCTTGCACTATGTAGGTAAACTAGCGCGCCCATTGTCTATGTAGGTTAACTAGCGGGCACTTGGACGATCTAGGTTAACTAGCGGGCCCTTGGACTATCTAGGTTACCTAGCGGGCACTTGGACTATGTAGGTTCCCTATTGGGCACTTGGACTATCTAGGCTAACGAACGGGCACTTGGTCTTCTAGGTTAACGAACGGGCACTTAGTCTATGTAGGTTGCTTACCGGGCACTTGGACTCTCTAGGTTACCTAGTGGGAACTTTGACAATGTAAGTTACTTAGCATGCACTTGGACTATCTAGGTTACATAGCGGGCACTTGGACTATCTAGGTTACCTAGCGGTCACTTCGACAGTCTAGGTTACCTAGCGGGCACTTGGACTATCTAGGTTAACGAACGGGCACTTGGACTATGTAGGTTACCTAGCGGGCACTTGGACTATGTAGGATCCCTATCGGACATTTGGACTCCTTAGGTTACCTAGCGGGCACTTGGACTATCTAGGTCAACTAGCGGGCCCAGGTACTATGTAGGTTAACTAGCGAGCACTTGGACTATCTAGGTTAACTAGCGGACCTTGGACTACGTAGGTCAACTAGGGGGCCCTTGGACTATGTAGGTTACCTAGCGGGCACTTGGACGATCTAGTTTAACTAGAGGGCAATTGGATGATCAATGTTATCTAGCTGGCACTTGGACTATCTAGGTTAGCTAACGGGCACTTGGACTAAGTACGTCCCCTAGTGGGCACATGGACTATCTAGATTAACCAACGGGCACTAGGACTATAGGTTAACTAGCGGGCACTTGGACTATCTAGGTTACCTAGCTGGCACTTGGACTATGAATGTTCCCTAGCGGGCAATTGGATTATCTAGGTTACCTAGCAGGCACTTGGACTATGTAGGTCAACTAGCGGGCCCTTGGACACTCTAGGTTATCTAACTGGCTCTTGGACTATGTAGGTTAACTAGCGGACACTTGCACTATGTAGGTTACCAAGCGGGCAATTGGACTATCTAGGTAGCCTAGCGGGCACTTGGACGATATAGGTTAACTAGCGTGTCCTTGGAATATCTAAGTTACGTAGCGGGCACTTGTTATATAGGTTAACTAGAGGACACTTGGACTATCTAGGTTAACTAGTGGGCCCTTGGATTATGTATGTTAACTAGCGCGCACTTGGACAATCTAGCTTAACTAGCGGGCACTTGGACGATCTAGGTTAACTAGCGGGCACTTGGACTATCAAAGTGAACAAGTGAGCCCTTGGACTATGTAGGTTAACTAGCGGGCCCTAGGACTATCTAGGTTACCTAGCGGGCACTTGGACTATACAGGTTACCTAGCGGGCACTTGGACTATGTAGGTTACCTAGTGGGCACTTGGACTATCTAGGTTAACGAACGGGCACTTAGAATATGCAGGTAACCTAGCGGGCACTTGGACTGTCTAGGTTACCTAGCGGGCACTTGGACTTCTAGGTTAACGAACGGGCTCTTGGACTATGTAGGTTGCCTAGCGGGCACTAGGAATATCTAGGTTAGGTAACGGGCACTTGCACTATCTAGGTTACCTAGCTGGAACTTGGACAATGTAAGTTACCTAGCAGGCACTTGGACTATCTAGGTTACCTAATGGGCACTTTGACTATCTAGGTTACATAGCGGGCCCTTCGACTATGTAGGTTTCCTAGTGGGCACTTGGACTATCTAGGTTAACGAACGGGCACTTGGACTATGTAGGCAACCTAGCAGGCACTTGGACAGTCTAGGTTGCCTAGAGGGCACTTGGACTATCTAGGTTAACGAACGGGCACTTGGAAAATGTAGGTTACCTAGCGGGCACTTGGACTATGTAGGGTCCCTATGGGGCATTTGGACTACTTAGTTTACCTAGCGGGCACTTGGACTATGTAGGTCAACTAGCGGGCCCTTGGACTATCTAGCTTAGCTAACTGGCACGTGGACTATGTAGGTTAACTAGCGGACACTTGCATGATCTACGTTAACTAGCGGGCTCTTGCACTATGTAGGTTAACTAGCGGGCCCATTGACTCTGTTGGTTAACTATGGGCACTTGGACTATCTAGGTTAACTAGAGGGCACTTGGACTATCTAGGTCAACTAGCGGGCCCAAGTACTATGTAGGTTAACTAGCGAGCACTTGGACTATCTAGGTTAACCAGCGGACCTTGGACTACGTAGGTCAAGTAGGGGGCCCTTGGACTATGTAGGTTACCTAGCGGGCACTTGGACGATCTAGGTTAACTAGAGGGCCCTTGGACTATCTAGGTTACCTAGCGGGCACTTGGACTAAGTACGTCCCCTAGTGGGCACATGGAATATCTAGATTAACTAACGGGCACTAGGACTATAGGTTAACTAGCGGGCACTTGGACTATCTAGTTTACCTAGCTGGCACTTGGACTATGAATGTTCCCTAGCGGGCAATTGGATTATCTAGGTTACCTAGCGGGCACTTGGACTATGTAGGTCAACTAGCGGGCCCTTGGAATATCTAGGTTAGCTAACTGGCACTTGGACTATGTATGTTAACTAGCGGACACTTGCACGATCTAGGTTAACTAGCGGGCTCTTGCACTATGTAGGTTAAATAGCGGGCCCATTGACTATGTTGGTTAACTAGCGGGCAATTGGAATATGTACGTTCCCTAGAGGGCACTTGGACTATCTATGTTAACTAGCGTGCACTTGGAATATGTAGGTTAACTAGCGGACACTTGCACTATGTAGGTTACCTAGCAGGCACTTGGACTATCTAGGTTAACTAACGGGTACTTGGACTATCTAGGTTACGTAGCGAGCACTTGGTATGTAGGTTAACTAGCGGGCACTTGGACGATCTAGGTTAACTAGCGGGCCCTTGGACTATCTAGGTTACCTAGCGGGCACTTGGACTATATAGGTTACCTAGCGGGCACTTGGACTATGTAGGTTACCTAGTGGGCACTTGGACTATCTAGGTTAACGAACGGGCACTTGGTCTTCTCGGTTAACGAACGGGCACTTGGTCTATTTAGGTTGCTTACAGGGCACTTGGACTATCTAGGTTAGGTAATGGGCACTTGGACTATCTAGGTTACCTAGCGGGAACTTGGACAATGTAAGTTACCTAGCGTGCACTTGGACTATCTAGGTTACCTAACGGGCACTTTGACTATCTAGGTTACATAGCGGGCACTTGGACTATGTAGGTTACCTAGCGGGCACTTGGAATATCTAGGTTACCTAGCGGTCACTTCGACAGTCTAGGTTACCTAGCGGGCACTTGGACTATCTAGGTTAACGAACGGGCACTTGGACTATGTAGGTTACCTAGCGGGCACTTGGACTATGTAGGATCCCTATCGGACCTTTTTGACTACTTAGGTTACCTAGCGGGCACTTGGACTATCTAGGTTAACTAGAGGGCACTTGGACTATCTAGGTCAACTAGTGGGCCCAGGTACTATGTAGGTTAACTAGCGAGCACTTGGACTATCTAGGTTAACCAGCGGACCTTGGACTACGTAGGTCAACTAGGGGGCCCTTGGACTATGTAGGTTAACTAGCGGGCACTTGGACGATCTAGGTTAACTAGAGGGCATTTGGATGATCAATGTAAACTAGCGGGCACTTGGACTATCTAGGTTAGCTAACGGGCACTTGGACTAAATACGTCCCCTAGTGGGTACATGGACTATCTAGATTAACTAACGGGCACTAGGACTATAGGTTAACTAGCGGGCACTTGGACTATCTAGGTTACCTAGCTGGCACTTGGACTATGAATGTTCCCTAGCGGGCAATTGGATTATCTAGGTTACCTAGCGGGCACTTGGACTATGTAGGTCAACTAGTGGGCCCTTGGACCATCTAGGTTAGCTAACTGGCACTTGGACTATGTAGGTTAACTACCGGACAATTGAACGATCTAGGTTAACTACCGGGCTCTTGCCCTATGTAGGTAAACTAGCGGGCCCATTGACTGTGTAGGTTAACAAGCGGGCACTTGGACGATCTAGGTTAACTAGCAGGCACTTGGACGATATAGGATAACTAGCGGGCACTTGGATTATCTAGGTTACCTAGCAGGCACTTGCACTATATAGGTCCCTAGCGGGCATTTGGACCATATAGATAACCTAGTGGGAACTTAGACTCTGTAGGTTACCTAGCAGGCACTTGGACTATCTAGTTTACCTAGCTGGCACTTGAACTATCTACGTTACCTAACGGGTTCTTGGAGTATGTAGGTTACTTAGCGGGCTGTTGGACTATCTAGGTTACCAAGCGGGCACTTGGACTATCTAGGTTAACTAACGGGCACTTGTACTATGTAGGTTCACTATCGGTCACTTGGAGAATGTAGGTTAACTAGGGAGCACTAGGACTATGTAGAATACCTAGCGGGCACTTGGACTATCTAGGTTACCTAGCTGGCACTTGGACTATGAATGTTCCCTAGCGGGCAATTGGATTATCTAGGTTACCTAGCGGGCACTTGGACTATGTAGGTCAACTAGTGGGCCCTTGGACCATCTAGGTTAGCTAACTGGCACTTGGACTATGTAGGTTAACTAGCGGACAATTGCACGATCTAGGTTAACTACCGGGCTCTTGCACTATGTAGGTAAACTAGCGGGCCCATTGACTGTGTAGGTTAACAAGCGGGCACTTGGACGATCTAGGTTAACTAGCAGGCACTTGGACGATATAGGTTAACTAGCGGGCACTTGGATTATCTAGGTTACCTAGCAGGCACTTGCACTATATAGGTCCCTAGCGGGCATTTGGACCATATAGGTAACCTAGTGGGAACTTAGACTCTGTAGGTTACCTAGCAGGCACTTGGACTATCTAGTTTACCTAGCTGGCACTTGAACTATCTACGTTACCTAACGGGTTCTTGGAGTATGTAGGTTACTTAGCGGGCTGTTGGACTATCTAGGTTACCAAGCGGGCACTTGGACTATCTAGGTTAACTAACGGGCACTTGGACTATGTAGGTTCCCTAGCGGGCCCTTGGACTACGTAAGTTTCCTAGCGGGCACTTGGACTATGTGGGTTCCCTAGCGGGAATTTGGACTATCTAGGTTACCTAACGGGCACTTGGACTATATAGGTTCCCTAGCGGGCACTTGGACTATGTATGTTCCCTACGGACACTTGAACTATGTAAGTTAACTGCCAGGCACATGGACTATGTAGGTTAACTAGCGGGCACTATGACCATCTAGGTTACCTAGCCGGCTGTTTGACTATCTAGGTTACCTAGCGGGCACTTGGACTATCTATGTTAACTAACGGGCACTTGGACTATGTAGGTTCCCTAGCGGGCCCTTGGACTATGTAAGTTCCCTAGCGGTCACTTGGACTATGTGGGTTCCCTAGCGGGCATTTGGACTATCTAGGTTACCTAACGGGCACTTGGACTATGTAGGTTCCCAAGCGGGCACTTAGACTATGTATGTTCCCTATGGACACTTGAACTATGTAAGTTAACCACCAGGCACTTGGACTGTGTAGGTTAACTAGCGGGCCCTTGGACTATCTAGGTTACCTAGTGGGCTGTTTGACTATCTAGGTTACCTAGCGGGCACTTGGACTATCTAGGTCAATTAATGGGCACTTGGACTATGTAGGCTCCCTAGTGGGCCCTTGGACTATGTAAATTCCCTAGCGGGCACATGGACTATGTAGGTCCCTGGCGGGCATTTAAACTATCTAGGTTACCTAATGGGCACTTGGACTATGTAGGTTCCCAAGCGGGTACTTGGACTATGTATGCTCCCGATGGACACTTGAACTATGTAAGTTAACCACCAGGCACTTGGACTATGTAGGTTAACTAGCGGGCCCTTGGACTATCTAGGTTACCTAGCGGGCACTTGGACTAAGTAGGTTAACTACCGGGCACTTGCATTATCTAGGGTGCCTGGCGGGCACTTGGACTATGTACGTTCCCTAGCGGGCACTTGGACTATCTACATTACCTAGCGGGCACTTGGACTATGTACGTTACCTAGCGGGCACTTGGACTATCTATGTTAACTAGCGGGCACATGGACTATGTAGGTTCCCTATCGGGCACGTGGACTAGATTGGTTCCCTAGCGGGCACTTGGTATATCTAGGTTAACTAGCAGGCACTTGGACTATCTAGGTTAACTAGCGAGCACTTGATCTATCTAGGTAAACTAGCGGGCATTTGTACTATTAGGGTCCCTAACGGGCATTTGTACTATATTGGTTACCTAGCGGGCACTTGGACTAAGTACGTTCCCTAGCGGGCACTTGGACTATCTACATTACCTAGCGGGCACTTGGACTATGTACGTTCCCTAGCGGGCACTTGGACTATCTATGTTAACTAGCGGGCACTTGGACTATGTAGGTTAACTAGGGGAAACTTGCACTATGTAGGTTACCTAGCGGCACTTGGACTATCTAGGTTAACTAGCGTGCACTTGGACTATGTAGGTTCCTTAGCGGGCACTTGGATTAACTAGTTTACCTAGCGGGCACTTGGACTATGTAGGTTAACTAGTGGACAGTTGCACGATCTAGGTTACATAGCTGGAACGTGGACTATATAGGTTACCATGCGGGCCCTTGGACTATGTAGGTTACCTAGCGGGCACTTGGACTATCTAGGTTAACGAACGGGCACTTGGACTATCTAGGTTACCTAGCGGGCACTTGGACTATGTAAGTTACCTAGCGGGCCCTTGGACTATCTAGGTTACCTAGCGGGCACTTGGACTATGTAGGTTAACTAGCGGGCACTTGGACTATCTAGGTTACCCAACGGGCATTTGGACTATGTAAGTAACCTAGCGGGAACTTGGACAGTCTAGGTTACCTAGCGGGTTCTTGGACTTCTAGGTTAACGAACGGGCACTTGGACTATGTATGTTGCATAGTGGGCAATTGGACTATCTAGGTTAGGTAACGGGCACTTTGGCTATCTAGGTTACCTAGCGGGAACTTGGACTATGTAGTTTACCTAGCGGGCACTTGGACTATCTAGGTTACCTAACGGACACTTGGACCATCTAGGTTTCTTAGCGGGCACTTGGACTATGTAGGTTAACTAACGGGCACTTGGACTATCTAGGTTACCTAACGGACACTTGGACCATCTAGGTTTCTTAGCGGGCACTTGGACTATGTAGGTTAACTAACGGGCACTTGGATTATATAGGTTACCTAGCGGAACCTTGGACTATGTAGGTTACCTAGCGGCACTTGGACTATCTAGGTTAACGAACGTGCACCTGGACTATGTAGGTAACCTAGCGGACAATTGGACAGCCTAGGTTACCTTCGGGCACTTGGACTTTCTAGGTTAACTAACGGGCACTTGGACTATGTAGGTTCCCTATTGGGCACTTGGAAAATGTAGGTTAACTAGCGGGCCATTGGACTATCTAGGTTAACGAACGGTCACTTGGACTTCTAGGTTAACGAACGGGCACTTAGTCTATGTAGGTTGCTTACCGGGCACTTGGACTATCTAGGTTAGGTAATGGGCACTTGGACTATCTAGGTTACCTAGCGGGAACTTGGACAATGTAAGTTACCTAGCGGGCACTTGGACTATCTAGGTTACCTAACGGGCACTTTGACTATCTAGGTTACATAGCGGGCACTTGGACTATGTAGGTTACCTAGCGGGCACTTGGACTATCTAGGTTACCTAGCGGTCACTTCGACAGTCTAAGTTACCTAGCGGGCACTTGGACTATCTAGGTTAACGAACGTGCACTTGGACTATGTAGGTTACCTAGCGGGCACTTGGACTATGTAGGATCCCTATGGGATATTTGGACTACTTAGTTTACCTAGCGGGCACTTGGACTATCTAGGTTAACTAGAGGGCACTTGGACTATCTAGGTCAACTAGCAGGCCCAGGTACTATGTAGGTTAACTAGCGAGCACTTGGACTATCTAGGTTAACTAGCGGACCTTGGACTACGTAGGTCAACTAGCGGGCCCTTGGACTATGTAGGTGAACTAGCGGGCACTTGGACGATCTAGGTTAACTAGAGGGCAATTGGATGATCAATGTTAACTAGCGGGCACTTGGACTATCTAGGTTAGCTAACGGGCACTTGGACTAAGTACGTCCCCTAGTGGGCACATGGATTATCTAGATTAACTAACGGGCACTAGGACTATCTAGGTTAACTAGCGGGCACTTGGACTATCTAGGTTACCTAGCTGGCACTTGGACTATGAATGTTCCCTAGCGGACAATTGGATTATCTAGGTTACCTAGCGGGCACTTGGACTATGTAAATCAACTAGCGGGCCCTTGGACTATCTAGGTTAGCTAACTGGCCCTTGGACTATGTAGTTTAACTAGCGGACACTTGCACGATCTAGGTTAACTAGCGGGCTCTTGCCCTATGTAGGTTAACTAGCGGGCCCATTGACTATGTAGGTTAACTAGCGGGCACTTGGACTATCTATGTTAACTAGCGGGCACTTGGAATATGTAGGTTAACTAGCGGACACTTGCACTATGTAGGTTACCTAGCAGGCACTTGGACTATCTAGGTTAACTAGCAGGCACTTGGACTATCTAGGTTAACTAGCGTGCACTTGGACTATGTAGGTTCCTTAGCGGGCACATGGACTATCTAGGTTAACTAGCGGACACTTGCACTATGTAGGTTACCTAGCAGGCACTTGGACTACGTAGGTTACCTAGTGGGCACTTGGACTATGTAGGTTAACGAACGGGCACTTGGACTTCTAGGTTAACGAACGGGCACTTGGTCTATGTAGGTTGCTTACCGGGCACTTGGACTATCTAGGTTAGGTAATGGGCACTTGGACTATCTAGGTTACCTAGCGGGAACTTGGACAATGTAAGTTACCTAGCGTGCACTTGACTATCTAGGTTACCTAGTGGGCACTTTGACTATCTAGGTTACAGACAGGACACTTGGACTATGTAGGTTACCTAGCGGCACTTGGAATATCTAGGTTACCTAGCGGTCACTTCGACAGTCTAGGTTATCTTGCGGGCACTTGGACTATCTAGGTTAACGAACGGGCACTTGGAATATGTAGGTTACCTAGCGGGCACTTGGACTATGTAGGATCCCTATCGGACATTTGGACTCCTTAGGTTACCTAGCGGGCACTTGGACTATCTAGGTTAACTAGAGGGCACTTGGACTATCTAGGTCAACTAGCGGGCCCAGGTACTATGTAGGTTAACTAGCGAGCACTTGGACTATCTAGGTTAACCAGCGGACCTTGGACTACGTAGGTCAACTAGGGGGCCCTTGGACTATGTAGGTTAACTAGCGGGCACTTGGACGATCTAGGTTAACTAGAGGGCATTTGGATGATCAATGTAAACTAGCGGGCACTTGGACTATCTAGGTTAGCTAACGGGCACTTGGACTAAATACGTCCCCTAGTGGGTACATGGACTATCTAGATTAACTAACGGGCACTAGGACTATAGGTTAACTAGCGGGCACTTGGACTATCTAGGTTACCTAGCTGGCACTTGGACTATGAATGTTCCCTAGCGGGCAATTTGATTATCTAGGTTACCTAGCGGGCACTTGGACTATGTAGGTCAACTAGTGGGCCCTTGGACCATCTAGGTTAGCTAACTGGCACTTGGACTATGTAGGTTAACTACCGGACAATTGAACGATCTAGGTTAACTACCGGGCTCTTGCCCTATGTAGGTAAACTAGCGGGCCCATTGACTGTGTAGGTTAACAAGCGGGCACTTGGACGATCTAGGTTAACTAGCAGGCACTTGGACGATATAGGATAACTAGCGGGCACTTGGATTATCTAGGTTACCTAGCAGGCACTTGCACTATATAGGTCCCTAGCGGGCATTTGGACCATATAGATAACCTAGTGGGAACTTAGACTCTGTAGGTTACCTAGCAGGCACTTGGACTATCTAGTTTACCTAGCTGGCACTTGAACTATCTACGTTACCTAACGGGTTCTTGGAGTATGTAGGTTACTTAGCGGGCTGTTGGACTATCTAGGTTACCAAGCGGGCACTTGGACTATCTAGGTTAACTAACGGGCACTTGTACTATGTAGGTTCACTATCGGTCACTTGGAGAATGTAGGTTAACTAGGGAGCACTAGGACTATGTAGAATACCTAGCGGGCACTTGGACTATCTAGGTTACCTAGCTGGCACTTGGACTATGAATGTTCCCTAGCGGGCAATTGGATTATCTAGGTTACCTAGCGGGCACTTGGACTATGTAGGTCAACTAGTGGGCCCTTGGACCATCTAGGTTAGCTAACTGGCACTTGGACTATGTAGGTTAACTAGCGGACAATTGCACGATCTAGGTTAACTACCGGGCTCTTGCACTATGTAGGTAAACTAGCGGGCCCATTGACTGTGTAGGTTAACAAGCGGGCACTTGGACGATCTAGGTTAACTAGCAGGCACTTGGACGATATAGGTTAACTAGCGGGCACTTGGATTATCTAGGTTACCTAGCAGGCACTTGCACTATATAGGTCCCTAGCGGGCATTTGGACCATATAGGTAACCTAGTGGGAACTTAGACTCTGTAGGTTACCTAGCAGGCACTTGGACTATCTAGTTTACCTAGCTGGCACTTGAACTATCTACGTTACCTAACGGGTTCTTGGAGTATGTAGGTTACTTAGCGGGCTGTTGGACTATCTAGGTTACCAAGCGGGCACTTGGACTATCTAGGTTAACTAACGGGCACTTGGACTATGTTGGTTCCCTAGCGGGCCCTTGGACTACGTAAGTTTCCTAGCGGGCACTTGGACTATGTGGGTTCCCTAGCGGGAATTTGGACTATCTAGGTTACCTAACGGGCACTTGGACTATATAGGTTCCCTAGCGGGCACTTGGACTATGTATGTTCCCTACGGACACTTGAACTATGTAAGTTAACTGCCAGGCACATGGACTATGTAGGTTAACTAGCGGGCACTATGACCATCTAGGTTACCTAGCCGGCTGTTTGACTATCTAGGTTACCTAGCGGGCACTTGGACTATCTATGTTAACTAACGGGCACTTGGACTATGTAGGTTCCCTAGCGGGCCCTTGGACTATGTAAGTTCCCTAGCGGTCACTTGGACTATGTGGGTTCCCTAGCGGGCATTTGGACTATCTAGGTTACCTAACGGGCACTTGGACTATGTAGGTTCCCAAGCGGGCACTTAGACTATGTATGTTCCCTATGGACACTTGAACTATGTAAGTTAACCACCAGGCACTTGGACTGTGTAGGTTAACTAGCGGGCCCTTGGACTATCTAGGTTACCTAGTGGGCTGTTTGACTATCTAGGTTACCTAGCGGGCACTTGGACTATCTAGGTCAATTAATGGGCACTTGGACTATGTAGGCTCCCTAGTGGGCCCTTGGACTATGTAAATTCCCTAGCGGGCACATGGACTATGTAGGTCCCTGGCGGGCATTTAAACTATCTAGGTTACCTAATGGGCACTTGGACTATGTAGGTTCCCAAGCGGGTACTTGGACTATGTATGCTCCCGATGGACACTTGAACTATGTAAGTTAACCACCAGGCACTTGGACTATGTAGGTTAACTAGCGGGCCCTTGGACTATCTAGGTTACCTAGCGGGCACTTGGACTAAGTAGGTTAACTACCGGGCACTTGCACTATCTAGGGTGCCTGGCGGGCACTTGGACTATGTACGTTCCCTAGCGGGCACTTGGACTATCTACATTACCTAGCGGGCACTTGGACTATGTACGTTACCTAGCGGGCACTTGGACTATCTATGTTAACTAGCGGGCACATGGACTATGTAGGTTCCCTATCGGGCACGTGGACTAGATTGGTTCCCTAGCGGGCACTTGGTATATCTAGGTTAACTAGCAGGCACTTGGACTATCTAGGTTAACTAGCGAGCACTTGATCTATCTAGGTAAACTAGCGGGCATTTGTACTATTAGGGTCCCTAACGGGCATTTGTACTATATTGGTTACCTAGCGGGCACTTGGACTAAGTACGTTCCCTAGCGGGCACTTGGACTATCTACATTACCTAGCGGGCACTTGGACTATGTACGTTCCCTAGCGGGCACTTGGACTATCTATGTTAACTAGCGGGCACTTGGACTATGTAGGTTAACTAGGGGAAACTTGCACTATGTAGGTTACCTAGCGGCACTTGGACTATCTAGGTTAACTAGCGTGCACTTGGACTATATAGGTTCCTTAGCGGGCACTTGGATTAACTAGATTACCTAGCGGGCACTTGGACTATGTAGGTTAACTAGTGGACAGTTGCACGATCTAGGTTACATAGCTGGAACGTGGACTATATAGGTTACCATGCGGGCCCTTGGACTATGTAGGTTACCTAGCGGGCACTTGGACTATCTAGGTTAACGAACGGGCACTTGGACTATCTAGGTTACCTAGCGGGCACTTGGACTATGTAAGTTACCTAGCGGGCCCTTGGACTATCTAGGTTACCTAGCGGGCACTTGGACTATGTAGGTTAACTAGCGGGCACTTGGACTATCTAGGTTACCGAACGGGCATTTGGACTATGTAAGTAACCTAGCGGGAACTTGGACAGTCTAGGTTACCTAGCGGGTTCTTGGACTTCTAGGTTAACGAACGGGCACTTGGACTATGTATGTTGCATAGTGGGCAATTGGACTATCTAGGTTAGGTAACGGGCACTTTGGCTATCTAGGTTACCTAGCGGGAACTTGGACTATGTAGTTTACCTAGCGGGCACTTGGACTATCTAGGTTACCTAACGGACACTTGGACCATCTAGGTTTCTTAGCGGGCACTTGGACTATGTAGGTTAACTAACGGGCACTTGGACTATCTAGGTTACCTAACGGACATTTGGACCATCTAGGTTTCTTAGCGGGCACTTGGACTATGTAGGTTAACTAACGGGCACTTGGATTATATAGGTTACCTAGCGGAACCTTGGACTATGTAGGTTACCTAGCGGCACTTGGACTATCTAGGTTAACGAACGTGCACCTGGACTATGTAGGTAACCTAGCGGACAATTGGACAGCCTAGGTTACCTTCGGGCACTTGGACTTTCTAGGTTAACTAACGGGCACTTGGACTATGTAGGTTCCCTATTGGGCACTTGGAAAATGTAGGTTAACTAGCGGGCCATTGGACTATCTAGGTTAACGAACGGTCACTTGGACTTCTAGGTTAACGAACGGGCACTTAGTCTATGTAGGTTGCTTACCGGGCACTTGGACTATCTAGGTTAGGTAATGGGCACTTGGACTATCTAGGTTACCTAGCGGGAACTTGGACAATGTAAGTTACCTAGCGGGCACTTGGACTATCTAGGTTACCTAACGGGCACTTTGACTATCTAGGTTACATAGCGGGCACTTGGACTATGTAGGTTACCTAGCGGGCACTTGGACTATCTAGGTTACCTAGCGGTCACTTCGACAGACTAAGTTACCTAGCGGGCACTTGGACTATCTAGGTTAACGAACGTGCACTTGGACTATGTAGGTTACCTAGCGGGCACTTGGACTATGTAGGATCCCTATGGGATATTTGGACTACTTAGTTTACCTAGCGGGCACTTGGACTATCTAGGTTAACTAGAGGGCACTTGGACTATCTAGGTCAACTAGCAGGCCCAGGTACTATGTAGGTTAACTAGCGAGCACTTGGACTATCTAGGTTAACTAGCGGACCTTGGACTACGTAGGTCAACTAGCGGGCCCTTGGACTATGTAGGTGAACTAGCGGGCACTTGGACGATCTAGGTTAACTAGAGGGCAATTGGATGATCAATGTTAACTAGCGGGCACTTGGACTATCTAGGTTAGCTAACGGGCACTTGGACTAAGTACGTCCCCTAGTGGGCACATGGATTATCTAGATTAACTAACGGGCACTAGGACTATCTAGGTTAACTAGCGGGCACTTGGACTATCTAGGTTACCTAGCTGGCACTTGGACTATGAATGTTCCCTAGCGGACAATTGGATTATCTAGGTTACCTAGCGGGCACTTGGACTATGTAAATCAACTAGCGGGCCCTTGGACTATCTAGGTTAGCTAACTGGCCCTTGGACTATGTAGTTTAACTAGCGGACACTTGCACGATCTAGGTTAACTAGCGGGCTCTTGCCCTATGTAGGTTAACTAGCGGGCCCATTGACTATGTAGGTTAACTAGCGGGCACTTGGACTATCTATGTTAACTAGCGGGCACTTGGAATATGTAGGTTAACTAGCGGACACTTGCACTATGTAGGTTACCTAGCAGGCACTTGGACTATCTAGGTTAACTAGCAGGCACTTGGACTATCTAGGTTAACTAGCGTGCACTTGGACTATGTAGGTTCCTTAGCGGGCACATGGACTATCTAGGTTAACTAGCGGACACTTGCACTATGTAGGTTACCTAGCAGGCACTTGGACTACGTAGGTTACCTAGTGGGCACTTGGACTATCTAGGTTAACGAACGGGCACTTGGACTTCTAGGTTAACGAACGGGCACTTGGTCTATGTAGGTTGCTTACCGGGCACTTGGACTATCTAGGTTAGGTAATGGGCACTTGGACTATCTAGGTTACCTAGCGGGAACTTGGACAATGTAAGTTACCTAGCGTGCACTTGACTATCTAGGTTACCTAGTGGGCACTTTGACTATCTAGGTTACAGACAGGACACTTGGACTATGTAGGTTACCTAGCGGCACTTGGAATATCTAGGTTACCTAGCGGTCACTTCGACAGTCTAGGTTATCTTGCGGGCACTTGGACTATCTAGGTTAACGAACGGGCACTTGGAATATGTAGGTTACCTAGCGGGCACTTGGACTATGTAGGATACCTATCGGACATTTGGACTACTTAGGTTACCTAGCGGGCACTTGGACTATCTAGGTTAACTAGAGGGCACTTGGACTATCTAGGTCAACTAGCGGGCCCAAGTACTATGTAGGTTAACTAGGGAGCACTTGGACTATCTAGGTTAACTAGCGGACCTTGGACTACGTAGGTCAACTAGGGGGCCCTTGGACTATGTAGGTTACCTAGCAGGCACTTGGACGATCTAGGTTAACTAGAGGGCATTTGGATGATCAATGTTAACTAGCTGGCACTTGGACTATCTAGGTTAGCTAACGGGCACTTGGACTAAGTACGTCCCCTAGTGGGCACATGGACTATCTAGATTAACTAACGGGCACTAGGACTATAGGTTAACTAGCGGGCACTTGGACTATCTAGGTTACCTAGCTGGCACTTGGACTATGAATGTTCCCTAGCGGGCAAATGGATTATCTAGGTTACCTAGCGGGCACTTGGACTATGTAGGTCAACTAGCGGGCCCTTGGACACTCTAGGTTATCTAACTGGCACTTGGACTATGTAGGTTAACTAGCGGACACTTGCACGATCTAGGTTAACTAGCGGGCTCTTGCACTATGTAGGTTAAATAGCGGGCCCATTGACTATGTAGGTTAACTAGCGGGCAATTGGACTATGTACGTTCCCTAGCGGGCACTTGGACTATCTATGTTAACTAGCGTGCACTTGGAATATGTAGGTTAACTAGCGGACACTTGCGCTATGTAGGTTACCTAGCAGGCACTTGGACTATCTAGTTTAACTAGCGGGCACTTGGACTATCTAGGTTACGTAGCGGGCACTTGGTATGTAGGTTAACTAGCGGGTACTTGGACTATCTAGGTTACCTAGCGGGCACTTGGACTATATAGGTTACCTAGCGGGCACTTGGACTATGTAGGTTACCTAGTGGGCACTTGGACTGTCTAGGTTAACGAACGGGCACTTGGTCTTCTAGGTTTACGAACGGGCACTTGGTCTATTTAGGTTGCTTACCGGGCCCTTGACTATCTAGGTTAGGTAATGGGCACTTGGACTATCTAGGTTACCTAGCGGGAACTTGGACAATGTAAGTTACCTAGCGTGCACTTGGACTATCTAGGTTACCTAACGGGCACTTTGACTATCTAGGTTACATAGCGGGCACTTGGACTATGTAGGTTACCTAGCGGGCACTTGGAATATCTAGGTTACCTAGCGGTCACTTCGACAGTCTAGGTTACCTAGCGGGCACTTGGACTATCTAGGTTAACTAGAGGGAACTTGGACTATCTAGGTCAACCTGCGGGCCCAGGTACTATGTAGGTTAAGTAGCGAGCACTTGGACTATCTAGGTTAGCCAGCGGAGCTTGGACTACGTAGGTCAACTAGGGGGCCCTTGGACTATGTAGGTTACCTAGCGGGCACTTGGACGATCTAGGTTAACTAGAGGGCATTTGGATGATCAATGTTAACTAGCGGGTACTTGGACTATCTAGGTTACCTAGCGGGCACTTGGACTATATAGGTTACCTAGCGGGCACTTGGACTATGTAGGTTACCTAGTGGGCACTTGGACTATCTAGGTTAACGAACGGGCACTTGGTCTTCTAGGTTAATGAACGGGCACTTGGTCTATTTAGGTTGCTTACCGGGCACTTGACTATCTAGGTTAGGTAATGGGCACTTGGACTATCTAGGTTACCTAGCGGGAACTTGGACAATGTAAGTTACCTAGCGTGCACTTGGACTATCTAGGTTACCTAACGGGCACTTTGACTGTCTAGGTTACATAGCGGGCACTTGGACTATGTAGGTTACCTAGCGGGCACTTGGAATATCTAGGTTACCTAGCGGTCACTTCGACAGTCTAGGTTACCTAGCGGGCACTTGGACTATCTAGGTTAACGAACGGGCACTTGGACTATGTAGGTTACCTAGCGGGCACTTGGACTATGTAGGATCCCTATCGGACATTTGGACTACTTAGGTTACCTAGCAGGCACTTGGACTATCTAGGTTAACTAGAGGGCACTTGGAATATCTAGGTCAACTAGCGGGCCCAGGTACTATGTAGGTTAACTAGCGAGCACTTGGACTATCTAGGTTAACCAGCGGACCTTGGACTATATAGGTCAACTAGCGGGCCCTTGGACTATCTAGGTTAGCTAACTGGCACTTGAACTATGTAGGTTAACTAGCGGACACTTGCACTATGTAGGTAAACTAGCGGGCCCATTGACTATGTAGGTTAACAAGCGGGCACTTGAACGATCTAGGTTAACTAGCGGTCACTTGGACGATATAGGCTAACTAGCGTACACTTGGATTATCTAGGTTACCTAGCGGGCACTTGGACTATATAGGTCCCTAGCGGGCATTTGGGCCATATAGATAACCTAGCGGGAACTTAGACTCTGTAGGTTACCTAGCGGGCACTTGGACTATATAGGTTACCTAGCTGGCACTTGAACTATCTACGTTCCCCAACGGATTCTTGGTGTATGTAGGTTACTTAGCGGGCTGTTGGACTATCTAGGTTACCAAGCGGGCTTTTGGACAATCTAGGTTAACTAACGGGCACTTGGACTATGTAGGTTCACTATCGGGCACTTGGAGAATGTAGGTTAACTAGGGGGCACTAGGACTCTGTAGGATACCAAGCGGGCCCTTGGACTATCTAGGTTAAATAGCGGGCATTTGGACTATGTAGGCTCCCTAGCGGGCACTTGGACTATCTAGGTTAACTAACGGGCACTTGGACTATGTAGGTTCCCTAGCGGGCCCTTGGACTACGTAAGTTTACTAGCGGGCACTTGGACTATGTGGGTTCCCTAGTGGGAATTTGGACTATCTAGGTTACCTAACGGGCACTTGGACTATATAGGTTCCCTACCGGGCACTTGGACTATGTATGTTCCCTACGGACACTTGAACTATGTAAGTTAACTACCAGGCACATGGAATATGTAGGTTAACTAGCGGGCCCTTGGACTATCTAGGTTACCTAGCGGGCTGTTTGACTATCTAGGTTACCTAGCGGGCACTTGGACTATCTAGGTTAACTAACGGGCACTTGGACAATGTAGGTTCCATAGCGGGCCCTTGGACTATGTAAGTTCCCTAGCGGGCACTTGGACTATGTGGGTTCCCTAGCGGGCATTTGGACTATCTAGGTTACCTAACGGGCACTTGGACTATGTAGGTTCCCAAGCGGGCACTTGGACTATGTATGTTCCCTATGGACACTTGAACTATGTAAGTTAACCACCAGGCACTTGGACTATGTAGGTTAACTAGCGGGCCATTGGACTATCTAGGTTACCTAGCGGGCACTTGGACTACGTAGGTTAACTACCGGGAACTTGCACTATCTAGGTTGCCTGGCGGGCACTTGGACTATGTACGTTCCCTAGCGGGCACTTGGACTATCTACATTACCTAGCGGGCACTTGGACTATGTACGTTACCTAGCGGGCACTTGGACTATCTATGTTAACTAGCGGGCACTTGGACTATGTAGGTTAACTAGAGGGCACTTGGAATATCTAGGTCAACTAGCGGGCCCAGGTACAATGTAGGTTAACTAGCGAGCACTTGGACTATCTAGGTTAACTAGCGGACCTTGGACTACGTAGGTCAACTAGCGGGCCCTTGGACTATGTAGGTGAACTAGCGGGCACTTGGACGATCTAGGTTAACTAGAGGGCATTTGGATGATCAATGTTAACTAGCGGGCACTTGGACTATCTAGGTTAGCTAACGGGCACTTGGACTAAGTACGTCCCCTAGTGGGCACATGGACTATCTAGATTAACTAACGGGCACTAGGACTATCTAGGTTAACTAGCGGGCACTTGGACTATCTAGGTTACCTAGCTGGCACTTGGACTATGTACGTTCCCTAGCGGGCACTTGGACTATCTACATTACCTAGCGGGCACTTGGACTATGTACGTTACCTAGCGGGCACTTGGACTATCTATGTTAACTAGCGGGCACTTGGACTATGTAGGTTCCCTATCGGGCACGTGGACTAGATTGGTTCCCTAGCGGGCACTTGGTCTATCTAGGTTAACTAGCGGGCACTTGGACTATCTAGGTTAACTAGCGAGCACTTGATCTATCTAGGTAAACTAGCGGGCATTTGTACTATTAGGGTCCCTAGCGGGCATTTGGACTATATTGGTTTCCTAGCGGGCACTTGGACTATGTAGGTTAACGAACGGGCACTTGGATTATGTAGGTAACCTAGTGGTCACTTGAACTGTCTAGGTTACCTAGCGGGCACTTGGACTATGTAGGTTAACTAGCGGGCACATGGACTATGTAGGTTAACTAGCTGGTCCTTGAACAGTGCAGGTTAACTAGCGGCACTTGGACTATCTACGTTAACTACGGGCCCTAGGACTATGTAGATTCCCTAGCGGGCACTTGGACTACATAGGTTCCTTAGGGGGCACTTGGACTCTGTATGTTCCCTACAGACACTTGAACTATGTAAGTTAACTACCGGGCACTTGGACTATGTAGGTTAACTAGCGGGCCCTTGGACTCTCTAGGTTACCTAGCGGGCACTAGGACTATGTAGGTTAACTACGGGGCACATGCACTATCTAGGTTACCTAGTGGGTACTTGGACTATGTACGTTCCCTAGCGGGCACATGGACTATCTATGTTAACTAGCGGGCACTTGGACTATGTAGGTTAACTAGGGGACACTTGCACTATGTAGGTTACCTAGCGGCACTTGGGCTATCTAGGTTAACTAGCGTGCACTTGGACTATGTAGGTTCCTTAGCGGGCACTTGGAGTAACTAGTTTACCTAGCGGGCACTTGGACTATGTAGGTTAACTAGTGGACAGTTGAACGATCTAGGTTACATAGCTGGAACTTGGACTATATAGGTTACATTGCGGGCACTTGGACTATGTAGGTTACCTAGCGGGGACTTGGACTATCTAGGTTAACGAACGTGCACTTGGACTATGTAGGTAACCTAGCGGACACTTGGACAATCTAGGTTACCTAGCGGGCAATTGGACTATGTAGGTTAACGAACGGGCACTTGGACTATCTAGGTTACCTAGCGGGCACTTGGACTATGTAAGTTACCTAGCGGGCCCTTAGACTATCTAGGTTACCTAGCGGGCACTTGGACTATGTAGGTTAACTAGCGGGCACTTGGACTATCTAGGTTACCGAACGGGCATTTGGACTATGTAAGTAACCTAGCGGGAACTTGGACAGTCTAGGTTACCTAGCGGGTTCTTGGACTTCTAGGTTAACGAACGGGCACTTGGACTATGTATGTTGCATAGTGGGCAATTGGACTATCTAGGTTAGGTAACGGGCACTTTGGCTATCTAGGTTACCTAGCGGGAACTTGGACTATGTAGTTTACCTAGCGGGCACTTGGACTATCTAGGTTACCTAACGGACACTTGGACCATCTAGGTTTCTTAGCGGGCACTTGGACTATGTAGGTTAACTAACGGGCACTTGGACTATATAGGTTACCTAACGGACACTTGGACCATCTAGGTTTCTTAGCGGGCACTTGGACTATGTAGGTTAACTAACGGGCACTTGGACTATATAGGTTACCTAGCGGAACCTTGGACTATGTAGGTTACCTAGCGGCACTTGGACTATCTAGGTTAACGAACGTGCACCTGGACTATGTAGGTAACCTAGCGGACAATTGGACAGCCTAGGTTATCATCGGGCACTTGGACTATCTAGGTTAACTAACGGGCACTTGGTCTATGTAGGTTCCCTATTGGGCACTTGGAAAATGTAGGTTAACTAGCGGGCCCTTGGACTATCTAGGTTAACGAACGGTCACTTGGACTTCTAGGTTAACGAACGGGCACTTGGTCTATGTAGGTTGCTTACCGGGCACTTGGACTATCTAGGTTACCTAGCGGGAACTTGGACAATGTAAGTTACCTAGCGGGCACTTGGACTATCTAGGTTACCTAACGGGCACTTTGACTATCTAGGATACATAGCGGGCTCTTGGACTATGTAGTTTACCTAGCGGTCACTTCGACAGTCTAGGTTACCTAGCGGGCACTTGGACTATCTAGGTTAACGAACGTGCACTTGGACTATATAGGTTACCTAGCGGGCACTTGGACTATGTAGGATCCCTATCGCACATTTGGACTACTTAGGTTACCTAGCGGGCACTTGGACTATCTAGGTTAACTAGCGGACCTTGGACTACGTAGGTCAACTAGCGGGCCCTTGGACTATGTAGGTGAACTAGCGGGCACTTGGACGATCTAGGTTAACTAGAGGGCAATTGGATGATCAATGTTAACTAGCGGGCACTTGGACTATCTAGGTTAGCTAACGGGCACTCGGACTAAGTACGTCCCCTAGTGGGCACATGGACTATCTAGATTAACTAACGGGCACTAGGACTATCTAGGTTAACTAGCGGGCACTTGGACTATCTAGGTTACCTAGCTGGCACTTGGACTATGAATGTTCCCTAGCGGGCAATTGGATTATCTAGGTTACCTAGCGGGCACTTGGACTATGTAAGTCAACTAGCGGGCCCTTGGACTATCTAGGTTAGCTAACTGGCCCTTGGACTATGTAGTTTAACTAGCGGACACTTGCACGATCTAGGTTAACTAGCGGGCTCTTGCACTATGTAGGTTAACTAGCGGGCCCATTGACTATGTAGGTTAACTAGCGGGCACTTGGACTATCTATGTTAACTAGCGGGCACTTGGACTATCTAGGTTAACTAGCAGGCACTTGGACTATCTAGGTTAACTAGCGTGCATTTGGACTATGTAGGTTCCTTAGCGGGCACTTGGACTATCTAGGTTAACTAGCGGACACTTGCACTATGTAGGTTACCTAGCAGGCACTTGGACTACGTAGGTTACCTAGTGGGCACTTGGACTATCTAGGTAAACGAACGGGCACTTGGACTTCTAGGTTAACGAACGGGCACTTGGTCTATGTAGGTTGCTTACCGGGCACTTGGACTATCTAGGTTAGGTAATGGGCACTTGGACTATCTAGGTTACCTAGCGGGAACTTGGACAATGTAAGTTACTTAGCGTGCACTTGGACTATCTAGGTTACCTAGTGGGCACTTTGACTATCTAGGTTACAGAGAGGGCACTTGGACTATGTAGGTTACCTAGCGGGGACTTGGACTCTCTAGGTTACCTAGCGGTCACTTCGACAGTCTAGGTTATCTTGCGGGCACTTGGACTATGTAGGTTACCTAGCGGGCACTTGGACTATGTAGGATCCCTATCGGACATTTGGACTACTTAGGTTACCTAGCGGGCACTTGGACTATCTATGTTAACTAGAGGGCACTTGGACTATCTAGGTCAACTAGCGGACCAAGGTACTATGTAGGTTAACTAGCGAGCACTTGGACTATCTACGTTAACTAGCGGACCTTGGACTACGTAGGTCAACTAGCAGGCCCTTGGACTATGTAGGTTAACTAGCGGGCACTTGGACGAGCTAGGTTAACTAGAGGGCACTTGGATGATCAATGTTAACTAGCGGGCACTTGGACTATCTAGGTTAGCTAACGGGCACTTGGACTAAGTACGTCCCCTAGTGGGCACATGGACTATCTAGATTAACTAACGGGCACTAGGACTATCTAGGTTAACTAGCGGGCACTTGGACTATCTAGGTTACCTAGCTGGCACTTGGACTATGTACGTTCCCTAGCGGGCACTTGGACTATCTACATTACCTAGCGGGCACTTGGACTATGTACGTTACCTAGCGATCCCTTGGAATATCTAGGTTAGCTAACTGGCACTTGGACTATGTAGGTTAACTAGCGGACACTTGCACGATCTAGGTTAACTAGCGGGCTCTTGCACTATGTAGGTAAACTAGCGGGCCCATTGACTATGTAGGTAAACTAGCGGGCACTTCGACGATCTAGGTTAACTAGCGGGCACTTGGACGATATAGGTTAACTAGAGGACACTTGGATTCTCTAGGTTACCTAGCGTGCACTTGGACTATGTAGGTTCCCTAGCGGGAATTTGGACTATACAGATAACCTAGTGGGAACTTAGACTGTGTAGGTTACCTAGCGGGCACTTGGACTATATAGGTTACCTAGCTGGCACTTGAACTATCTACGTTACCTAGCGGGTTCTTGGAGTATATAGGTTACTTAGCGGGCTGTTGGACTATCTAGGTTACCAAGCGGGCACTTGGACTATCTAGGTTAAATAACGGGCAGTTGGACTATGTAGGTTCACTATCGGGCACTTGGAGAATGTAGGTTAACTAGGAGGCACTAGGACTATGTAGGTTACCTTGCGGGCCCTTGGACTATCTAGGTTACCTAGCGGGCATTTGGACTATGTAGGCTCCCTAGCGGGCACTTGGACGATCTAGGTTAACTAACGGTCACTTGGACTATGTAGGTTCCTTAGCGGGCCCTTGGACTACGTAAGTTCCCTAGCGGGCACTTGGACTATATGGGTTCCCTAGCGGGCATTTGGAATATCTAGGTTACCTAACGGGCACTTGGATTATGTAGGTTCACTATCGGGCACTTGGAGAATGTAGGTTAACTAGGAGGCACTAGGACTATGTAGGATACCTAGCGGGCATTTGGACTATCTAGGTTACCTAGCGGGCTGTTTGACTATCTAGGTTACCAAGCGGGCACTTGGACCATCTAGGTTAATTAACGGGCACTTGGACTATGTAGGTTCCCTAGCGGGCCCTTGGACTTTGTAAGTTCCCTAGCGGGCACTTGGACTATGTGGGTTCCCTAGCGGGCATTTGGACTATCTAGGTTACCTATCGGGCACTTGGACTATATAAGTTCCCTAGCGGGCACTTGGACTATGTATGTTCCCTACGGACACTTGAACTATGTAAGTTAACTACCAGGCACTTGGACTATGTAGGTTAACTAGCGGGCCCTTGGACTATCTAGGTTACCTAGCGGGCTGTTTGACTATCTAGGTTACCTAGCGGGCACTTGGACTATCTAGGTTAACTAACGGGCACTTGGACTATGTAGGTTCCCTAGCGGGCCCTTGGACTATGTAAGTTCCCTAGCGGGCACTTGGACTATGTGGGTTCCCTAGCGGGCATTTGGACTATCTAGGTTACCTAACGGGCACTTGCACTATATAGGTTCCCTAGCGGGCACTTGGACTATGTATGTTCCCTACGGACACATGAACTATGTAAGTTAACTACCAGGCACTTGGACTATGTAGGTTAACTAGCGGGCCCTTGGAATATCTAGGTTACCTAGCGGGCTGTTTGACTATCTAGGTTATCTAGCGGGCACTTGGACTATCTAGGTTAACTAACGGGCACTTGGACTATGTAGGTTCCCTAGCGGGCCCTTGGACTATGTAAGTTCCCTAGCGGGCACTTGGACTATGTGGGTTCCCTAGCGGCATTTGGACTATCTAGGTTACCTAACGGGCACTTGGACTATGTAGGTTCCCAAGCGGGCACTTGGACTATGTATGTTCCCTATGGACACTTGAACTATGTAAGTTAACCACCAGGCACTTGGATTATGTAGGTTAACTAGCGGGCCCTTGGACTATCTAGGTTACCTAACGGACACTTGGACCATCTAGGTTTCTTAGTGTGCACTTGGACTATGTAGGTTAACTAACGGGCACTTGGACTATATAGGTTACCTAGCGGAACCTTGGACTATGTAGGTTACCTAGCGGCACTTGGACTATCTAGGTTAACGAACGTGCACCTGGACTATGTAGGTAACCTAGCGGACAATTGGACAGCCTAGGTTACCATCGGGCACTTGGACTATCTAGGTTAACTAACGGGCACTTGGACTATGTAGGTTCCCTATTGGGCACTTGGAAAATGTAGCTTAACTAGCGGGCCCTAGGACTATCTAGGTTAACGAACGGTCAATTGGACTTCTAGGTTAACGAACGGGCACTTGGTCTATGTAGGTTGCTTACCGGGCACTTGGACTATCTAGGTTAGGTAATGGGCACTTGGACTATCTAGGTTACCTAGCGGGAACTTGGACAATGTAAGTTACCTAGCGGGCACTTGGACTATCTAGGTTACCTAACGGGCACATTGACTATCTAGGTTACATAGCGGGCACTTGGACTATGTAGTTTACCTAGCGGGCACTAGGACTATCTAGGTTACCTAGCGGTCACTTCGACAGTCTAGGTTACCTAGCGGGCACTTGGACTATCTAGGTTAACGAACGTGCACTTGGACTATATAGGTTACCTAGCGGGCACTTGGAGTATGTAGGATCCCTATCGGACATTTGGACTACTTAGGTTACCTAGCGGGCACTTGGACTATCTAGGTTAACTAGAGGGCACTTGGACTATCTAGGTCAACTAGCGGGCCCAGGTACTATGTAGGTTAATTAGCGAGCACTTGGACAATCTAGGTTAACTAGCGGACCTTGGACTACGTAGGTCAACTAGCGGGCCCTTGGACTATGTAGGTGAACTAGCGGGCCCTTGGACGATCTAGGTTAACTAGAGGGCACTTGGATGATCACTGTTAACTAGCGGGCACTTGGACTATCTAGGTTACCTAGCGGGCACTTGGACTATGTAAGTCAACTAGCGGGCCCTTGGACTATCTAGGTTAGCTAACTGGCCCTTGGACTATGTAGTTTAACTAGCGGACACTTGCACGATCTAGGTTAACTAGCGGGCTCTTGCACTATGTAGGTTAACTAGCGGGCCCATTGACTATGTAGGTTAACTAGCGGGCACTTGGACTATCTATGTTAACTAGCGGGCACTTGGAATATGTAGGTTAACTAGCGGACACTTGCACTATGTAGGTTACCTAGCAGGCACTTGGACTATCTAGGTTAACTAGCAGGCACTTGGACTATCTAGGTTAACTAGCGTGCACTTGGACTATGTAGGTTCCTTAGGGGGCACTTGGACTATCTAGGTTAACTAACGGACACTTGCACTATGTAGGTTACCTAGCAGGCACTTGGACTACGTATGTTACCTAGTGGGCACTTGGACTATCTAGGTTAACGAACGGGCACTTGGACTTCTAGGTTAACGAACGGGCACTTGGTCTATGTAGGTTGCTTACCGGGCACTTGGACTATCTAGGTTAGGTAATGGGCACTTGGACTATCTAGGTTACCTAGCGGGAACTTGGACAATGTAAGTTACTTAGCGTGCACTTGGACTATCTAGGTTACCTAGTGGGCACTTTGACTATCTAGGTTACAGAGAGGGCACTTGGACTATGTAGGTTACCTAGCGGGGACTTGGACTCTCTAGGTTACCTAGCGGTCACTTCGACAGTCTAGGTTATCTTGCGGGCACTTGGACTATCTAGGTTAACGAACGGGCACTTGGACTATGCGGGTTACCTAGCGGGCACTTGGACTATGTAGGATCCCTATCGGATATTTGGACTACTTAGGTTACCTAGCGGGCACTTGGACTATCTAGGTTAACTAGAGGGCACTTGGACTATCTAGGTCAACTAGCGGGCCCAGGTACTATGTAGGTTAACTAGTGAGCACTTGGATTATCTACGTTAACTAGCGGACCTTGGACTACGTAGGTCAACTAGCAGGCCCTTGGACTATGTAGGTTAACTAGCGGGCACTTGGACGTTTTAGGTTAACTAGAGGGCTCTTGGATGATCAATGTTAACTAGCGGGCACTTGGACTATCTAGGTTAGCTAACGGGCACTTGGACTAAGTACATCCCCTAGTGGGCACATGGACTATCTAGATTAACTAACGGGCACTAGGACTATCTAGGTTAACTAGCCGGCACTTGGACTATCTAGGTTACCTAGCTGGCACTTGGACTATGAATGTTCCCTAGCGGGCAATTGGATTATCTTGGTTACCTAGCGGGCACTTGGACTATGTAGGTCAACTAGCAGGCCCTTGGAATATCTAGGTTAGCTAACTGGCACTTGGACTATGTAGGTTAACTAGCGGACACTTGCACGATCTAGGTTAACTAGCGGGCTCTTGCACTATGTAGGTAAACTAGCGGGCCCATTGACTATGTAGGTAAACTAGCGGGCACTTGGACGATCTAGGTTAACTAGCGGGCACTTGGACGATATAGGTTAACTAGCGGACACTTGGATTCTCTAGGTTACGTAGCGGGCACTTGGACTATGTAGGTTCCCTAGCGGGAATTTGGACTATATAGATAACCTAGTGGGAACTTAGACTCTGTAGGTTACCTAGCGGGCACTTGGACTATATAGGTTACCTAGCTGGCACTTGAACTATCTACGTTACCTAGCGGGTTCTTGGAGTATGTAGGTTACTTAGCGGGCTGTTGGACTATCTAGGTTACCAAGCGGGCACTTGGACTATCTAGGTTAACTAACGGGCAGTTGGACTATGTAGGTTCACTCTCGGGCACTTGGAGAATGTAGGTTAACTAGGAGGCACTAGGACTATGTAGGTTACCTTGCGGGCCCTTGGACTATCTAGGTTACCTTGCGGGCATTTGGACTATGTAGGCTCCCTAGCAGGCACTTGGACGATCTAGGTTAACTAACGGGCACTTGGACTATGTAAGTTCCCTAGCGGGCACTTGGACTATATGGGTTCCCTAGCGGGCATTTGTAATATCTAGGTTACCTAAAGGGCACTTGGACTACATAGGTTAACTAACGGGCACTTGGATTATGTAGGTTCACTATCGGGCACTTGGAGAATGTAGGTTAACTAGGGGGCACTAGGACTATGTAGGATACCTAGCGGGCCCTTGGACTATCTAGGTTACCTAACGGGCATTTGAACTATGTAGGCTCCCTAGCGGGCACTTGGACTATCTAGGTTAACTAACGGGCACTTGGACTATCTAGGTTACCTAGCGGGCTGTTTGACTATCTAGGTTACCTAGCGGGCACTTGGACTATCTAGGTTAACTAACGGGCACTTGGACTATGTAGGTTCCCTAGCGGGCCCTTGGACTATGTAAGTTCCCTAGCGGCCACTTGGACTATGTGGGTTCCCTAGCGGGCATTTGGACTATCTAGGTTACCTAACGGGCACTTGGACTCTGTATGTTCCCAAGCGGGCACTTGGACTATGTATGTTCCCTATGGACACTTGAACTATGTAAGTTAACCACAAGGAACTTGGATTATGTAGGTTAACTAGCGGGCCCTTGGACTATCTAGGTTACCTAGCGGGCACTTGGACTACGTAGGTTAACTACAGGGCACTTGCACTATCTAGGTTACCTGGCAGGCACTTGGACTATGTACGTTCCCTAGGGGGCAATTGGACTATCTACGTTAACTAGCGGGCACTTGGACTATGTAGGTTAACTAGGGGACACTTGCACTATGTAGGTTACCTAGCGGGTACTTGGACTATCTTGGTTAACTAGCATGCAGTTGGAATATGTAGTTTCCTTAGCGGGCACTTGGACTATCTAGTTTACCTAGCAGGCACATGGACTATGTAGGTTAACTAGCGAGTACTTGGACTCTAGGTTACCTAGCGGGCACTTGGACTATCTAGGTTACCTAGCGGGGCCTTGGACTATGTAGGTTTCCTAGCGGGCACCTGGACTATCTAGGTTAACGAACAGGCACTTAGAGTATTTAGGTAACCTACCGGGAACTTGGACAGTAGTAGGCTACCTAGCGGGCACTTGGACTATCTAGGTTAACGCACGGGCACTTGGACTATGCGGGTTACCTAGCGGGCACTTGGACTATGTAGGATCCCTATCGGACATTTGGACTACTTAGGTTACCTAGCTTGCACTTGGACTATCTAGGTTAACTAGAGGATACTTGGACTATCTAGGTCAACTAGCGGGCCCAGGTACTATGTAGGTTAACTAGCGAGCACTTGGACTATCTAGGTTAAGTAGCGGACCTTGGACTACGTAGGTCAACTAGCGGGCCCTTGAACTATGTACGTTAACTAGCGGGCACTTGGACGATCTAGGTTAACTAGAGGGCACTTGGATGATCAATGTTTACTAGCGGGCACTTGGACTATCTAGGTTAGCTAACGGGCACTTGGACTAAGTATGTCCCCTAGTGGGCACATGGACAATCTAGATTAACTAATGGGCACTACGACTATCTAGGTTAACTAGCCGGCACTTGGACTATCTAGGTTACCTAGCTGGCACTTGGACTATGAATGTTCCCTAGCGGGCAATTGGATTATCTAGGTAACCTAGCGGGCACTTGGACTATGTAGGTCAACTAGCGGGCCCTTGGATTATCTAGGTTAGCTAACTGGCCCTTGGACTATGTAGTTTAATTAGCGGACACTTGCACGATCTAGGTTAACTAGCGGGCTCTTGCACTATGTTGGTAAACTAGCGGGCCCATTGACTATGTAGGTTAACTAGCGGGCACTTGGACGATCTAGGTTAACTAGCGGGCACTTGGATGATATAGGTTAACTAGCGTACACTTGGATTATCTAGGTTACCTAGCGGGCACTTGGACTATGTAAGTTCCCTAGTGGGCACTTGGACTATGTGGGTTCCCTAGCGGGCATTTGGACTATCTAGGTTACATAACGGGCACTTGGACTATATAGGTTCCCTAGCGGGCATTTGGACTATGTATGTTCCCTACGGACAATTTAACTATGTAAGTTAACTACCAGGCACTTGGACTATGTAGGTTAACTAGCGGGCCCTTGGACTATCTAGGTTACCTAGCGGGCTGTTTGACTATCTAGGTTACCTAGCAGGCACTTGGACTATCTAAGTTAACTAACGGGCACTTGGACTATGTAGGTTCCCTAGAGTGCCCTTGGACTTTGTAAGTTCCCTAGCGGGCACTTGGACTATGTGGGTTCCCTAGCGGGTATTTGGACTATCTAGGTTATCTAACGGGCACTTGGACTATGTAGGTTCCCAAGCGGGCACTTGGACTATGTATGTTCCCTATAGACACTTGCACTATGTAAGCTAACCACCAGGCACTTGGATTATGTAGGTAACTAGCGGGCCCTTGGACTATCTAGGTTACCTAGCGGGCACTTGGACTACGTAGGTTAACTACAGGGCACTTGCACTATCAAGGTTACCTGGCGGGCACTGGGACTATGTACGTTCCCTAGCGGGCACTTGGACTATGTGGGTTCCCTAGTGCGCATTTGGACTATATAGGTTACCTATCGGGCACTTGGACTATATAGTTTCCCTAGCGGGCACTTGGACTATGTATGTTCCCTAAGGACACTTGAACTATATAAGTTAACTACCAGGCACTTGGACTATGTAGGTTAACTAGCGGGCCCTTGGACTATCTAAGTTACCTAGCGGGCTGTTTGACTATCTAGGTTACCTAGCAGGCACTTGGACTATCTAGGTTAACTAAAGGGCACTTGGACTATGTAGGTTCCCTAGCGGGCCCTTGGACTATTTAAGTTCCGTAGCGGGCACTTGGACTATGTGGGTTACCTTGCGGGCATTTGGACTATCTAGGTTACCTAACGGGCACTTGGACTATGTAGGTTCCCAAGCGAGCACTTCGACTATGTATGTTCCCTATGGACACTTGAACTATGTAAGTTAACCACTAGGCACTTGGATTATGTAGGTTAACTAGCGGGCCCTTGGACTATCTAGGTTACCTAGCGGGCACTTGGACTACGTAGGTTAACTACAGGGCACTTGCACTATCAAGGTTACCTGGCGGGCACTTGGACTATGTACGTTCCCTAGCGGGCACTTGGATTATCTATGTTAACTAGCGGGCACTTGAACTATGTAGGTTAACTAGGGGACACTTGCACTATGTAGGTTACCTAGCGGGTACTTGGACTATCTTGGTTAACTAGCATGCACTTGGACTATGTAGCTTCCTTAGCGGGCACTTGGACTATCTAGTTTACCTAGCAGGCACATGGACTATGTAGGTTAACTAGCGAGTACTTGGACTCTAGGTTACCAGGCGGGCACTTGGACAGTCTAGGTTACCTAGCGGGCACTTGGACTATGTAGGTTAAAGAACGGGCACTTGGACTATGCAGGTTACCTAGCGGGCACTTGGACTATGTAGGATCCCTATCGGATATTTGGACTACTTAGGTTACCTAGCGGGCACTTGGACTATCTAGGTTAACTAGAGGGCACTTGGACTAACTAGGTCAACTAGCGGGCCCAGGTATTATGTAGGTTAACTAGCGAGCACTTGGACTATCTAGGTTAACTAGCGGACCTTGGACTACGTAGGTCAACTAGCGGGCCCTTGGACTATGTAGGTTAACTAGCAGGCACTTGGACGATCTAGGTTAACTAGAGGACACTTGGATGATCAATGTTAACTAGCGGGCACTTGGACTATCTAGGTTAGCTAACGGGCACTTGGACTAAGTACGTCCCCTAGTGGGCACATGGACTATCTAGATTAACTAACGGGCACTAGGACTATCTAGGTTAACTAGCCGGCACTTGGACTATCTGGGATACCAAGCTGGCACTTGGACTATGAATGTTCCCTAGCGGGCAATTGGATTATCTAGGTTACCTAGCGGGCACTTGGACTATGTAGGTCAACTAGCGGGCCCATGGACTATCTAGGTTAGCTAACTGGCACTTGGACTATGTAGGTTAACTAGCGGACACTTGCACGATCTAGGTTAACTAGCGGGCTCTTGCAGTATGTAGGTAAACTAGCGGGCCCATTGACTATGTAGGTTGACTAGCGGGCACTTGGACGATCTAGGTTAACTAGCGGGCAGTTGGACGATATAGGTTAACTAGCGTACACTTGGATTCTCTAGGTTACTTAGCGGGCACTTGGACTATGTAGGTTCCCTAGCGGGCATTTGGACTATATAGATAACCTAGCGGGAACTTAGACTCTGTAGGTTACCTAGCGGGTACTTGGAATATCTAGGTTACCTAGCTTGCACATGAACTATCTACGTTACCTAGCGGGTTCTTGGAGTATGTAGGTTACCAAGCGGGCACTTGGACTATCTAGGTTAACTAACGGGCACTTGGACTATGTAGGTTCACTATCGGGCACTTGGAGAATGTAGGTTAACTAGGGGGCACTAGGACTATATAGGTTACCTAGCGGCCCTTGGACTATCTAGGTTACCTAGCGGGAATTTGGACTATGTAGGCTCCCTAGCGGGCACTTGGACGATCTAGGTTAACTAACGGGCACTTGGACTATGTAGGTTACCTAGAGGGCCCTTGGCCTATGTAAGTTCCCTAGCGGGCACTTGGACTATGTGGGTTCCCTAGCGGGCATTTAACTATCTAGGTTACCTATCGGGCACTTGGACTATATAGGTTCCCTATCGGGCAGTTGGACTATGTATGTTCCCTACGGACACTTGAACTATGTAAGTTAACTATCAGGCACTTGGACTATGTAGGTTAACTAGCGGGTCCTTGGACTATCTAGGTTACCTAGCGGGCTGTTTGACTATCTATGTTACCTAGCGGGCACTTGGACTATCTAGGTTAACTAACGGGCACTTGGACTATGTAGGTTCCCTTGCGGGCCCTTGAACTATGTAAGTTCCCTAGCGGGCACTTGGATTATGTGGGTTCCCTAGCGGGCCCTTGGACTATCTAGGTTACCTAACGGGCACTTGGACTATCTAGGTTCCCAAGCAGGGACTTGGACTATGTATGTTCCCCATGGACACTTGAACTATGTAAGTTAACCACCAGGCACTTGGATTATGTAGGTTAACTAGCGGGCCCTTGGACTATCTAGGTTACCTAGCGGGCACTTGGACTACATAGGTTAACTACAGGGCACTTGCACTATATAGGTTACCTGGCGGGCACTTGGACTATGTACGTTCCCTAGCGGGCACTTGGACTATCTACGTTAACTTGCGGGCACTTGGACTATGTAGGTTAACTAGGGGACACTTGCACTATGTAGGTTACCTAGCGGGCACTTGGACTATCTTGGTTAACTAGCATGCACTTGGACTATGTAGCTTCCTTAGCGGGCACTGGTACTATCTAGTTTACCTAGCAGGCACATGGACTATGTAGGTTAACTAGCGAGTACTTGGACTCTAGGTTACCTAGCGGGCACTTGGACTATCTAGGTTACCTAGCGGGCCCTATGACTATGTAGGTTTCCTAGCGGGCACCTGGATTATCTAGGTTAACAAACAGGCACTTGGAGTATATAGGTAACCTAGCGGGAACTTGGACAGTAGTAGGTTACCTAGCGGGCACTTGGACTATCTAGGTTAACGAACGGGCACTTGGACTATGCGGGTTACCTAGCGGGCACTTGGACTATGTAAGATCCCTATAGGACATTTGGACTACTTAGGTTACCTAGCGGGCACTTGGACTATCTAGGTTAACTAGAGGGCACTTGGACTATCTAGGTCAACTAGCGGGCCCAGGTACTATGTAGGTTAACTAGCGAGCACTTGGACAATCTAGGTTAACTAGCGGACCTTGGACTACGTAGGTCAACTAGCGGGCCCTTGAACTATGTAGGTTAACTAGCGGGCACTTGGACTATCTAGGTTAGCTAACGGGCACTTGGACTAAGTACGTCCCCTAGTGGGCACATGGCCTATCTAGATTAACTAATGGGCACTAGGACTATCTAGGTTAACTAGCCGGCACTTGGACTATCTAGGTTTCCTAGCTGGCACTTGGACTATGAATGTTCCCTAGAGGGCAATTGAATTATCTAGGTTACCTAGCGGGCACTTGGACTATGTAGGTCAACTAGCGGGCCCTTGGACTATCTAGGTTAGCTAACTGGCACTTGGACTATGTAGGTTAACTAGCGGGCCCATTGACTATGTAGGTCAACTAGCGGGCACTTGGACGATCTAGGTTAACTAGCGGGCACTTGGATGATATAGGTTAACTAGCGGACACTTGGATTATCTAGGTTACCTAGCGGGCACTTGGACTATGTAGGTTCCCTAGCGGGCATTTGGACTATATAGATAACCTAGCGGGAACTTAGACTCTGTAGGTTACCTAGCGGGCACTTGGACTATCTAGGTTAACTAGCTGGCACTTGAACTATCTACGTTACCTAGCGGGTTCTTGGAGTATGTAGGTTACTTAGCGGGCTGTTGGACTATCTAGGTTACCAAGCGGGCACTTGGACTATCTAGGTTAACTAACGGGCACTTGGACTATATAGGTTCACTATCGGGCACTTGGAGAATGTAGGTTAACTAGGGGACATTAGGACTATGTAGGTTACCTAGCGGGCCCTTGGACTATCTAGGTTACCTAGCGGGCATTTGGACTATGTAGGCTCCCTAGCGGGCACTTGGACGATCTAGGTTAACTAACGGGCACTTGGACTATGTAGGTTCCCTAGCGGGCCCTTGGACTATGTAAGTTCCCTAGCGGGCACTTGGACTATGTGGGTTCCCTAGCGGGCATTTGGACTATCTAGGTTACCTAACGGGCACTTGGACTATCTAGGTTCCCTAGCGGGCACTAGGGCTGTGTATGTTCCCTACGGACAATTGAACTATGTAAGTTAACTACCAGGCACTTGGACTATGTAGGTTAACTAGCGGGCCCTTGGACTATCTAGGTTACCTAGCGGGCTGTTGGACTATCTAGGTTACCTAGCGGGCACTTGGACTATCTAGGTTAACTAACGGGCACTTGGACTATGTAGGTTCCCTAGCGGACCCTTGGACTATGTAAGTTCCCTAGCGGGCACTTGGACTATGTGGGTTCCCTAGCGGGCACTTGGACTATGTAGCTTAACTAGGGGACACTTGCACTATGTAGGTTACCTAGCGGGCTCTTGGACTATCTTGGTTAACTAGCATGCACTTGGACTATGTAGCTTCCTTAGCGGGCACTGGTACTATCTAGTTTACCTAGCAGGCACATGGACTATGTAGGTTAACCAGCGGGCCCTTGGACTATGTAGGTTAACTAGCGTGCACTTGGACGATCTAGGTTAACTAGAGGGCACTTGGACTATCTAGGTTAACTAGCGGGCCCTTGGACTATCTAGGTTAGCTAAGTGGCACTTGAACTATGTAGGTTAACTAGCGGACACTTGTACGATCTAGGTTAACTAGCGGGTACTTCGACTATGTAGGTTAACTAGCGGGCCCTTGAACAGTGTAGATTAACTAGCGGCACTTGGACTATCTACGTTAACTAGCGGGCCCTAAGACTATGTAGATTCCCTAGCAGGCACTTGAACTACATAGGTTCCCTAGGGGGCACTTGGACTCTATATGTTCCCTACAGACACTTGAACTATGTAAGTTAACTACCGGGCACTTGGGCTATGTAGGTTAACTACGGTGCACATGCACTATCTAGGTTACCTAGCGGGCACTTGGACTATGTACGTTCCCTAGCGGGCACTTGGACTATCTATGTTAACTAGCGGGCACTTGGACTATGTAGGTTAACTAGGGGACACTTGCACTATGTAGGTTACCTAGCGGCACTTGGACTATCTAGGTTAACTAGCGGGCACTTGGCTATGTAGGTTAACTAGCGGACAGTTGCACGATCTACGTTACATAGCTGGAACTTGGCCTATATAGGTTACCTTGCGGGTACTTGGACTATGTAGGTTACCTAGCGGGCACTTGGACTATCTAGGTTAACGAACGTGCACTTGGACTATGTAGGTAACCTAGTGGACACTTGGACAATCTAGGTTACCTAGCGGGCAATTGGACTATCTAGGTTACCTAGCGGGCACTTGGACTATGTAGGTTAACTAGCGGGCACTTGGACTATCTAGGTTACCGAACGGGAATTTGGACTATGTAGGTAACCTAGCGGGAACTTGGACAGTCTAGGTTACCTAGCGGGTTCTTGGACTTCTAGGTTAACGAACGGGCACTTGGACTATGTATGTTGCATAGCGGGCAATTGGACTATCTAGGTTAGGTAACGGGCACTTGGACTATCTAGGTTACCTAGCGGGAACTTGGACTATGTAGTTTACCTAGCGGGCACTTGGACTATCTAGGTTACCTAACGGACTCTTGGACCATCTAGGTTTCTTAGCGTGCACTTGGACTATGTAGGTTAACTAACGGGCACTTGGACTATATATGTTACTTAGCGGACCATTGGACTATGTAGGTTACCTAGCGGGCACTTGGACTATCTTGGTTAACTAGCATGCACTTGGACTATGTAGCTTCCTTAGCGGGCACTGGTACTATCTAGTTAACCTAGCAGGCACATGGACTATGTAGGTTAACTAGCGAGTACTTGGAATCTAGGTTACCTAGCGGGCACTTGGACTATCTAGGTTACCTAGCGGGCCCTATGACTATGTAGGTTTCCTAGCGGGCACCTGGACTATCTAGGTTAACAAACAGGCACTTGGAGTATATAGGTAACCTAGCGGGAACTTGGACAGTAGTAGGTTACCTAGCGGGCACTTGGACTATCTAGGTTAACGAACGGGCACTTGGACTATGCGGGTTACCTAGCGGGCACTTGGACTATGTAGGATCCCTATCGGACATTTGGACTACTTAGGTTACCTAGCGGGCACTTGGACTATCTAGGTTAACTAGAGGACACTTGGACTATCTAGGTCAACTAGCGGGCCCAGGTACTATGTAGGTTAACTAGCGAGCACTTGGACAATCTAGGTTAACTAGCGGACCTTGGAGTACGTAGGTCAACTAGCGGGCCCTTGAACTATGTAGGTTAACTAGCGGGCACTTGGACGATCTAGGTTAACTAGAGGGCACTTTGATGATCAATGTTAACTAGCGGGCACTTGGACTATCTAGGTTAGCTAACGGGCACTTGGACTAAGTACGTCCCCTAGTGGGCACATGGACTATCTAGATTAACTAATGGGCACTAGGACTATCTAGGTTAACTAGCCGGCGCTTGGACTATCTAGGTTACCTAGCTGGCACTTGGACTATGAATGTTCCCTAGAGGGCAATTGAATTATCTAGGTTACCTAGCGGGCACTTGGACTATGTAGGTCAACTAGCGGGCCCTTGGACTATCTAGGTTAGCTAACTGGCACTTGGACTATGTAGGTTAACTAGCGGGCCCATTGACTATGTAGGTCAACTAGCGGGCACTTGGACGATCTAGGTTAACTAGCGGGCACGTGGATGATATAGGTTAACTAGCGGACACTTGGATTATCTAGGTTACCTAGCGGGCACTTGGACTATGTAGGTTCCCTAGCGGGCTCTTGGACTATGTAGGTTCCCTATCGGGTACTTGGACTGTTTAGGTTACCTAGCGGGCAATTGGATTATCTAGGTTAACGAACGGGCGCTTGGACTATCTAGGTAACCTAGAGGCACTTGTTCTATGTAAGTTACCTAGCGGGCACTTGGACTATCTAGGTTAACTAGCGGACCTTGGACTATGTAGGTTAACTAGTGGGCACTTGGACTATGTAAGTCCCCTAGCGGGCCCTTGCACTATGTAGGTTAACTAGCGGGCCCATGGATTATATAGGTTTACTAGCAGGCACTTGGCCTATCTAGGTTACCTAGCAGGCACTTGGATTATGAAGGATCCCTAGCGGGCACTTGGACAATCTAGGTTAATAGCGGGCACTTGGACTATCTAAGTTACCTAGAGGGCACTTGGACTATGTACGTTCCCTAGCGGTCACTGGGGCTATCTATGTTAGCTAGCGGGCACTTGGACTATGTAGGTTAACGAACGGGCACTTGGACTATGTAGGTAACCTAATGGTCACTTGGACTGTCTAGGATACCTAGCGGGGATTTGGACTATGTAGGTTAACTAGCGGGCACTTGGACTATGTAGGATCCCTATCGGATATTTGTACTACTTAAGTTAACTAGCGGGCACTTTGACTATATAGGTTAACTAGCGGGCACTTGGACTATCTAGGTCAACTAGCGGGCCCTTGTACTATGTAGATTAAGTAGAGGGCACTTGGACTATCTAGGTTAACTAACGGACCTTGGACTATGTAGGTTAACCTGCGGGCCCTTGGACTATGTAGGTTAACTAGCGTGAACTTGGACTTTCTAGGTTTCCTAGCAGGCACTCGGACTATGTACATACCCTAGCGCGCACTTGGACTATCTAGGTTACCTAGCGGTCACTTGGACTATATATGTCCCCTAGTGGGCACTTGGACTATCTAGGTTAACTAACGGGCACTAGGACTATCTAGGTTAACTAGCGGGCACTTGGACTATCTAGGTTATCTAGCAGGCACTTGGATTATGAAGGATCCCTAGCGGGCACTTAGACTATCTAGGTTACCTAGCGGGCACTTGGACTATGTAGGTTAACTAGCGGACACTTGCACGATCTAGGTTAACTAGCGGGCCCTTGCACTATGTAGGTTAACTAGCGGGCCCATGGTTTATGTGGGTTTGCTAGCAGGCACTTGGACTATCTAGGTTAACTAGAGGGCACTTGGACTATGTAGTTCCCCTTTCGGGCATTTGGACTATTTAGGTTACCAAGCGGGAACTTGGACTATGTAGTTTACCTAGAAGGTACTTTGACTATCTAGGTTAACTAACGGGCACTTGGACTATGTAGGTTGCCTAGCGGGCACTTGGAATATGTAGGTTCCCTAGTGGGCACTTGGATTATATAGGTTCCCTATTGGGCACTTGGATTATGTAGGTTCCCTATTGGGCACCTGGACTATGTAGGTCAACTAGCGGACATTTGGACTGTCTAGGTTACCTAGCGGGCACTTTGACTATCTAGGTTAACGAATGGGCACTTGGACTATGTACGTTACCTAGCGGGCACTTGGACTATCTAAGTTAATGAACGGGCACTTGGACTATGTAGGTAACCTAGCGGGCACTTGGACTATGTAGGTTAACTAGCGGGCACTTGGACTGTCTAGGTTACCTAGCGGGCACTTTGACTATCTAGGTTAACGAACGGACACTTGGACTATGTCGGTTACCTAGCGGGCACTTGGACTATCTAGGTTTCCTAGCGCGCACTTGGACTATCTAGGTTAACTAACGGGCACTATGACTATCTAGGTTAACTAGCGGCCACTTGGACTATCTAGGTTACCTAGCAGGCAAGTGGATTATGAAGGATCCCTAGCGGGCACTTGGACTATCTAGGTTACCTAGCGGGCACTTGGACTATGTAGGTTAACTAGCGGGCCCTTGGACTGTCTAGGTTACCTAGCGGGCACTTTGACTATCTAGGTTAACGAACGGACACTTGGACTATGTAGGTTACCTAGCGGGCACTTGGACTATCTAGGTCAACTAGCGGGCCCTTGTACTCTGTAGATTAAGTAGCGGGCACTTGGACTATCTAGGTTATCTAGCGGACCTTGGACTATGTAGGTTACCTAGCGTGCCCTTGGACTATGTAGGTTAACTAGCGGGCACTTGGACTATCTAGGTTTCCTAGCAGGCACTTGGACTATCTAGGTCAACTAGCGGGACCTTGTACTATGTAGGTTATATAGCGGGCACTTGGACTATCTAGGTTATCTAGCGGACCTTGGACTATGTAGGTTACCTAGCGTGCCCTTGGACTACGTAGGTTAACTAGCGGGCACTTGGACTATCTAGGTTTCCTAGCAGGCACTTGGACTATGTACATACCCTAGCGCGCACTTGGACTATCTAGGTTAACTAACGGGCACTAGGACTATCTAGGTTAACTAGCGCCCACTTGGACTATCTAGGTTACCTAGCAGGCACTTGGATTATGAAGGATCCCTTGCGGGCAAATGGACAATCTAGGTTAACTACCGGGCACTTGGACAATCTAGGTTAACTAGCGGGCACTTGGACTATCAAAGTTAACAAGTGAGCCCTTGGACTATGTAGGTTACCTAGCGGGCACTTGGACTATGTAGGTTACCTAGTGGGCACTTGGACTATCTAAGTTAACGAACGGGCACTTGGAATATGCAGGTAACCTAGCAGGCACTTGGAGTGTCTAGGTTACCTAGCGGGCACTTGGACTTCTCGGTTATCGAACGGGCACTTGGACTATGTAGGTTGCTTAGCGGGCATATGGACTATCTAGGTTAGGTAACGGGCACTTTGAGTATCTAGGTTACCTAGTGGGAACTTGGACAATGTAAGTTACCTAGCGGGCACTTGGACTATCTAGGTTTTCTAACGGGCACTTTAACTATCCAGGTTACATAGTGGGCACTTGGACTATGTAGGTTAACTAGCGAGCACATGGACTCTAGGTTACCTAGCAGGCACTTGGACTATCTAGGTTATCTAGCGGGCCCTTGGACTATGTAGGTTTCCAAGCGGGCACTTGGATTATCTAGGTTAACGAACGGGCACTTGGAATATGTAGGTAACCTAGCGGGCACTTGGACAGTCTAGGTTACCTAGCGGGCACTTGGACTATCTAGGTTAACGAACGGGCACTAGGACTATCTAGGTTATCTAGCGGCACTTGGACTATCTAGGTGACCTAGAGGGCACTAGGACTATGTAGGTTCCCTAGCGGGCACATGGACTATCTAGGTTACCTAGCAGGCACTTTGAATATCTAGGTTAACTAACGGGCACATGGACTATGTAGGTTGCCTAGCGAGCACTTGGACTATGTAGGTTCCCTAGCGGGCACTTGGACTATCTAGGTTACCTAGCAGGCACTTTGAATTTCTAGGTTAACAAACGGGCACATGGACTATGTAGGTTACCTAGCGAGCACTTGGACTATGTACATACCCTAGCGCGCACTTGGACTATCTAGGTTAACTAGCGGGCACTTGGACTATCTAGGTTACCTAGCAGGCACTTGGATTATGAAGGATCCCTAGCGGGCACTTGGACAATCTAGGTTAATAGCGGGCACTTGGACTATCTAGGTTACCTAGCGGCACTTGGACTATGTAAGTTACCTAGCGGGCACTTGGACTATCTAGGTTAACTAGCGGACCTTGGACTATCTAGGTTACCTAGCGGGCACGTGGACTATGTAGGTTAAATAGCGGACACTTGCACGATCTAGGTTAACTAGCGGGCCCTTGCTCTGTGTAGGTTAACTAGCGGGCCCATGAATTATGTAGGTTTACTAGCAGGTTCTTGGACTATGTAGGTTACCTAGCGGGCACTTGGACTATGTAGTTTCCCTATCGGACATTTGGACTGTTTAGGTTACCATCGGGAACTTGGACTATGTAGGTTACCTAGCGGGCACTTGGACTATCTAGGTTACCTAGCGGGCACTTTGACTATCTAGGTTAACGAACGGGCACTTGGACTATGTAGGTTACCTAGCGGGCGCTTGGACTATGTAGGATTCCTATCGGACATTTGTACTACTTAGGTTAACTAGCGGGCTCTTTGACTATCTAGGTTAACTAGCGGGCACTTGGATTTTCTAGGTCAACTAGCGGGCCCTTGTACTATGTAGGTAAACTAGCGGGCACTAGGACTATCTAGGTTAACTAACGGACCTTGGTCTATGTAGTTTAACTAGCGGGCACTTGGACTTTCTAGGTTTCCTAGCAGGCACTCAGACTATGTACATACCCTAGCGCGCACTTGGACTATCTAGGTTACCTAGCGGGCACTTGGAGTATATACGTCCCCTAGTGGGCAATTCGACTATCTAGGTTAACTAACGGGCACTAGGACTATCTAGGTTAACTAGCGGGCACTTGGACTATCTAGGTTATCTAGCAGGCACTTGCATTATGAAGAATCCCTAGCGGGCACGTGGACTATCTAGGTTACCTAGCGGGCACTTGGACTATGTAGGTTAACTAGCGGACACTTGCACGATCTAGGTTAACTAGCGGGCCTTTGCACTATGTAGGTTAACTAGCGGGCCCATGGATTATGTGGGTTTGCTAGCAGGCATTTGGACTATCTAGGTTAACTAGCGGGCACTTGGACTATGTAGTTCCCCTTTCGGGCATTTGGATTATTTAGGTTACCAAGTGGGAACTTGGACTATGTAGGTTACCTAGCATGCACTTTGACACTCTAGGTTAACTAACGGGCACTTGGACTTTGTAGGTTGCCTAGCGGGCACTTGGACTATATAGGTTTCCTAGCGGGCACTTGGATTATGTAGGTTCCCTATCGGGCACTTGGATTATGTAGGTTCCCTATCGGGCACTTGGACGATGTAGGTTAACTAGCGGGCACTTGGACTGTCTAGGTTACCTAGCGGGCACTTTGACTATCTAGGTTAACGAACGGGCACTTGGACTATGTAGGTTACCTAGCGGGCACTTGGACTATCTAGGTTATCTAGCGGACCTTGGACTATGTAGGTTACCTAGCGTGCCCTTGGATTATGTAGGTTAACTAGCGGGCACTTGGACTATCTAGGTTTCCTAGCAGGCACTTGGACTATCTAGGTCAACTAGCGGGACCTTGTACTATGTAGGTTATATAGCGGGCACTTGGACTATCTAGGTTATCTAGCGGACCTTGGACTATGTAGGTTACCTAGCGTGCCCTTGGACTACGTAGGTTAACTAGCGGGCACTTGGACTATCTAGGATTCCTAGCAGGCACTTGGACTATGTACATACCCTAGCGCGCACTTGGACTATCTAGGTTAACTAACGGGCACTAGGACTATCTAGGTTACCTAGCGGGCACTTGGACTGTCTAGGTTACCTAGCGGGCACTTAGACTATCTAGGTTAACGAATGGGCACTTGGACTATGTAGGTTACCTACCAGGCACTTGGACTATGTAAGATCCCTATCGGACATTAGTACTACTTAGGTTAACTAGCGGGCACTTTGAATATCTAGGTCAACTAGCGGGCACTTGTACTATGTAGGTTAAGTAGCGGGCACTTGGACTATCTACGTTAACTAACGGGCAATTGGACTATGTAGGTTACCTAGCTGGAACTTGGACAATGTAAGTTACCTAGCGGGCACTTGGACTATCTAGGTTACCTAACGGGCACTTTGACTATCTAGGTTACATAGCGGGCACTTGGACTATGTAGGTTAACTAGCGAGCATTTGGATTATGAAGGATCCCTAGCGGGCACTTGGACTATCTAGGTTACCTAGCAGGCACGTGGACTATGTAGGTTAACTAGCGGACACTTGCACGATCTAGGTTAACTAGCGGCTCTTGCACTATGTAGGTTAACTAGCGGTCCCATGGATAATGTAGGTTTAATAGCAGGCACTTGGACTATATAGGTTAACTAGCAGGCACTTGGACTATGTAGTTTCCCTAACGGACATTTGGACTATTTAGGTTACCATCGGGAACTTGGACTATGTAGGATACCTAGCGGGCACTTGGACTATGTACGTCCGCTAGTGGGCACTTGGACTATCTAGGTTAACGAACGGGCACTTGGAATATTTAGGTAAACTAGCGAGCACTTGGAGAGTCTAGGTTACCTAGCGGGCACTTGGACTATCTAGGTTAACGAACGGGCACTTGGACTATGTAGGTAACGTAATGGACACTAGGACAGTCTAGGTTACCTAGCGGGCAATTGGACTATTTAGGTTAAGGAACGGGCACTTGGACTATCTAGGTTACCTAGCGGCACTTGGACTATGTAAGTTACCTAGCGGGCACTTGGACTATCTAGGTTAACTAGCGGACCTTGGACTATCTAGGTTACCTAGCGGGCACGTGGACTATGTAGGTTAACTAGCGGACACATGCACGATCTAGGTTAACTAGCGGGCCCTTGCACTGTGTAGGTTAACTAGCGGGCCCATGGATTATGTAGGTTTACTAGCAGGTTCTTGGACTATGTAGGTTACCTAGCGGGCACTTGGACTATGTAGTTTCCCTATCGGACATTTGGACTGTTTAGGTTACCATCGGGAACTTGGACTATGTAGGTTACCTAGCGGGCACTTGGACTATCTAGGTTACCTAGCGGGCACTTTGTCTATCTAGGTTAACGAACGGGCACTTGGACTATGTAGGTTACCTAGCGGGCACTTGGACTATGTAGGATCCCTATCGGACATTTGTACTACTTAGGTTAACTAGCGGGCTCTTTGACTATCTAGGTTAACTAGCGGGCACTTGGATTTTCTAGGTCAACTAGCGGGCCCTTGTACTATGTAGGTAAACTAGCGGGCACTAGGACTATCTAGGTTAACTAACGGACCTTGGTCTATGTAGTTTAACTAGCGGGCACTTGGACTTTCTAGGTTTCCTAGCAGGCACTCAGACTATGTACATACCCTAGCGCGCACTTGGACTATCTAGGTTACCTAGCGGGCACTTGGAGTATATACGTCCCCTAGTGGGCAATTCGACTATCTAGGTTAACTAACGGGCACTAGGACTATCTAGGTTAACTAGCGGCACTTGGATTATCTAGGTTATCTAGCAGGCACTTGCATTATGAAGAATCCCTAGCGGGCACGTGGACTATCTAGGTTACCTAGCGGGCACTTGGACTATGTAGGTTAACTAGCGGACACTTGCACGATCTAGGTTAACTAGCGGGCCTTTGCACTATGTAGGTTAACTAGCGGGCCCATGGATTATGTGGGTTTGCTAGCAGGCATTTGGACTATCTAGGTTAACTAGCGGGCACTTGGACTATGTAGTTCCCCTTTCGGGCATTTGGATTATTTAGGTTACCAAGTGGGAACTTGGACTATGTAGGTTACCTAGCATGCACTTTGACACTCTAGGTTAACTAACGGGCACTTGGACTTTGTAGGTTGCCTAGCGGGCACTTGGACTATATAGGTTTCCTAGCGGGCACTTGGATTATGTAGGTTCCCTATCGGGCACTTGGATTATGTAGGTTCCCTATCAGGCACTTGGACAATGTAGGTTAACTAGCGGGCACTTGGACTGTCTAGGTTACCTAGCGGGCACTTTGACTATCTAGGTTAACGAACGGGCACTTGGACTATGTAGGATACCTAGCGGGCACTTGGACTATGTACGTCCGCTAGTGGGCACTTGGACTATCTAGGTCAACTAGCGGGCCCTTGTACTATGTAGCTTAGCTAGCAGGCACTTGGACTATCTAGGTTATCTAGCGGACCTTGGACTATGTAGGTTACCTAGCGTGCCCTCGGACTATGAAGTTTAACTAGCGGGCACTTGGACTATCTAGGTTTCCAAGCAAGCACTTGGACTATGTACATACCCTAGCGCGCACTTGGACTATCTAGGTTAACTAACGGGCACTAGGACTATCTAGGTTAACTAGCGGGCACATGGACTATCTAGGTTACCTAGCAGGCACTTGGATTATGAAGGATCCCTAGCGGGCACTTGGACTATTTAGGTTACCTACCGGGCACGTGAACTATGTAGGTTAACTAGCGGACACTTGCACGATCTAGGTTAACTAGCGGGCCTTTGCACTATGTAGGGTAACTAGCGGGCCCATAGATTATTTAGGTTAACTAGCAGGCACTTGGACTATCTAGGTTAACTAGCGGGCACTTGGACTATGTAGTTTCCCTAGCGGGCATTTGGACTATTTAGGTTACCATCGGGAAATTGGACTATGTAGGTTACCTAGCGGGCACTTGGACTGTCTAGGTTACCTAGCGGGCACTTTGACTATCTAGGTTAACGAATGGGCACTTGGACTATATAGGTTACCTACCGGGTACTTGGACTATGTAAGATCCCTATCGGACATTAGTACTACTTAGGTTAAATAGCGGGCAATTTGAATATCTAGGTCAACTAGCGGGCACTTGTACTATGTAGGTTAAGTAGCGGGCACTTGGACTATCTACGTTAACTAACGGGCACTTGGACTATGTAGGTTACCTAGCTGGAACTTGGACAATGTAAGTTACCTAGCGGGCACTTGGACTATCTAGGTTACCTAACGGGCACTTTGACTATCTAGGTTACATAGCGGGCACTTGGACTATGTAGGTTAACTAGCGAGCACTTGGATTATGAAGTATCCCTAGCGGGCACTTGGACTATCTAGGTTACCTAGCAGGCACGTGGACTATGTAGGTTAACTAGCGGACACTTGCACGATCTAGGTTAACTAGCGGCTCTTGCACTATGTAGGTTAACTAGCGGTCCCATGGATAATGTAGGTTTAATAGCAGGCACTTTGACTATATAGGTTAACTAGCAGGCACGTGGACTATGTAGTTTCCCTAACGGACATTTGGACTATTTAGGTTACCATCGGGAACTTGGACTATGTAGGATACCTAGCGGGCACTTGGACTATGTACGTCCGCTAGTGGGCACTTGGACAATCTAGGTTAACGAACGGGCACTTGGAATATTTAGGTAAACTAGCGAGCACTTGCAGAGGCTAGGTTACCTAGCGGGCACTTGGACTATCTAGGTTAACGAACGGGCACTTGGACTATGTAGGTAACGTAATGGACACTAGGACAGTCTAGGTTACCTAGCGGGCAATTGGACTATCTAGGTTAAGGAACGGGCACTTGGAATATCTAGGTTACCTAGCGGCACTTGGACTATGTAAGTTACCTAGCGGGCACTTGGACTATCTAGGTTACCTAGCAGGCACGTGGACTATGTAGGTTAACTAGCGGACACTTGCACGATCTAGGTTAACTAGCGGGCCCTTGCACTGTGTAGGTTAACTAGCGGGCCCATGGATTATGTAGGTTTACTAGCAGGTTCTTGGACTATGTAGGTTACCTAGCGGGCACTTGGACTATGTAGTTTCCCTATCGGACATTTGGACTGTTTAGGTTACCATCGGGAACTTGGACTATGTAGGTTACCTAGCGGGCACTTGGACTATCTAGGTTACCTAGCGGGCACTTTGACTATCTAGGTTAACGAACGGGCACTTGGACTATGTAGGTTACCTAGCGGGCACTTGGACTATGTAGGATCCCTATCGGACATTTGTACTACTTAGGTTAACTAGCGGGCTCTTTGACTATCTAGGTTAACTAGCGGGCACTTGGATTTTCTAGGTCAACTAGCGGGCCCTTGTACTATGTAGGTAAACTAGCGGGCACTAGGACTATCTAGGTTAACTAACGGACCTTGGTCTATGTAGTTTAACTAGCGGGCACTTGGACTTTCTAGGTTTCCTAGCAGGCACTCAGACTATGTACATACCCTAGCGCGCACTTGGACTATCTAGGTTACCTAGCGGGCACTTGGAGTATATACGTCCCCTAGTGGGCAATTCGACTATCTAGGTTAACTAACGGGCACTAGGACTATCTAGGTTAACTAGCGGCACTTGGATTATCTAGGTTATCTAGCAGGCACTTGCATTATGAAGAATCCCTAGCGGGCACGTGGACTATCTAGGTTACCTAGCGGGCACTTGGACTATGTAGGTTAACTAGCGGACACTTGCACGATCTAGGTTAACTAGCGGGCCTTTGCACTATGTAGGTTAACTAGCGGGCCCATGGATTATGTGGGTTTGCTAGCAGGCATTTGGACTATCTAGGTTAACTAGCGGGCACTTGGACTATGTAGTTCCCCTTTCGGGCATTTGGATTATTTAGGTTACCAAGTGGGAACTTGGACTATGTAGGTTACCTAGCATGCACTTTGACACTCTAGGTTAACTAACGGGCACTTGGACTTTGTAGGTTGCCTAGCGGGCACTTGGACTATATAGGTTTCCTAGCGGGCACTTGGATTATGTAGGTTCCCTATCGGGCACTTGGATTATGTAGGTTCCCTATCAGGCACTTGGACAATGTAGGTTAACTAGCGGGCACTTGGACTGTCTAGGTTACCTAGCGGGCACTTTGACTATCTAGGTTAACGAACGGGCACTTGGACTATGTAGGATACCTAGCGGGCACTTGGACTATGTACGTCCGCTAGTGGGCACTTGGACTATCTAGGTCAACTAGCGGGCCCTTGTACTATGTAGCTTAGCTAGCAGGCACTTGGACTATCTAGGTTATCTAGCGGACCTTGGACTATGTAGGTTACCTAGCGTGCCCTCGGACTATGAAGTTTAACTAGCGGGCACTTGGACTATCTAGGTTTCCAAGCAAGCACTTGGACTATGTACATACCCTAGCGCGCACTTGGACTATCTAGGTTAACTAACGGGCACTAGGACTATCTAGGTTAACTAGCGGGCACATGGACTATCTAGGTTACCTAGCAGGCACTTGGATTATGAAGGATCCCTAGCGGGCACTTGGACTATTTAGGTTACCTACCGGGCACGTGAACTATGTAGGTTAACTAGCGGACACTTGCACGATCTAGGTTAACTAGCGGGCCTTTGCACTATGTAGGGTAACTAGCGGGCCCATAGATTATTTAGGTTAACTAGCAGGCACTTGGACTATCTAGGTTAACTAGCGGGCACTTGGACTATGTAGTTTCCCTAGCGGGCATTTGGACTATTTAGGTTACCATCGGGAAATTGGACTATGTAGGTTACCTAGCGGGCACTTGGACTGTCTAGGTTACCTAGCGGGCACTTTGATTATCTAGGTTAACGAATGGGCACTTGGACTATATAGGTTACCTACCGGGTACTTGGACTATGTAAGATCCCTATCGGACATTAGTACTACTTAGGTTAAATAGCGGGCAATTTGAATATCTAGGTCAACTAGCGGGCACTTGTACTATGTAGGTTAAGTAGCGGGCACTTGGACTATCTACGTTAACTAACGGGCACTTGGACTATGTAGGTTACCTAGCTGGAACTTGGACAATGTAAGTTACCTAGCGGGCACTTGGACTATCTAGGTTACCTAACGGGCACTTTGACTATCTAGGTTACATAGCGGGCACTTGGACTATGTAGGTTAACTAGCGAGCACTTGGATTATGAAGTATCCCTAGCGGGCACTTGGACTATCTAGGTTACCTAGCAGGCACGTGGACTATGTAGGTTAACTAGCGGACACTTGCACGATCTAGGTTAACTAGCGGCTCTTGCACTATGTAGGTTAACTAGCGGTCCCATGGATAATGTAGGTTTAATAGCAGGCACTTTGACTATATAGGTTAACTAGCAGGCACGTGGACTATGTAGTTTCCCTAACGGACATTTGGACTATTTAGGTTACCATCGGGAACTTGGACTATGTAGGATACCTAGCGGGCACTTGGACTATGTACGTCCGCTAGTGGGCACTTGGACAATCTAGGTTAACGAACGGGCACTTGGAATATTTAGGTAAACTAGCGAGCACTTGCAGAGGCTAGGTTACCTAGCGGGCACTTGGACTATCTAGGTTAACGAACGGGCACTTGGACTATGTAGGTAACGTAATGGACACTAGGACAGTCTAGGTTACCTAGCGGGCAATTGGACTATCTAGGTTAAGGAACGGGCACTTGGAATATCTAGGTTACCTAGCGGCACTTGGACTATGTAAGTTACCTAGCGGGCACTTGGACTATCTAGGTTACCTAGCAGGCACGTGGACTATGTAGGTTAACTAGCGGACACTTGCACGATCTAGGTTAACTAGCGGGCCCTTGCACTGTGTAGGTTAACTAGCGGGCCCATGGATTATGTAGGTTTACTAGCAGGTTCTTGGACTATGTAGGTTACCTAGCGGGCACTTGGACTATGTAGTTTCCCTATCGGACATTTGGACTGTTTAGGTTACCATCGGGAACTTGGACTATGTAGGTTACCTAGCGGGCACTTGGACTATCTAGGTTACCTAGCGGGCACTTTGACTATCTAGGTTAACGAACGGGCACTTGGACTATGTAGGTTACCTAGCGGGCACTTGGACTATGTAGGATCCCTATCGGACATTTGTACTACTTAGGTTAACTAGCGGGCTCTTTGACTATCTAGGTTAACTAGCGGGCACTTGGATTTTCTAGGTCAACTAGCGGGCCCTTGTACTATGTAGGTAAACTAGCGGGCACTAGGACTATCTAGGTTAACTAACGGACCTTGGTCTATGTAGTTTAACTAGCGGGCACTTGGACTTTCTAGGTTTCCTAGCAGGCACTCGGACTATGTACATACCCTAGCGCGCACTTGGACTATCTAGGTTACCTAGTGGGCACTTGGAGTATATACGTCCCCTAGTGGGCAATTCGACTATCTAGGTTAACTAACGGGCACTAGGACTATCTAGGTTAACTAGCGGGCACTTGGACTATCTAGGTTATCTAGCAGGCACTTGCATTATGAAGGATCCCTAGCGGGCACGTGGACTATCTAGGTTACCTAGCGGGCACTTGGACTATGTAGGTTAACTAGCGGACACTTGCACGATCTAGGTTAACTAGCGGGCCTTTGCACTATGTAGGTTAACTAGCGGGCCCATGGATTATGTGGGTTTGCTAGCAGGCATTTGGACTATCTAGGTTAACTAGCGGGCACTTGGACTATGTAGTTCCCCTTTCGGGCATTTGGATTATTTAGGTTACCAAGTGGGAACTTGGACTATGTAGGTTACCTAGCATGCACTTTGACACTCTAGGTTAACTAACGGGCACTTGGACTTTGTAGGTTGCCTAGCGGGCACTTGGACTGTATAGGTTCCCTAGCGGGCACTTGGATTATGTAGGTTCCCTATCGGGCACTTGGACGATGTAGGTTAACTAGCGGGCACTTGGACTGTCTAGGTTACCTAGCGGGCACTTTGACTATCTAGGTTAACGAACGGGCACTTGGACTATGTAGGTTACCTAGCGGGCACTTGGACTATCTAGGTTATCTAGCGGACCTTGGACTATGTAGGTTACCTAGCGTGCCCTTGGATTATGTAGGTTAACTAGCGGGCACTTGGACTATCTAGGTTTCCTAGCAGGCACTGGGACTATCTAGGTCAACTAGCGGGACCTTCTACTATGTAGGTTATATAGCGGGCACTTGGACTATCTAGGTTATCTAGCGGACCTTGGACTATGTAGGTTACCTAGCGTGCCCTTGGACTACGTAGGTTAACTAGCGGGCACTTGGACTATCTAGGATTCCTAGCAGGCACTTGGACTATGTACATACCCTAGCGCGCACTTGGACTATCTAGGTTAACTAACGGGCACTAGGACTATCTAGGTTAACTAGCGGGAACTTGGACCATCTAGGTTAACTAGCGGGCACTTGGACTATCTAGGTTAACTTGCGGGCACTTGGACTATCTAGGTTACCTAGCAGGCACTTGGATTATGAAGGATCCCTAGCGGGCACTTGGACAATCTAGGTTAACTACCGGGTACTTGGACAATTTAGGTTAACTAGCGGGCACTTGGACTATCAAAGTTAACAAGTGAACCCTTGGACTATGTAGGTTAACTAGCGGGCCCTTGGACTATATAGGTTACCTAGCGGGCACTTGGACTATGTAGGTTACCTAGTGGGCACTTGGACTATCTAAGTTAACGAACGGGCACTTGGAATATGCAGGTAACCTAGTAGGCACTTGGAGTGTCTAGGTTACCTAGCGGGCACTTGGACTTCTAGGTTAACGAACGGGCACTTGGACTATGTAGGTTGCTTAGCGGGCATTTGGACTATCTAGGTTAGGTAACGGGCACTTTGAGTATCTAGGTTACCTAGTGGGAACTTGGACAATGTAAGTTACCTAGCGGGCACTTGGACTATCTAGGTTACCTAAAGGGCACTTTGACTATCTAGGTTACATAGCGGGCACTTGGAGTATGTAGGTTAACTAGCGAGCACTTGGACTCTAGGTTACCTAGCAGGCACTTGGACTATGTAGGTTTCCAAGCGGGCACTTGGATTATCTAGGTTAACGAACGGTCAATGGAATATGTAGGTAACCTAGCGGCACTTGGATGATCTAGGTTACCTAGAGGGCACTTGGACTATGTAGGTTCCCTAGCGGGCACTTGGGCTATCTACGTTACCTAGCGGGCACTTGGACTATGTAGGTTAACGAACGGGCACTTGAACTATGTAGGTAACCTAATGGTCACTTCGACTGTCTAGGTTACCTAGCGGGGACTTGGACTATGTAGGATCCCTATCGGACATTTGTACTACTTAGGTTAACTAGAGGGCTCTTTGACTATCTAGGTTAACTAGCGGGCACTTGGACTATGTACGTCCCCTAGTGTGCACTTGGACAATCTAGGTTAACTAACGGGCACTAGGACTATCTAGGTTAACTAGCGGGCACTTGGACTATCTAGGTTACCTAGCAGGCACTTGGATTATGAAGGATCCCTAGCGGGCACTTGGACTATCTAGGTTACCTAGTGGGCACTTGGACTATGTAGGTTAACTAGCCGACACTTGCACAATCTAGTTTAACTAGCGGGCCCTTGCACTATGTAGGTTAACTAGCGGGCCCATGGATTATGGAGGTTTACTAGCAGGCACTTGGACTACTTAGGTTACCAAATGGGAGCTTGGACTATGTAGGTTACCTAGCGGGCACTTGGACTATCTAGGTTACCTAGCAGGCAGTTTGACTATCTAGGTTAACTAAAGGGCACTTGGACTATGTAGGTTGCCTAGCGGGCACTTGGACTATGTAGGTTCCCTAGCGGGCACTTGGATTATGTAGGTTCCCTATCGGGCACTTGTCCTATGTAGGTTACCTAGCGGGCACTTGAAATATGTAGGATCCCTATCGGACATTTGTACTACTTAGGTTAACTAGCGGGCACTTTGACTATCTTGGTTAACTAGCGGGCACTTGGACTATCTAGGTCAACTAGCGGGCCCTTGTACTATGTAGCTTAGCTAGCAGGCACTTGGACTATCTAGGTTATCTAGCGGACCTTGGACTATGTAGGTTACCTAGCGTGCCCTCGGACTATGAAGTTTAACTAGCGGGCACTTGGACTATCTAGGTTTCCAAGCAAGCACTTGGACTATGTACATACCCTAGCGCGCACTTGGACTATCTAGGTTAACTAACGGGCACTAGGACTATCTAGGTTAACTAGCGGGCACATGGACTATCTAGGTTACCTAGCAGGCACTTGGATTATGAAGGATCCCTAGCGGGCACTTGGACTATTTAGGTTACCTACCGGGCACGTGAACTATGTAGGTTAACTAGCGGACACTTGCACGATCTAGGTTAACTAGCGGGCCTTTGCACTATGTAGGGTAACTAGCGGGCCCATAGATTATTTAGGTTTACTAGCAGGCACTTGGACTATCTAGGTTAACTAGCGGGCACTTGGACTATGTAGTTTCCCTAGCGGGCATTTGGACTATTTAGGTTACCATCGGGAAATTGGACTATGTAGGTTACCTAGCGGGCACTTGGACTGTCTAGGTTACCTAGCGGGCACTTTGACTATCTAGGTTAACGAATGGGCACTTGGACTATGTAGGTTACCTACCGGGCACTTGGACTATGTAAGATCCCTATCGGACATTAGTACTACTTAGGTTAACTAGCGGGCAATTTGAATATCTAGGTCAACTAGCGGGCACTTGTACTATGTAGGTTAAGTAGCGGGCACTTGGACTATCTACGTTAACTAACGGGCACTTGGACTATGTAGGTTACCTAGCTGGAACTTGGACAATGTAAGTTACCTAGCGGGCACTTGGACTATCTAGGTTACCTAACGGGCACTTTGACTATCTAGGTTACATAGCGGGCACTTGGACTATGTAGGTTAACTAGCGAGCACTTGGATTATGAAGTATCCCTAGCGGGCACTTGGACTATCTAGGTTACCTAGCAGGCACGTGGACTATGTAGGTTAACTAGCGGACACTTGCACGATCTAGGTTAACTAGCGGCTCTTGCACTATGTAGGTTAACTAGCGGTCCCATGGATTATGTAGGTTTAATAGCAGGCACTTTGACTATATAGGTTAACTAGCAGGCACTTGGACTATGTAGTTTCCCTAACGGACATTTGGACTATTTAGGTTACCATCGGGAACTTGGACTATGTAGGATACCTAGCGGGCACTTGGACTATGTACGTCCGCTAGTGGGCACTTGGACAATCTAGGTTAACGAACGGGCACTTGGAATATTTAGGTAAACTAGCGAGCACTTGGAGAGGCTAGGTTACCTAGCGGGCACTTGGACTATCTAGGTTAACGAACGGGCACTTGGACTATGTAGGTAACGTAATGGACACTAGGACAGTCTAGGTTACCTAGCGGGCAATTGGACTATCTAGGTTAAGGAACGGGCACTTGGACTATCTAGGTTACCTAGCGGCACTTGGACTATGTAAGTTACCTAGCGGGCACTTGGACTATCTAGGTTACCTAGCAGGCACGTGGACTATGTAGGTTAACTAGCGGACACTTGCACGATCTAGGTTAACTAGCGGGCCCTTGCACTGTGTAGGTTAACTAGCGGGCCCATGGATTATGTAGGTTTACTAGCAGGTTCTTGGACTATGTAGGTTACCTAGCGGGCACTTGGACTATGTAGTTTCCCTATCGGACATTTGGACTGTTTAGGTTACCATCGGGAACTTGGACTATGTAGGTTACCTAGCGGGCACTTGGACTATCTAGGTTACCTAGCGGGCACTTTGACTATCTAGGTTAACGAACGGGCACTTGGACTATGTAGGTTACCTAGCGGGCACTTGGACTATGTAGGATCCCTATCGGACATTTGTACTACTTAGGTTAACTAGCGGGCTCTTTGACTATCTAGGTTAACTAGCGGGCACTTGGATTTTCTAGGTCAACTAGCGGGCCCTTGTACTATGTAGGTAAACTAGCGGGCACTAGGACTATCTAGGTTAACTAACGGACCTTGGTCTATGTAGTTTAACTAGCGGGCACTTGGACTTTCTAGGTTTCCTAGCAGGCACTCAGACTATGTACATACCCTAGCGCGCACTTGGACTATCTAGGTTACCTAGCGGGCACTTGGAGTATATACGTCCCCTAGTGGGCAATTCGTCTATCTAGGTTAACTAACGGGCACTAGGACTATCTAGGTTAACTAGCGGGCACTTGGACTATCTAGGTTATCTAGCAGGCACTTGCATTATGAAGGATCCATAACGGGCACGTGGACTATCTAGGTTACCTAGCGGGCACTTGGACTATGTAGGTTAACTAGCGGACACTTGCACGATCTAGGTTAACTAGCGGGCCTTTGCACTATGTAGGTTAACTAGCGGGCCCATGGATTATGTGGGTTTGCTAGCAGGCATTTGGACTATCTAGGTTAACTAGCGGGCACTTGGACTATGTAGTTCCCCTTTCGGGCATTTGGATTATTTAGGTTACCAAGTGGGAACTTGGACTATGTAGGTTACCTAGCATGCACTTTGAAACTCTAGGTTAACTAACGGGCACTTGGACTTTGTAGGTTGCCTAGCGGGCACTTGGACTATATAGGTTCCCTAGCGGGCACTTGGATTATGTAGGTTCCCTATCGGGCACTTGGACGATGTAGGTTAACTAGCGGGCACTTGGACTGTCTAGGTTACCTAGCGGGCACTTTGACTATCTAGGTTAACGAACGGGCACTTGGACTATGTAGGTTACCTAGCGGGCACTTGGACTATCTAGGTTATCTAGCGGACCTTGGACTATGTAGGTTACCTAGCGTGCCCTTGGATTATGTAGGTTAACTAGCGGGCACTTGGACTATCTAGGTTTCCTAGCAGGCACTGGGACTATCTAGGTCAACTAGCGGGACCTTCTACTATGTAGGTTATATAGCGGGCACTTGGACTATCTAGGTTATCTAGCGGACCTTGGACTATGTAGGTTACCTAGCGTGCCCTTGGACTACGTAGGTTAACTAGCGGGCACTTGGACTATCTAGGATTCCTAGCAGGCACTTGGACTATGTACATACCCTAGCGCGCACTTGGACTATCTAGGTTAACTAACGGGCACTAGGACTATCTAGGTTAACTAGCAGGCACTTGGACTATCTAGGTTACCTAGCAGGCACTTGGATTATGAAGGATCCCTAGCGGGCACTTGGACAATCTAGGTTAACTACCGGGTACTTGGACAATTTAGGTTAACTAGCGGGCACTTGGACTATCAAAGTTAACAAGTGAGCCCTTGGACTATGTAGGTTAACTAGCGGGCCCTTGGACTATATAGGTTACCTAGCGGGCACTTGGACTATGTAGGTTACCTAGTGGGCACTTGGACTATCTAAGTTAACGAACGGGCACTTGGAATATGCAGGTAACCTAGTAGGCACTTGGAGTGTCTAGGTTACCTAGCGGGCACTTGGACTTCTAGGTTAACGAACGGGCACTTGGACTATGTAGGTTGCTTAGCGGGCATTTGGACTATCTAGGTTAGGTAACGGGCACTTTGAGTATCTAGGTTACCTAGTGGGAACTTGGACAATGTAAGTTACCTAGCGGGCACTTGGACTATCTAGGTTACCTAAAGGGCACTTTGACTATCTAGGTTACATAGCGGGCACTTGGAGTATGTAGGTTAACTAGCGAGCACTTGGACTCTAGGTTACCTAGCAGGCACTTGGACTATGTAGGTTTCCAAGCGGGCACTTGGATTATCTAGGTTAACGAACGGTCAATGGAATATGTAGGTAACCTAGCGGCACTTGGATGATCTAGGTTACCTAGAGGGCACTTGGACTATGTAGGTTCCCTAGCGGGCACTTGGGCTATCTACGTTACCTAGCGGGCACTTGGACTATGTAGGTTAACGAACGGGCACTTGAACTATGTAGGTAACCTAATGGTCACTTCGACTGTCTAGGTTACCTAGCGGGGACTTGGACTATGTAGGATCCCTATCGGACATTTGTACTACTTAGGTTAACTAGAGGGCTCTTTGACTATCTAGGTTAACTAGCGGGCACTTGGACTATGTACGTCCCCTAGTGTGCACTTGGACAATCTAGGTTAACTAACGGGCACTAGGACTATCTAGGTTAACTAGCGGGCACTTGGACTATCTAGGTTACCTAGCAGGCACTTGGATTATGAAGGATCCCTAGCGGGCACTTGGACTATCTAGGTTACCTAGTGGGCACTTGGACTATGTAGGTTAACTAGCGGACACTTGCACGATCTAGTTTAACTAGCGGGCCCTTGCACTATGTAGGTTAACTAGCGGGCCCATGGATTATGGAGGTTTACTAGCAGGCACTTGGACTATTTAGGTTACCAAATGGGAGCTTGGACTATGTAGGTTACCTAGCGGGCACTTGGACTATCTAGGTTACCTAGCAGGCACTTTGACTATCTAGGTTAACTAACGGGCACTTGGACTATGTAGGTTGCCTAGCGGGCACTTGGACTATGTAGGTTCCCTATCGGGCACTTGGACTATGTAGGTTAACTAGCGGACACTTGAACTGTCTAGGTAACCTAGCGGGCACTTGGAATATCTAGGTTAAAGAACGGGCACTTGGACTATGTAGGTAACCTAGCGGGCACTTGGACTGTCTAGGTTACCTAGCGGGCACTTTGACTATCTAGGTTAATGAATGGGCACTTGGACTACGTAGGTTCCCTAGCGGGCATTTGGATTATGTAGGTACCCTATCGGGCACTTGGATTATGTAGGTTGCCTATCGGGCACATGGACTATGTAGGTTACCTAGCGGGCACTTGCAATATGTAGGATCCCTATCGGACATTTGTACTACTTAGGTTAACTAGCGGGCACTTTGACTATCTTGGTTAACTAGCGGGCACTTGGACTATCTAGGTCAACTAGCGGGCCCTTGTACTATGTAGGTTAACTAGCGGGCACTTGGACTATCTAGGTTAACTAGCGGAACCTTGGACTATGTAGGTTACCTAGGGTGCCCTTGGACAATGTAGGTTAACTAACGGGCACTAGGACTATCTAGGTTAACTAGCGGGCATTGGACTATATAGGTTACCTAGCAGGCACTTGGAGTATGAAGGATCCCAGGCGGGCACTTGGACTATCTAGGTTACCTAGCGGGCACTTGGACTGTGTAGGTAAACTAGTGGACACTTGCACGATCTAGGTTAACTAGCGGGCCCTTGCACTATGCAGGTTAACTAGCGGGCCCATGGATTATGTAGGTTTACCAGCAGGCACTTGGACTATTTAGGTTACCAAACGGGAACTTGGACTATGTAGGTTACCTAGCGGGCACTTGGACTGTCTAGGTTACCTAGCAGGCAGTTTGACTATCTAGGTTAACTAAAGGGCACTTGGACTATGTAGGTTGCCTAGCGGGCACTTGGACTATGTAGGTTCCCTAGCGGGCACTTGGATTATGTAGGTTCCCTATCGGGCACTTGTACTATGTAGGTTACCTAGCGGGCACTTGAAATATGTAGGATCCCTATCGGACATTTGTACTACTTAGGTTAACTAGCGGGCACTTTGACTATCTTGGTTAACTAGCGGGCACTTGGACTATCTAGGTCAACTAGCGGGCCCTTGTACTATGTAGCTTAGCTAGCAGGCACTTGGACTATCTAGGTTATCTAGCGGACCTTGGACTATGTAGGTTACCTAGCGTGCCCTCGGACTATGAAGTTTAACTAGCGGGCACTTGGACTATCTAGGTTTCCAAGCAAGCACTTGGACTATGTACATACCCTAGCGCGCACTTGGACTATCTAGGTTAACTAACGGGCACTAGGACTATCTAGGTTAACTAGCGGGCACATGGACTATCTAGGTTACCTAGCAGGCACTTGGATTATGAAGGATCCCTAGCGGGCACTTGGACTATTTAGGTTACCTACCGGGCACGTGAACTATGTAGGTTAACTAGCGGACACTTGCACGATCTAGGTTAACTAGCGGGCCTTTGCACTATGTAGGGTAACTAGCGGGCCCATAGATTATTTAGGTTTACTAGCAGGCACTTGGACTATCTAGGTTAACTAGCGGGCACTTGGACTATGTAGTTTCCCTAGCGGGCATTTGGACTATTTAGGTTACCATCGGGAAATTGGACTATGTAGGTTACCTAGCGGGCACTTGGACTGTCTAGGTTACCTAGCGGGCACTTTGACTATCTAGGTTAACGAATGGGCACTTGGACTATGTAGGTTACCTACCGGGCACTTGGACTATGTAAGATCCCTATCGGACATTAGTACTACTTAGGTTAAATAGCGGGCAATTTGAATATCTAGGTCAACTAGCGGGCACTTGTACTATGTAGGTTAAGTAGCGGGCACTTGGACTATCTACGTTAACTAACGGGCACTTGGACTATGTAGGTTACCTAGCTGGAACTTGGACAATGTAAGTTACCTAGCGGGCACTTGGACTATCTAGGTTACCTAACGGGCACTTTGACTATCTAGGTTACATAGCGGGCACTTGGACTATGTAGGTTAACTAGCGAGCACTTGGATTATGAAGTATCCCTAGCGGGCACTTGGACTATCTAGGTTACCTAGCAGGCACGTGGACTATGTAGGTTAACTAGCGGACACTTGCACGATCTAGGTTAACTAGCGGCTCTTGCACTATGTAGGTTAACTAGCGGTCCCATGGATAATGTAGGTTTAATAGCAGGCACTTTGACTATATAGGTTAACTAGCAGGCACGTGGACTATGTAGTTTCCCTAACGGACATTTGGACTATTTAGGTTACCATCGGGAACTTGGACTATGTAGGATACCTAGCGGGCACTTGGACTATGTACGTCCGCTAGTGGGCACTTGGACAATCTAGGTTAACGAACGGGCACTTGGAATATTTAGGTAAACTAGCGAGCACTTGGAGAGGCTAGGTTACCTAGCGGGCACTTGGACTATCTAGGTTAACGAACGGGCACTTGGACTATGTAGGTAACGTAATGGACACTAGGACAGTCTAGGTTACCTAGCGGGCAATTGGACTATCTAGGTTAAGGAACGGGCACTTGGAATATCTAGGTTACCTAGCGGCACTTGGACTATGTAAGTTACCTAGCGGGCACTTGGACTATCTAGGTTACCTAGCAGGCACGTGGACTATGTAGGTTAACTAGCGGACACTTGCACGATCTAGGTTAACTAGCGGGCCCTTGCACTGTGTAGGTTAACTAGCGGGCCCATGGATTATGTAGGTTTACTAGCAGGTTCTTGGACTATGTAGGTTACCTAGCGGGCACTTGGACTATGTAGTTTCCCTATCGGACATTTGGACTGTTTAGGTTACCATCGGGAACTTGGACTATGTAGGTTACCTAGCGGGCACTTGGACTATCTAGGTTACCTAGCGGGCACTTTGACTATCTAGGTTAACGAACGGGCACTTGGACTATGTAGGTTACCTAGCGGGCACTTGGACTATGTAGGATCCCTATCGGACATTTGTACTACTTAGGTTAACTAGCGGGCTCTTTGACTATCTAGGTTAACTAGCGGGCACTTGGATTTTCTAGGTCAACTAGCGGGCCCTTGTACTATGTAGGTAAACTAGCGGGCACTAGGACTATCTAGGTTAACTAACGGACCTTGGTCTATGTAGTTTAACTAGCGGGCACTTGGACTTTCTAGGTTTCCTAGCAGGCACTCGGACCATGTACATACCCTAGCGCGCACTTGGACTATCTAGGTTACCTAGCGGGCACTTGGAGTATATACGTCCCCTAGTGGGCAATTCGACTATCTAGGTTAACTAACGGGCACTAGGACTATCTAGGTTAACTAGCGGGCACTTGGATTATCTAGGTTATCTAGCAGGCACTTGCATTATGAAGGATCCCTAGCGGGCACGTGGACTATCTAGGTTACCTAGCGGGCACTTGGACTATGTAGGTTAACTAGCGGACACTTGCACGATCTAGGTTAACTAGCGGGCCTTTGCACTATGTAGGTTAACTAGCGGGCCCATGGATTATATGGGTTTGCTAGCAGGCATTTGGACTATCTAGGTTAACTAGCGGGCACTTGGACTATGTAGTTCCCCTTTCGGGCATTTGGATTATTTAGGTTACCAAGTGGGAACTTGGACTATGTAGGTTACCTAGCATGCACTTTGACACTCTAGGTTAACTAACGGGCACTTGGACTTTGTAGGTTGCCTAGCGGGCACTTGGACTATATAGGTTCCCTAGCGGGCACTTGGATTATGTAGGTTCCCTATCGGGCACTTGGACGATGTAGGTTAACTAGCGGGCACTTGGACTGTCTAGGTTACCTAGCGGGCACTTTGACTATCTAGGTTAACGAACGGGCACTTGGACTATGTAGGTTACCTAGCGGGCACTTGGACTATCTAGGTTATCTAGCGGACCTTGGACTATGTAGGTTACCTAGCGTGCCCTTGGATTATGTAGGTTAACTAGCGGGCACTTGGACTATCTAGGTTTCCTAGCAGGCACTGGGACTATCTAGGTCAACTAGCGGGACCTTGTACTATGTAGGTTATATAGCGGGCACTTGGACTATCTAGGTTATCTAGCGGACCTTGGACTATGTAGGTTACCTAGCGTGCCCTTGGACTACGTAGGTTAACTAGCGGGCACTTGGACTATCTAGGATTCCTAGCAGGCACTTGGACTATGTACATACCCTAGCGCGCACTTGGACTATCTAGGTTAACTAACGGGCACTAGGACTATCTAGGTTAACTAGCGGGAACTTGGACCATCTAGGTTAACTAGCGGGCACTTGGACTATCTAGGTTAACTTGCGGGCACTTGGACTATCTAGGTTACCTAGCAGGCACTTGGATTATGAAGGATCCCTAGCGGGCACTTGGACAATCTAGGTTAACTACCGGGTACTTGGACAATTTAGGTTAACTAGCGGGCACTTGGACTATCAAAGTTAACAAGTGAGCCCTTGGACTATGTAGGTTAACTAGCGGGCCCTTGGACTATATAGGTTACCTAGCGGGCACTTGGACTATGTAGGTTACCTAGTGGGCACCTGGACAATCTAAGTTAACGAACGGGCACTTGGAATATGCAGGTAACCTAGTAGGCACTTGGAGTGTCTAGGTTACCTAGCGGGCACTTGGACTTCTAGGTTAACGAACGGGCACTTGGACTATGTAGGTTGCTTAGCGGGCATTTGGACTATCTAGGTTAGGTAACGGGCACTTTGAGTATCTAGGTTACCTAGTGGGAACTTGGACAATGTAAGTTACCTAGCGGGCACTTGGACTATCTAGGTTACCTAAAGGGCACTTTGACTATCTAGGTTACATAGCGGGCACTTGGAGTATGTAGGTTAACTAGCGAGCACTTGGACTCTAGGTTACCTAGCAGGCACTTGGACTATGTAGGTTTCCAAGCGGGCACTTGGATTATCTAGGTTAACGAACGGTCAATGGAATATGTAGGTAACCTAGCGGCACTTGGATGATCTAGGTTACCTAGAGGGCACTTGGACTATGTAGGTTCCCTAGCGGGCACTTGGGCTATCTACGTTACCTAGCGGGCACTTGGACTATGTAGGTTAACGAACGGGCACTTGAACTATGTAGGTAACCTAATGGTCACTTCGACTGTCTAGGTTACCTAGCGGGGACTTGGACTATGTAGGATCCCTATCGGACATTTGTACTACTTAGGTTAACTAGAGGGCTCTTTGACTATCTAGGTTAACTAGCGGGCACTTGGACTATGTACGTCCCCTAGTGTGCACTTGGACAATCTAGGTTAACTAACGGGCACTAGGACTATCTAGGTTAACTAGCGGGCACTTGGACTATCTAGGTTACCTAGCAGGCACTTGGATTATGAAGGATCCCTAGCGGGCACTTGGACTATCTAGGTTACCTAGTGGGCACTTGGACTATGTAGGTTAACTAGCGGACACTTGCACAATCTAGTTTAACTAGCGGGCCCTTGCACTATGTAGGTTAACTAGCGGGCCCATGGATTATGGAGGTTTACTAGCAGGCACTTGGACTACTTAGGTTACCAAATGGGAGCTTGGACTATGTAGGTTACCTAGCGGGCACTTGGACTATCTAGGTTACCTAGCAGGCACTTTGACTATCTAGGTTAACTAACGGGCACTTGGACTATGTAGGTTGCCTAGCGGGCACTTGGACTATGTAGGTTCCCTATCGGGCACTTGGACTATGTAGGTTAACTAGCGGACACTTGAACTGTCTAGGTAACCTAGCGGGCACTTGGAATATCTAGGTTAAAGAACGGGCACTTGGACTATGTAGGTAACCTAGAGGGCACTTGGACTGTCTAGGTTACCTAGCGGGCACTTTGACTATCTAGGTTAATGAATGGGCACTTGGACTATCTAGGTTACCTAGTGGGCACTTGGACTATGTAGGTTAACTAGCGGACACTTGCACGATCTAGTTTAACTAGCGGGCCCTTGCACTATGTAGGTTAACTAGCGGGTCCATGGATTATGGAGGTTTACTAGCAGGCACTTGGACTATTTAGGTTACCAAATGGGAGCTTGGACTATGTAGGTTACCTAGCGGGCACTTGGACTATCTAGGTTACCTAGCAGGCACTTTGACTATCTAGGTTAACTAACGGGCACTTGGACTATGTAGGTTGCCTAGCGGGCACTTGGACTATGTAGGGTCCCTAGCGGGCACTTGGATTATGTAGGTTCCCTATCGGGCACTTGTACTATGTAGGTTACCTAGCGGGCACTTGAAATATGTAGGATCCCTATCGGACATTTGTACTACTTAGGTTAACTAGCGGGCACTTTGACTATCTTGGTTAACTAGCGGGCACTTGGACTATCTAGGTCAACTAGCGGGCCCTTGTACTATGTAGCTTAGCTAGCAGGCACTTGGACTATCTAGGTTAACTAGCGGACCTTGGACTATGTAGGTTACCTAGCGTGCCCTCGGACTATGAAGTTTAACTAGCGGGCACTTGGACTATCTAGGTTTCCTAGCAGGCACTTGGACTATGTACATACCCTAGCGCGCACTTGGACTATCTAGGTTAACTAACGGGCACTAGGACTATCTAGGTTAACTAGCGGGCACATGGACTATCTAGGTTACCTAGCAGGCACTTGGATTATGAAGGATCCCTAGCGGGCACTTGGACTATTTAGGTTACCTACCGGGCACGTGAACTATGTAGGTTAACTAGCGGACACTTACACGATCTAGGTTAACTAGCGGGCCTTTGCACTATGTAGGGTAACTAGCGGGCCCATAGATTATTTAGGTTTACTAGCAGGCACTTGGACTATCTAGGTTAACTAGCGGGCACTTGGACTATGTAGTTTCCCTAGCGGGCATTTGGACTATTTAGGTTACCATCGGGAAATTGGACTATGTAGGTTACCTAGCGGGCACTTGGACTGTCTAGGTTACCTAGCGGGCACTTTGACTATCTAGGTTAACGAATGGGCACTTGGACTATGTAGGTTACCTACCGGGCACTTGGACTATGTAAGATCCCTATCGGACATTAGTACTACTTAGGTTAACTAGCGGGCACTTTGAATATCTAGGTCAACTAGCGGGCACTTGTACTATGTAGGTTAAGTAGGGGCACTAGGACTATCTACGTTAACTAACGGGCACTTGGACTATGTAGGTTACCTAGCTGGAACTTGGACAATGTAAGTTACCTAGTGGGCACTTGGACTATCTACGTTAACTAACGGGCACTTGGACTATCTAGGTTACCTAGCGGCACTTGGACTATGTAAGTTACCTAGCGGGCACTTGGACTATCTAGGTTAACTAGCGGACCTTGGACTATGTAGGTTAACTAGTGGGCACTTGGACTATGTAAGTCCCCTAGTGGGCACTTGGAATATCTAGGTTAACTATCGGGGACTAGGACTATCTAGGTCAACTAGCGGGCACTTGGACTATCTAGGTTACCTAGCAGACACTTGGATTATGAAGGATCCCTAGCGGGCACTTGGACTATCTAGGTTACCTAGCGGGCACGTGGACTATGTAGGTTAACTAGCGGACACTTGCACGATCTAGGTTAACTAGCGGGCCCTTGCACTGTGTAGGTTAACTAGCGGGCCCATGGATTATGTAGGTTTACTAGCAGGTTATTGGACTATGTAGGTTACCTAGCGGGCACTTGGACTATGTAGTTTCCCTATCGGACATTTGGACTGTTTAGGTTACCATCGGGAACTTGGACTATGTAGGTTAACTAGCGGGCACTTGGACTATCTAGGTTACCTAGCGGGCACTTTGACTATCTAGGTTAACGAACGGGCACTTGGACTATGTAGGTTACCTAGCAGGCACTTGGACTATGTAGGATCCCTATCGGACATTTGGAATACTTAGGTTAACTAGCGGGCACTTTGACTATCTAGGTTAACTAGCAGGCACTTGGACTATCTAGGCCAACTATCAGGCCCTTGTACTATGTAGGTTAACTAGCGGGCACATGGACTATCTAGGTTAACTAGCGGACCTTGGACTATGTCGGTTAACAAGCGGGCCCTTGCACTATGTAGGTTAACTAGCGGGTCCATGGATTATGTAGGTTAACTAGCGGGCACTTGGACTATGTAGTTTCCCTAGCGGGCATTTGAACTATTTAAGTTACCAAGCGGGAACTTGGACTATGTAGGTTACCTAGCGGGCACTTGGACTGTCTAGGTTACCTAGCAGGCACTTTGACTATCTAGGTTAACTAACGGGCCCTTGGACAATGTAGGTTGCCTAGCGGGCACTTGGACTATGTAGGTTCCCTAGCGGGCACTTGGATTATGTAGGTTCCCTATCGGGCACTTGGATTATGTAGGTTATCTATCGGGCACTTGGACTATGTAGGTTAACTAGCGGGCACTTGAAATGTCTAGGTAACCTTGCGGACACTTGGACTATCTAGGTTAAATAACGGGCACTTGGACTATGTAGGTAACCTAGCGGGCACTTGGACTATCTAGGTTGCCTAGCGGCACTTTGACTATCTAGGTTAACGAATGGGCACTTGGACTATGTAGGTTACCTAGCGCGCACTGGGACTATGTAAGATCCCTATCGGACATTTGTACTACTTAGGTTAACTAGCGGGCACTTTGACTATCTAGGTCAACTAGCGGGCCCTTGTACTATGTAGGTTAACTAGTGGGCACTTGGACTATGTAGGTTATCTAATGGGCACTTGGATTATGTAGGTTACCTAGCTGGAACTTGGACAATGTATGTTACCTAGTGGGCACTTGGACTATCTAGGTTACCTAACGGGCACTTTGACTATCTAGGTTACATAGCGGGCACTTGGACTATGTAGGTTAACTAGCGAGCAATTGGATTCTAGGTTAACTAGTGGGCACTTGGACTATCTAGGTTACCTAGCGGGCCCTTGGACTATGTAGGTTTCCTAGCGGGCACTTGGACTATCTAGGTTAACGAACGGGCACTTGGAACATGTAGGTAACTTAGCGGGCACTTGGACAGTCTAGGTTACCTAGCGGGCACTTGGACTATCCAGGTTAACGAACGGGCACTTGGACTATGTGGGTAACTTAGCAGACTCTTGGACAGTCTAGGTTACCTAGCGGGCAATTGGACTGTCTAGGTTAACGAACGGGCACTTGGACTATCTAGGTTACCTAGCGGGCACTTGGACTATGTAAGTTACCTAGCGGGCACTTGGACTATCTAGGTTACCTAGCGGGCACTTGGACTATGTAGGTTAACTAGCGGGCACTTGGAATATCTAGGTTACCGAATGGGCATTTGGACTATGTAGGTAAACTAGCGTGAACTTGGACAGTCTAGTTTACCTAGCGGGCACTTGGAGTTCTAGGTTAACGAACGGGCACTTGGACTATGTATGTTGCATATCGGGCACTTGGACTATCTAGGTTAACTAACGGGCACTAGGACTATCTAGGTTAACTAGCGGGCACTTGGACTATCTAGGTTACCTAGCAGGCACTTGGATTATGAAGGATCCCTAGCGGGCACTTGGACTATTTAGGTTATCTACCGGGCACGTGAACTATGTAGGTTAACTAGCGGACATTTGCACGATCTAGGTTAACTAGCGGGCCCTTGTACTATGTAGGGTAACTAGCGGGCCCATAGATTATTTAGGTTTACTAGCAGGCACTTGGACTATCTAGGTTAACTAGCGGGCACTTGGACTATGTAGTTTCCCTAGCGGGCATTTGGACTATTTAGGTTACCATCGGGAAATTGGACTATGTAGGTTACCTAGCGGGCAATTGGACTATCTAGGTTACCTAGCAGGCACTTTGACTATCTGGGTTAACTAACGGGCACTTGGAATATGTAGGTTGCCTAGCGGGCACTTGGACTATGTTGGTTGCCTAGCGGGCACTTGGATTATGTAGGTTCCCTATCGGGCACTTGGATTATGTAGGTTAACTAGCGGGCACTTGGACTCTCTAGGTTACCTAGCGGGCACTTTGACTATCTAGGTTAACGAACGGGCACTTGGACTATGTAGGTTAACTAGCGGACACTTGCACGATCTAGGTTAACTAGCGGGCCTTTGCACTGTGTAGGGTAACTAGCGGGCCCATAGATTATTTAGGTTTACTAGCAGGCACTTGGACTATCTAGGTTAACTAGCGGGCACTTGGACTATGTAGATTCCCTAGCGGGCATTTGGACTATTTAGGTTACCATCGGGAAATTGGACTATGTAGGTTACCTAGCGGGCACTTGGACTGTCTAGGTTACCTAGCGGGCACTTTGACTATCTAGGTTAACGAATGGGCACTTGGACTATGTAGGTTACCTACCGGGCACTTGGACTATGTAAGATCCCTATCGGACATTAGTACTACTTAGGTTAACTAGCGGGCAATTTGAATATCTAGGTCAACTAGCGGGCACTTGTACTATGTAGGTTAAGTAGCGGGCACTTGGACTATCTACGTTAACTAACGGGCACTTGGACTATGTAGGTTACCTAGCTGGAACTTGGACAATGTAAGTTACCTAGCGGGCACTTGGACTATCTAGGTTACCTAACGGGCACTTTGACTATCTAGGTTACATAGCGGGCACTTGGACTATGTAGGTTAACTAGCGAGCACTTGGATTATGAAGGATCCCTAGCGGGCACTTGGACTATCTAGGTTACCTAGCAGGCACGTGGACTATGTAGGTTAACTAGCGGACACTTGCACGATCTAGGTTAACTAGCGGCTCTTGCACTATGTAGGTTAACTAGCGGTCCCATGGATTATGTAGGTTTAATAGCAGGCACTTGGACTATATAGGTTAACTAGCAAGCACTTGGACTATGTAGTTTCCCTAACGGACATTTGGACTATTTAGGTTACCATCGGGAACTTGGACTATGTAGGATACCTAGCGGGCACTTGGACTATGTACGTCCGCTAGTGGGCACTTGGACTATCTAGGTTAACGAACGGGCACTTGGAATATTTAGGTAAACTAGCGAGCACTTGGAGAGTCTAGGTTACCTAGCGGGCACTTGGACTATCTAGGTTAACGAACGGGCACTTGGACTATGTAAGTAACGTAATGGACACTTGGACAGTCTAGGGTACCTAGCGGGCAATTGGACTATCTAGGTTAAGGAACGGGCACTTGGACTATCTAGGTTACCTAGCGGCACTTGGACTATGTAAGTTACCTAGCGGGCACTTGGACTATCTAGGTTAACTAGCGGACCTTGGACTATGTAGGTTAACTAGTGGGTACTTGGACTATGTAAGTCCCCTAGTGGGCACTTGGACTATCTAGGTTAACTAACGGGCACTAGGACTATCTAGGTCAACTAGCGGGCACTTGGACTATCTAGGTTACCTAGCAGACACTTGGATTATGAAGGATCCCTAGCGGGCACATGGACTATCTAGGTTACCTAGCGGGCACGTGGACTATGTAGGTTAACTAGCGGACACTTGCACGATCTAGGTTAACTAGCGGGCCCTTGCACTGTGTAGGTTAACTAGCGGGCCCATGGATTATGTAGGTTTACTAGCAGGTTCTTGGACTATGTAGGTTACCTAGCGGGCACTTGGATTATGTAGTTTCCCTATCGGACATTTGGACTGTTTAGGTTACCATCGGGAACTTGGACTATGTAGGTTACCTAGCGGGCACTTGGACTATCTAGGTTACCTAGCGGGCACTTTGACTATCTAGGTTAACTAACGGGCCCTTGGACAATGTAGGTTGCCTAGCGGGCACTTGGACTATGTAGGTTCCCTAGCGGGCACTTGGATTATGTAGGTTCCCTATCGGGCACTTGGATTATGTAGGTTATCTATCGGGCACTTGGACTATGTAGGTTAACTAGCGGGCACTTGAAATGTCTAGGTAACCTTGCGGACACTTGGACTATCTAGGTTAAATAACGGGCACTTGGACTATGTAGGTAACCTAGCGGGCACTTGGACTATCTAGGTTGCCTAGCGGCACTTTGACTATCTAGGTTAACGAATGGGCACTTGGACTATGTAGGTTACCTAGCGCGCACTGGGACTATGTAAGATCCCTATCGGACATTTGTACTACTTAGGTTAACTAGCGGGCACTTTGACTATCTAGGTCAACTAGCGGGCCCTTGTACTATGTAGGTTAACTAGTGGGCACTTGGACTATGTAGGTTATCTAACGGGCACTTGGACTATGTAGGTTACCTAGCTGGAACTTGGACAATGTATGTTACCTAGTGGGCACTTGGACTATCTAGGTTACCTAACGGGCACTTTGACTATCTAGGTTACATAGCGGGCACTTGGACTATGTAGGTTAACTAGCGAGCAATTGGATTCTAGGTTAACTAGTGGGCACTTGGACTATCTAGGTTACCTAGCGGGCCCTTGGACTATGTAGGTTTCCTAGCGGGCACTTGGACTATCTAGGTTAACGAACGGGCACTTGGAACATGTAGGTAACTTAGCGGGCACTTGGACAGTCTAGGTTACCTAGCGGGCACTTGGACTATCCAGGTTAACGAACGGGCACTTGGACTATGTGGGTAACTTAGCAGACTCTTGGACAGTCTAGGTTACCTAGCGGGCAATTGGACTGTCTAGGTTAACGAACGGGCACTTGGACTATCTAGGTTACCTAGCGGGCACTTGGACTATGTAAGTTACCTAGCGGGCACTTGGACTATCTAGGTTACCTAGCGGGCACTTGGACTATGTAGGTTAACTAGCGGGCACTTGGAATATCTAGGTTACCGAATGGGCATTTGGACTATGTAGGTAAACTAGCGTGAACTTGGACAGTCTAGTTTACCTAGCGGGCACTTGGAGTTCTAGGTTAACGAACGGGCACTTGGACTATGTATGTTGCATATCGGGCACTTGGACTATCTAGGTTAACTAACGGGCACTAGGACTATCTAGGTTAACTAGCGGGCACTTGGACTATCTAGGTTACCTAGCAGGCACTTGGATTATGAAGGATCCCTAGCGGGCACTTGGACTATTTAGATTATCTACCGGGCACGTGAACTATGTAGGTTAACTAGCGGACATTTGCACGATCTAGGTTAACTAGCGGGCCCTTGTACTATGTAGGGTAACTAGCGGGCCCATAGATTATTTAGGTTTACTAGCAGGCACTTGGACTATCTAGGTTAACTAGCGGGCACTTGGACTATGTAGTTTCCCTAGCGGGCATTTGGACTATTTAGGTTACCATCGGGAAATTGGACTATGTAGGTTACCTAGCGGGCAATTGGACTATCTAGGTTACCTAGCAGGCACTTTGACTATCTGGGTTAACTAACGGGCACTTGGAATATGTAGGTTGCCTAGCGGGCACTTGGACTATGTTGGTTGCCTAGCGGGCACTTGGATTATGTAGGTTCCCTATCGGGCACTTGGATTATGTAGGTTAACTAGCGGGCACTTGGACTCTCTAGGTTACCTAGCGGGCATTTTGACTATCTAGGTTAACGAACGGGCACTTGGACTATGTAGGTTAACTAGCGGACACTTGCACGATCTAGGTTAACTAGCGGGCCTTTGCACTGTGTAGGGTAACTAGCGGGCCCATAGATTATTTAGGTTTACTAGCAGGCACTTGGACTATCTAGGTTAACTAGCGGGCACTTGGACTATGTAGATTCCCTAGCGGGCATTTGGACTATTTAGGTTACCATCGGGAAATTGGACTATGTAGGTTACCTAGCGGGCACTTGGACTGTCTAGGTTACCTAGCGGGCACTTTGACTATCTAGGTTAACGAATGGGCACTTGGACTATGTAGGTTACCTACCGGGCACTTGGACTATGTAAGATCCCTATCGGACATTAGTACTACTTAGGTTAACTAGCGGGCAATTTGAATATCTAGGTCAACTAGCGGGCACTTGTACTATGTAGGTTAAGTAGCGGGCACTTGGACTATCTACGTTAACTAACGGGCACTTGGACTATGTAGGTTACCTAGCTGGAACTTGGACAATGTAAGTTACCTAGCGGGCACTTGGACTATCTAGGTTACCTAACGGGCACTTTGACTATCTAGGTTACATAGCGGGCACTTGGACTATGTAGGTTAACTAGCGAGCACTTGGATTATGAAGGATCCCTAGCGGGCACTTGGACTATCTAGGTTACCTAGCAGGCACGTGGACTATGTAGGTTAACTAGCGGACACTTGCACGATCTAGGTTAACTAGCGGCTCTTGCACTATGTAGGTTAACTAGCGGTCCCATGGATTATGTAGGTTTAATAGCAGGCACTTGGACTATATAGGTTAACTAGCAAGCACTTGGACTATGTAGTTTCCCTAACGGACATTTGGACTATTTAGGTTACCATCGGGAACTTGGACTATGTAGGATACCTAGCGGGCACTTGGACTATGTACGTCCGCTAGTGGGCACTTGGACTATCTAGGTTAACGAACGGGCACTTGGAATATTTAGGTAAACTAGCGAGCACTTGGAGAGTCTAGGTTACCTAGCGGGCACTTGGACTATCTAGGTTAACGAACGGGCACTTGGACTATGTAAGTAACGTAATGGACACTTGGACAGTCTAGGTTACCTAGCGGGCAATTGGACTATCTAGGTTAAGGAACGGGCACTTGGACTATCTAGGTTACCTAGCGGCACTTGGACTATGTAAGTTACCTAGCGGGCACTTGGACTATCTAGGTTAACTAGCGGACCTTGGACTATGTAGGTTAACTAGTGGGTACTTGGACTATGTAAGTCCCCTAGTGGGCACTTGGACTATCTAGGTTAACTAACGGGCACTAGGACTATCTAGGTCAACTAGCGGGCACTTGGACTATCTAGGTTACCTAGCAGACTTGGATTATGAAGGATCCCTAGCGGGCACATGGACTATCTAGGTTACCTAGCGGGCACGTGGACTATGTAGGTTAACTAGCGGACACTTGCACGATCTAGGTTAACTAGCGGGCCCTTGCACTGTGTAGGTTAACTAGCGGGCCCATGGATTATGTAGGTTTACTAGCAGGTTCTTGGACTATGTAGGTTACCTAGCGGGCACTTGGATTATGTAGTTTCCCTATCGGACATTTGGACTGTTTAGGTTACCATCGGGAACTTGGACTATGTAGGTTACCTAGCGGGCACTTGGACTATCTAGGTTACCTAGCGGGCACTTTGACTATCTAGGTTAACGAACGGGCACTTGGACTATGTAGGTTACCTAGCGGGCACTTGGACTATCTAGGTTACCTAGCGGGCACTTTGACTATCTAGGTTAACGAACGGGCACTTGGACTATGTAGGTTACCTAGCGGGCACTTGGACTATGTAGGATCGCTATCGGACATTTGGAATACTTAGGTTAACTAGCGGGCACTTTGACTATCTAGGTTAACTAGCAGGCACTTGGACTATCTAGGCCAACTAGCAGGCCCTTGTACTATGTAGGTTAACTAGCGGGCACATGGACTATCTAGGTTAACTAGCGGACCTTGGACTATGTCGGCTAACAAGCGGGCCCTTGCACTATGTAGGTTAACTAGCGGATCCATGGATTATGTAGGTTTACTAGCAGGCACTTGGACTATCTGCGTTAACTAGCGGGCACTTAGACTATGTAGTTTCCCTAGCGGGCATTTGAACTATTTAAGTTACCAAGCGGGAACTTGGACTATGTAGGTTACCTAGCTGGCACATGGACTGTCTAGGTTACCTAGCAGGCACTTTGACTATCTAGGTTAGCTAACGGGCACTTGGACAATGTAGGTTGCCTAGCGGGCACTTGGACTATGTAGGTTCCCTAGCGGGCACTTGGATTATGTAGGTTCCCTATCGGGCACTTGGATTATGTAGGTTATCTATCGGGCACTTGGACTATGTAGGTTAACTAGCGGGCACTTGAACTGTCTAGGTAACCTTGCGGACACTTGGACTATCTAGGTTAAATAACGGGCACTTGTTCTATGTAGGTAACCTAGCGGGCACTTGGACTATCTAGGTTGCCTAGCGGCACTTTGACTATCTAGGTTAACGAATGGGCACTTGGACTATGTAGGTTACCTAGCGCGCACTTGGACTATGTAAGATCCCTATCGGACATTTGTACTACTTAGGTTAACTAGTGGGCACTTTGACTATCTAGGTCAACTAGCGGGCCCTTGTACTATGTAGGTTAACTAGTGGGCACTTGGACTATGTAGGTTATCTAACGGGCACTTGGACTATATAGGTTACCTAGCTGGAACTTGGACAATGTATGTTACCTAGTGGGCACTTGGACTATCTAGGTTACCTAACGGGCACTTTGACTATCTAGGTTACATAGCGGGCACTTGGACTATGTAGGTTAACTAGCGAGCAATTGGATTCTAGGTTAACTAGCAGGCACTTGGACTATCTAAGTTACCTAGCGGGCCCTTGGACTATGTAGGTTTCCTAGCGGGCACTTGGATTATCTAGGTTAACGAACGGGCACTTGGACTATGTAGGTAACTTAGCGGGCACTTGGACAGTCTAGGTTACCTAGCGGGCACTTGGACTATCTAGGTTAAAGAACGGGCACTTGGACTATGTGGGTAACTTAGCGGACTCTTGGACAGTCTAGGTTACCTAGCGGGCAATTGGACTGTCTAGGTTAACGAACGGGCACTTGGACTATCTAGGTTACCTAGCGGGCACTTGGACCATGTAAGTTACCTAGCGGGCACTTGGACTATCTAGGTTACCTAGCGGGCACTTGGACTATGTAGGTTAACTATCGGGCACTTGGAATATCTAGGTTACCGAACGGGCATTTGGACTATGTAGGTAAACTAGCGTGAACTTGGACAGTCTAGTTTACCTAGCGGGCAATTGGAGTTCTAGGTTAACGAACGGGCACTTGGACTATGTATGTTGCATATCGGGCACTTGGACTATCTAGGTTAACTAACGGGCACTAGGACTATCTAGGTTAACTAGCGGGCACTTGGACTATCTAGGTTACCTAGCAGGCACATGGATTATGAAGGATCCCTAGCGGGCACTTGGACTATTTAGGTTATCTACCGGGCACGTGAACTATGTAGGTTAACTAGCGGACACTTGCACGATCTAGGTTAACTAGCGGGCCCTTGTACTATGTAGAGTAACTAGCGGGCCCATAGATTATTTAGGTTTACTAGCAGGCACTTGGACTATCTAGGTTAACTAGCGGGCACTTGGACTATGTAGTTTCCCTAGCGGGCATTTGGACTATTTAGGTTACCATCGGGAAATTGGACTATGTAGGTTACGTAGCGGGCACTTGGACTATCTAGGTTACCTAGCAGGCACTTTGACTATCTGGGTTAACGAATGGGCACTTGGACTATGTAGGTTACCTACCGGGCACTTGGACTATGTAAGATCCCTATCGGACATTAGTACTACTTAGGTTAACTAGCGGGCAATTTGAATATCTAGGTCAACTAGCGGGCACTTGTACTATGTAGGTTAAGTAGCGGGCACTTGGACTATCTACGTTAACTAACGGGCACTTGGACTATGTAGGTTACCTAGCTGGAACTTGGACAATGTAAGTTACCTAGCGGGCACTTGGACTATCTAGGTTACCTAACGGGCACTTTGACTATCTAGGTTACATAGCGGGCACTTGGACCATGTAGGTTAACTAGCGAGCACTTGGATTATGAAGGATCCCTAGCGGGCACTTGGACTATCTAGGTTACCTAGCAGGCACGTGGACTATGTAGGTTAACTAGCGGACACTTGCACGATCTAGGTTAACTAGCGGCTCTTGCACTATGTAGGTTAACTAGCGGTCCCATGGATAATGTAGGTTTAATAGCAGGCACTTGGACTATATAGGTTAACTAGCAGGCACTTGGACTATGTAGTTTCCCTAACGGACATTTGGACTATTTAGGTTACCATCGGGAACTTGGACTATGTAGGATACCTAGCGGGCACTTGGACTATGTACGTCCGCTAGTGGGCACTTGGACTATCTAGGTTAACGAACGGGCACTTGGAATATTTAGGTAAACTAGCGAGCACTTGGAGAGTCTAGGTTACCTAGCGGGCACTTGGACTATCTAGGTTAACGAACGGGCACTTGGACTATGTAAGTAACGTAATGGACACTTGGACAGTCTAGGTTACCTAGCGGGCAATTGGACTATCTAGGTTAAGGAACGGGCACTTGGACTATCTAGGTTACCTAGCGGCACTTGGACTATGTAAGTTACCTAGCGGGCACTTGGACTATCTAGGTTAACTAGCGGACCTTGGACTATGTAGGTTAACTAGTGGGTACTTGGACTATGTAAGTCCCCTAGTGGGCACTTGGACTATCTAGGTTAACTAACGGGCACTAGGACTATCTAGGTCAACTAGCGGGCACTTGGACTATCTAGGTTACCTAGCAGACACTTGGATTATGAAGGATCCCTAGCGGGCACATGGACTATCTAGGTTACCTAGCGGGCACGTGGACTATGTAGGTTAACTAGCGGACACTCGCACGATCTAGGTTAACTAGCGGGCCCTTGCACTGTGTAGGTTAACTAGCGGGCCCATGGATTATGTAGGTTTACTAGCAGGTTCTTGGACTATGTAGGTTACCTAGCGGGCACTTGGATTATGTAGTTTCCCTATCGGACATTTGGACTGTTTAGGTTACCATCGGGAACTTGGACTATGTAGGTTACCTAGCGGGCACTTGGACTATCTAGGTTACCTAGCGGGCACTTTGACTATCTAGGTTAACGAACGGGCACTTGGACTATGTAGGTTACCTAGCGGGCACTTGGACTATGTAGGATCGCTATCGGACATTTGGAATACTTAGGTTAACTAGCGGGCACTTTGACTATCTAGGTTAACTAGCAGGCACTTGGACTATCTAGGCCAACTAGCAGGCCCTTGTACTATGTAGGTTAACTAGCGGGCACATGGACTATCTAGGTTAACTAGCGGACCTTGGACTATGTCGGTTAACAAGCGGGCCCTTGCACTATGTAGGTTAACTAGCGGATCCATGGATTATGTAGGTTTACTAGCAGGCACTTGGACTATCTGCGTTAACTAGCGGGCACTTGGACTATGTAGTTTCCCTAGCGGGCATTTGAACTATTTAAGTTACCAAGCGGGAACTTGGACTATGTAGGTTACCTAGCTGGCACTTGGACTGTCTAGGTTACCTAGCAGGCACTTTGACTATCTAGGTTAACTAACGGGCACTTGGACAATGTAGGTTGCCTAGCGGGCACTTGGACTATGTAGGTTCCCTAGCGGGCACTTGGATTATGTAGGTTCCCTATCGGGCACTTGGATTATGTAGGTTATCTATCGGGCACTTGGACTATGTAGGTTAACTAGCGGGCACTTGAACTGTCTAGGTAACCTTGCGGACACTTGGACTATCTAGGTTAAATAACGGGCACTTGGACTATGTAGGTAAACTAGCGGGCACTTGGACTATCTAGGTTGCCTAGCGGCACTTTGACTATCTAGGTTAACGAATGGGCACTTGGACTATGTAGGTTACCTAGCGCGCACTTGGACTATGTAAGATCCCTATCGGACATTTGTACTACTTAGGTTAACTAGTGGGCACTTTGACTATCTAGGTCAACTAGCGGGCCCTTGTACTATGTAGGTTAACTAGTGGGCACTTGGACTATGTAGGTTATCTAACGGGCACTTGGACTATATAGGTTACCTAGCTGGAACTTGGACAATGTATGTTACCTAGTGGGCACTTGGACTATCTAGGTTACCTAACGGGCACTTTGACTATCTAGGTTACATAGCGGGCACTTGGACTATGTAGGTTAACTAGCGAGCAATTGGATTCTAGGTTAACTAGCGGGCACTTGGACTATCTAGGTTACCTAGCGGGCCCTTGGACTATGTAGGTTTCCTAGCGGGCACTTGGATTATCTAGGTTAACGAACGGGCACTTGGACTATGTAGGTAACTTAGCAGGCACTTGGACCTTCTAGGTTACCTAGCGGGCACTTGGACTATCTAGGTTAAAGAACGGGCACTTGGACTATGTGGGTAACTTAGCGGACTCTTGGACAGTCTAGGTTACCTAGCGGGCAATTGGACTGTCTAGGTTAACGAACGGGCACTTGGACTATCTAGGTTACCTAGCGGGCACATGGACTATGTAAGTTACCTAGCGGGCACTTGGACTATCTAGGTTACCTAGCGGGCACTTGGACTATGTAGGTTAACTATCGGGCACTTGGAATATCTAGGTTACCGAACGGGCATTTGGACTATGTAGGTAAACTAGCGTGAACTTGGACAGTCTAGTTTACCTAGCGGGCAATTGGAGTTCTAGGTTAACGAACGGGCACTTGGACTATGTATGTTGCATATCGGGCACTTGGACTATCTAGGTTAACTAACGGGCACTAGGACTATCTAGGTTAACTAGCGGGCACTTGGACTATCTAGGTTACCTAGCAGGCACATGGATTATGAAGGATCCCTAGCGGGCACTTGGACTATTTAGGTTATCTACCGGGCACGTGAACTATGTAGGTTAACTAGCGGACACTTGCACGATCTAGGTTAACTAGCGGGCCCTTGTACTATGTAGGGTAACTAGCGGGCCCATAGATTATTTAGGTTTACTAGCAGGCACTTGGACTATCTAGGTTAACTAGCGGGCACTTGGACTATGTAGTTTCCCTAGCGGGCATTTGGACTATTTAGGTTACCATCGGGAAATTGGACTATGTAGGTTACCTAGCGGGCACTTGGACTATCTAGGTTACCTAGCAGGCTTTTGACTATCTGGGTTAACTAACGGGCACTTGGAATATGTAGGTTGCCTAGCGGGCACTTGGACTATGTAGGTTGCCTAGCGGGCACTTGGATTATGTAGGTTCCCTATCGGGCACTTGGATTATGTAGGTTCCCTATCGAGCACTTGGACTATGTAGGTTAACTAGCGGGCACTTTGACTATCTAGGTTAAAAAACGGGCATTTGGACTATGTAGGTTACCTAGCGGGCACTTGGACTATCTAGGTTACCTAGCGGGCACTTTGACTATCTAGGTTAACGAACGGGCACTTGGACTATTTAGGTTACCTAGCGGGCACTTGGACTAGGTAGGATCCCTATCGGACATTTGGAATACTTAGGTTAACTAGCGGGCACTTTGACTATCTAGGTTAACTAGCAGGCACTTGGACTATCTAGGCCAACTAGCGGGCCCTTGTACTATGTAGGTAAACTAGCGGGCACTTGGACTATCTAGGTTAACTAGCGGACCTTGGATTATGTAGGTTAACAAGCGGGCCCTTGCACTCTGTAGGTTAACTAGCGGGCCCATGGATTATGTAGGTTTACTAGCAGGCACTTGGACTATCTAGGTTAACTAACGGGCACTTGGACTATGTAGGTTGCCTAGCGGGCACTTGGACTATGTAGGTTCCCTAGCGGGCACTTGGATTATGTAGGTTCCCTATCGGGCACATGGATTATGTAGGTTCCCTCTCGGGCACTTGGACTATGTAGGTTAACTAGCGGACATTTGAACTGTCTAGGTAACCTAGCGGGCACTTGGACTATCTAGGTTAAAGAACAGGCACTTGGACTATGTAGGTAACCTAGCGGGCACTTGGACTGTCTAGGTTAACTAGCGGACCTTGGACTATGTAGGTTAACAAGCGGGCCCTTGCACTATGTAGGTTAACTAGCGGGCCCATGGATTATGTAGGTTTACTAGCAGGCACTTGGACTATCTAGGTTAACTAGCGGGCACTTGGACTATGTAGTTTCCCTAGCGGGCATTTGGACTATTTAGGTTACCAAGCGGGAACTTGGACTATATAGGTTACCTAGCGGGCAATTGGACTATCTAGGTTAACTAGCAGGCACTTTGACTATCTAGGTTAACTAACGGGCACTTGGACTATGTAGGTTGCCTAGTGGGCACTTGGACTATGTAGGTTCCCTAGCGGGCACTTGGATTATGTAGGTTCCCTATCGGGCACTTGGATTATGTAGGTTCCTTAGCGGGCACTTGGACTATGTAGGTTAACCAGCGGGCACTTGAACTGTCTAGGTAACCTAGCGGGCACTTGGATTATCTAGGTTAAAGAACGGGCACTTGGACTATGTAGGTAACCTAGCGGGCACTTGGACTGTCTAGGTTAAAGAACAGGCACTTGGACTATGTAGGTAACCTAGCGGGCACTTGGACTGTCTAGGTTAACTAGCGGACCTTGGACTATGTAGGTTAACAAGCGGGCCCTTGCACTATGTAGGTTAACTAGCGGGCCCATGGATTATGTAGGTTTACTAGCAGGCACTTGGACTATCTAGGTTAACTAGCGGGCACTTGGACTATGTAGTGTCCCTAGCGGGCATTTGGACTATTTAGGTTACCAAGCGGGAACTTGGACTATATAGGTTACCTAGCGGGCAATTGGACTATCTAGGTTACCTAGCAGGCACTTTGACTATCTAGGTTAACTAACGGGCACTTGGACTATGTAGGTTGCCTAGTGGGCACTTGGACTATGTAGGTTCCCTAGCGGGCACTTGGATTATGTAGGTTCCCTATCGGGCACTTGGATTATGTAGGTTCCTTAGCGGGCACTTGGACTATGTAGGTTAACCAGCGGGCACTTGAACTGTCTAGGTAACCTAGCGGGCACTTGGATTATCTAGGTTAAAGAACGGGCACTTGGACTATGTAGGTAACCTAGCGGGCACTTGGACTGTCTAGGTTACCTAGCGGGCACTTTGACTATCTAGGTTAACGAATGGGCACTTGGACTATGTAGGTTACCTAGCGCGCACTTGGACTATGTAAGATCCCTATCGGACATTTGTACTACTTAGGTTAACTAGAGGGCACTTTGACTATCTAGGTCAACTAGCGGGCCCTTGTACTATGTAGGTTAACTAGTGGGCACTTGGACTATCTAGGTTAACTAACGGGCACTTGGACTATGTAGGTTACCTAGCTGGAACTTTGACAATGTAAGTTACCTAGCGGGCACTTGGACTATCTAGGTTACCTAACGGGCACTTTGACTATCTAGGTTACATAGCGGGCAATTGGACTATGTAGGTTAACTAGCGAGCAATTGAAATCTAGGTTAACTAGCGGGCACTTGGACTATCTAGGTTACCTAGCGGGCCCTTGGACTATGTAGGTTTCCTAGCGGGCACTTGGACTATCTAGGTTAACGAACGGGCACTTGCAGTATGTAGGCAACCAGCAGGCACTTGGACAGTCTAGGTTACCTAGCGGGCACTTGGACTATCTAGGTTAACGAACGGGCACTTGGACTATGTAGGTAACTTAGCGGACTCTTGGACAGTCTAGGTTACCTAGCGGGCAATTGGACTGTCTAGGTTAACGAACGGGCACTTGGACTATCTAGGTTACCTAGCGGGCACTTGGACTATGTAAGTTACCTAGCGGGCACTTGGACTATCTAGGTTACCTAGCGGGCACTTGGACTATGTAGGTTAACTAGCGGGCACTTGGAAAATCTAGGTTACCGAACGGGCATTTGGACTATGTAGGTAAACTAGCGTGAACGTGGACAGTCTAGTTTACCTAGCGGGCACTTGGACTTCTAGGTTAACGAACGGGCACTTGGACTATGTATGTTGCATATCGGGCACTTGGACTATCTAGGTTAACTAACGGGCAGTAGGACTATCTAGGTTAACTAGCGGGCACTTGGACTATCTAGGTTACCTAGCAGGCACTTGAATTATTAAGGATCCCTAGGGGGAATTGGACTATTTAGGTTATCTACCGGGCACGTGAACTATGTAGGTTAACTAGCGGACACTTGCATGATCTAGGTTAACTAGCAGGCCCTTGCACTATGTAGGGTAACTAGCGGGCCCATAGATTATTTAGGTTTACTAGCAGGCACTTGGACTATCTAGGTTAACTAGCGGGCACTTTGACTATGTAGTTTCCCTAGCGGGCATTTGGACTATTTAGGTTACCATCGGGAAATTGGACTATGTAGGTTACCTAGCGGGAACTTGGACTATCTAGGTTACCTAGCAGGCACTTTGACTATCTAGGTTAACTAACGGGCACTTGGAATATGTAGGTTGCCTAGCGGGCACTTGGACTATGTTGGTTGCCTAGCGGGCACTTGGATTATGTAGGTTCCCTATCGGGCACTTGGATTATGTAGGTTCCCTATCGAGCACTTGGACTATGTATGTTAACTAGCGGGCACTTTGACTATCTAGGTTAAAGAACGGGCATTTGGACTATGTAGGTTACCTAGCGGGCACTTGGACTATCTAGGTTACCTAGCGGGCACGTTGACTAACTAGGTTAACGAACGGGCACTTGGACTATGTAGGTTACCTAGCGGGCACTTGGACGATGTAGGATCCCTATCGGACATTTGGAATACTTAGGTTAACTAGCGGGCACTTTGACTATCTAGGTTAACTAGCAGGCACGTGGACTATCTAGGCCAACTAGCGGGCCCTTGTACTATGTAGGTAAACTAGCGGGCATTGGACTATCTAGGTTAACTAGCGGACCATGGACTATGTAGGTTAACAAGCAGGCCCTTGCACTCTGTAGGTTAACTAGCGGGCCCATGGATTATGTAGGTTTACTAGCAGGCACTTGGACTATCTAGGTTAACTAACTGGCACTTGGACTATGTAGGTTGCCTAGTGTGCACTTGGACTATGTAGGTTCCCTAGCGGGCACTTGGATTATGTAGGTTCCCTAGGGGGCACTTGGATTTTGTAGGTTCCCTATCGGGCACTTGGACTATGTAGGTTAACTAGCGGACACTTGAACTGCCTAGGTAACCTAGCGGGCACTTGGAATATATAGGTTAAAGAACGGGCACTTGGACTATGTAGGTAACCTAGCGGGCACTTGGACTGTCTAGGTTAACTAGCGGACCTTGGACTATGTAGGTTAACTAGCGGGCCCATGGATTATGTAGGTTTACTAACAGGCACTTGGACTATCTATGTTACCTAGCGGCACTTGGACTATGTAAGTTACCTAGCGGGCACTTGGACTATCTAGGTTAACTAGCGGACCATGGACTATGTAGGTTAACTAGTGGGCACTTGGACTATTTAATCCCCTAGTGGGCACTTGGACTATCTAGGTTAACTAACGGGCACTAGGACTATCTAGGTCAACTAGCGGGCACTTGGACTATCTAGGTTACCTAGCAGACACTTGGATTATGAAGGATCCCTAGCGGGCACTTGGACTATCTAGGTTACCTAGCGGGCACGTGGACTATGTAGGTTAACTAGCGGACACTTGCACGATCTAGGTTAACTAGCGGGCCCTTGCACTGTGTAGGTTAACTAGCGGGCCCATGGATTATGTAGGTTTACTAGCAGGCTCTTGGACTATGTAGGTTACCTAGCGGGCACTTGGATTATGTAGTTTCCCTATCGGACATTTGGACTGTTTAGGTTACCATCGGGAACTTGGACTATGTAGGTTACCTAGTGGGCACTTGGACTATCTAGGTTACCTAGCAGGCACTTTGACTATCTAGGTTAACTAACGGGCACTTGGACTATGTAGGTTGCCTAGCGGGCACTTGGACTATGTAGGTTGTCTAGCGGGAACTTGGATTATGTAGGTTCCCAATCGGGCACTTGGATTATGTAGGTTCCCTATCGGGCACTTGGACGATGTAGGTTAAGTAGCGGGCACTTGGACTGTCTAGGTAACCTAGCGGGCACTTGGACTATCTATGTTAAAGAACGGGCACTTGGACTATGTAGGTTACCTAGCGGGCACTTGGACTATCTAGGTTACCTAGCGGGCACTTTGACTATCTAGGTTAACGAACGGGCACTTGGACTATGTAGGTTACCTAGCGGGCACTTGGACTATGTAGGATCCCTATCGGACATTTGGAATACTTAGGTTAACTAGCGGGTACTTTGACTATCTAGGTTAACTAGCAGGCACTTGGACTATGTCGGTTAACAAGCGGGCCCTTGCACTATGTAGGTTAACTAGCGGGTCCATGGATTATGTCGGTTTACTAGCTGGCACTTGGACTATGTGGGTCAACTAGCGGGCACTTGGACTATGTAGTTTCCCTAGCGGGCATTTGAACTATTTAAGTTACCAAGCGGGAACTTGGACTATGTAGGTTACCTAGCGGGCACTTGGACTATCTAGGTTGCCTAGCAGGCACTTTGACTATCTGGGTTAACTAACGGGCACTTGGACTATGTAGGTTGCCTAGCGGGCACTTGGACTATGTAGGTTCCCTAGTGGGCACTTGGATTATGTAGGTTCCCTATCGGGCACTTGGACTATGTAGGTTACCTAGCGGGCATTTGGACTATGTAAGATCCCTATCGGACATTTGTACTACTTAGGTTAACTAGCGGGCACTTTGACTATCTACGTCAACTAGCGGGCCCTTGTACTATTTAGGTTAACTAGCGGGCACTTGGACTATCTAGGTTAACGGGCACTAGGACTATCTAGGTTAACTAGCGGGCACTTGGACTATCTAGGTTACCTAGCAGACACTTGGATTATGAATTATCCCTAGCGGGCACTTGGACTATCTAGGATACCTAGCGGGCACGTGGACTATGTAGGTTAACTAGCGGACACTTGCACGATCTAGGTTAACTAGCGGGACCTTGCACTGTGTAGGTTAACCAGCGGGCCCATGGATTATGTAGGTTTACTAGCAGGCACTTAGACTATCTAGGTTAACTAGCGGGCACTTGGACTATGTAGTTTCCCTATCGGACATTTGGACTATTTAGGTTACCATCGGGAACTTGGACTATGTAGGTTACCTAGCAGGCACTAGGACTATCTAGGTTACCTAGCAGGCACTTTGACTATCTAGGTTAACTAACGGCACTTGGACTATGTAGGTTCCCTATCGGGCACTTGGATTATGTAGGTTCCCTATCGGGCACTTGGACTATGTAGGTTAACTAGCGGGCACTTTGACTGTCTAGGTAACCTAGCGGGCACTTGGACTATCTAGGTTAAAGAACGGGCACTTGGACTATCTAGATTACCTAGCGGGCTCTTTGAGTATCTAGGTTAACGAACGGGCACTTGGACTATGTAGGTTACCTAGCGGGCACTTGGACTATGTAGGATCCCTATTGGACATTTGGAATACTTAGGTTAACTAGCGGGCACTTTGACTATCTAGGTTAACTAGCAGGCACTTGGACTATCTAGGCCAACTAGCGGGCCCTTGTACTATGTAGGTTAACTAGCGGGCACTTGGACTATCTAGGTTAACGAGCGGACCTTGGACTATGTAGGTTAACAAGCGGGCCCTTGCACTCTGTAGGTTAACTAGCGGGCCCATGGATTATGTAGGTTTACTAGCAGGCACTTGGACTATCTAGGTTAACTAACGGGCACTTGGACAATATAGGTTGCCTAGCGGGCACTTGGATTATGTAGGTTCCCTATCGGGCACTTCGATTATGTAGGTTCCCTATCGGGCACTTGGACTATGTAGGTTAACTAGGGGGCACTTGGACTCTCTAGGTAACCTAGCGGGCACTTGGACTATCTAGGTTAAAGAACGGGCACTTAGACTATTTAGGTTACCTAGCGGGCACTTGGACTATCTAGGTTACCTAGCGGGCACTTTGACTATCTAGGTTAACGAACAGGCACTTGGACTATGTAGGTTACATAGCGGGCACTTAGACTATGTAGGATCCCTATCTGACATTTGGAATACTTAGATTAACTAGCGGGCACTTTGACTATCTAGGTTAACTAGCAGGCACTTGGACTATCGGGCCCTTGTACTATGTAGGTTAACTAGCGGACCTTGGACTATGTAGGTTAACAAGCGGGCACTTGCACTATGTAGGTTAACTAGTGGGTCGATGGATTATGTAGGTTTACTAGCAGGCACTTGGACTATCTAGGTTAACTAGCGGGCACTTGGACTATGTAGTTTCCCTAGCGGGCATTTGGACTATTTAGGTTACCAAGCGGGAACTTGGACTATGTAGGTAACCTAGCGGGCACTTGGACTATCTAGGTTACCTAGCAGGCACTTTGACTATCTAGGTTAACTAACGGGCACTTGGACAATGTAGGGTGCCTAGCGGGCACTTGGACTATGTAGGTTCCCTAGCGGGCACTTGGATTATGTAGGTTCCCTATCGGGCACTTGGATTATGTAGGTTCCCTATCGGGCACTTGGACTATGTAGGTTAACTAGCGGGCACTTGAACTGTCTAGGTTGCCTAGCGGGCACTTTGACTATCTAGGTTAACGAATGGGCACTTGGACTATGTAGGTTACCTAGCGGGCACTTGGACTATGTAAGATCCCTATCGGACATTTGTACTACTTAGGTTAACTAGCGGTCACTTTGACTATCTAGGTCAACCTGCGGGCCCTTGTACTATGTAGGTTAACTAGTGGGAACTTGGACTATCTAGGTTAACTAACGGGCACTTGGACTATGTAGGTTACCTAGCTGGAACTTGGACAATGTAAGTTACCTAGCGGGCACTTGGACTATCTAGGTTACCTAACGGGCACTTTGACTATCTAGGTTACATAGCGGGCACTTGGACTATGTAGGTTAACTAGCGAGCAATTGGATTCTAGGTTAACTAGCGGGCACTTGGACTATCTAGGTTAACTAGCGGGCCCTTGGACTATGTAGGTTTCCTAGCGGGCACTTGGACTATCTAGGTTAACTAACGGGCACTTGGACTATGTAGGTATCCTAGCGGGCACTTGGACAGTCTAGGTTACCTAGCGGGCACTTGGACTATCTAGTTTAACGAACGGGCACTTGGACTATGTAGGTAACTTAGCGGACTCTTGGACAGTCTAGGTTACCTAGCGGGCAATTGGACTGTCTAGGTTAACGAACGGGCACTTGGACTATCTAGGTTACCGAACGGGCATTTGAACTATGTAGGTAAACTAGCGTGAACTTGAACAGTCTAGTTTACCTAGCGGGCACTTGGACTATGTAAGTTACCTAGTGGGCACTTGGACTATCTAGGTTACCTAGCGGGCACTTGGACTATGTAGGTTAACTAGCGGGCACTTGGAATATCTAGGTTACCGAACGGGCATTTCAACTATGTAGGTAAACTAGCGTGAACTTGGACAGTCTAGTTTACCTAGCTGGCACTTGGACTTCTAGGTTAACGAACGGGCACTTGGACTATGTATGTTGCATATCGGGCACTTGGACTATCTAGGTTAACTAACGGGCACTAGGACTATCTAGGTTAACTAGCGGGCACTTGGACTATCTAGGTTACCTAGCAGGCACTTGGATTATGAAGGATCCCTAGCGGGCACTTGGACTATTTAGGTTACCTACCGGGCACGTGAACTATGTAGGTTAACTAGCGGACACTTGCACGATCTAGGTTAACTAGCGGGCCCTTGCACTATGTAGGGTAACTAGCGGGCCCATAGATTATTTAGGTTTACTAGCAGGCACTTGGACTATCTAGGTTAACTAGCGGGCACTTGGACTATGTAGTTTCCCTAGCGGGCATTTGGACTATTTAGGTTACCATCGGGAAATTGGACTATGTAGGTTACCTAGCGGGCACTTGGACTATCTAGGTTACCTAGCAGACACTTTGACTATCTAGGTTAACTAACGGGCACTTGGACTATGTAGGTTGCCTAGCGGGCACTTGGACTATGTAGGTTGCCTAGCGGGCACTTGGACTATGTAGGTTGCCTAGCGGACACTTGGATTATGTAGGTTCCCTTTCGGGCACTTGGATTATGTAGGTTCCCTATCGGGAACTTGGACTATGTAGGTTAACTAGTGGGCACTTGGACTATCTAGGTTAAAGAACGGGCACTAGGACTATGTAGGTTACCTAGCGGGCACTTGGACTATCTAGGTTACCTAGCGGGCACTTTGACTATCTAGGTTAACGAACATGCACTTGGACTATGTAGGTGACCTAGCAGGCACTTGGACTATGTAGGATCCCTATCGGACATTTGGAATACTTAGGTTAACTAGCGGGCACTTTGACTATCTAGGTTAACTAGCAGGCACTTGGACTATCTAGGCAAACTAGCGGGCCCTTGTACTATGTAGGTTAACTAGCGGGCACTTGGACTATCTAGGTTAACTAGCGGACCTTGGACTATGTAGGTTAACAAACGGGCCCTTGCACTCTGTAGGTTAACTAGCGGGCCCATGGATTATGTAGGTTTACTAGCAGGCACTTGGACTATCTAGGTTAACTAACGGGCACTTGGACTATGTAGGTTGCCTAGCGGGCAATTGGACTATGTAGGTTCCCTAGCGGGCACTTGGATTATGTAGGTTCCCTAGCGGGCACTTGGATTATGTAGGTTCCCTATCGGGCACTTGGACTATGTAGGGTAACTAGCGGACACTTGAACTGTCTAGGTAAACTAGCGGGCACTTGGACTATCTAGGTTAAAGAACGGGCACTTGGACTATGTAGGTAACCTAGCGGGCACTTGGACTGTCTAGGTTAACTAGCGGACCATGGACTATGTAGGTTAACAAGCGGGCCCTTGCACTATGTAGGTTAACTAACGGGATCATGGATTATGTAGGTTTACTAGCAGGCACTTGGACTATCTAGGTTAACTAGCGGGCACTTGGACTATGTAGTTTCCCTAGCGGGCAATTGGACTATTTAGGTTACAAAGCGGGAACTTGGACTATATAGGTTACCTAGCGGGCAATTGGACTATCTAGGTTACCTAGCAGGCACTTTGACTATCTAGGTTAACTAACGGGCACTTGGACGATGTAGGTTGCCTAGCGGGCACTTGGACTATGTAGGTTCCCTAGCGGGCACTTGGACAGTCTAGGTTACCTAGCGGGCACTTGGACTATCTAGTTTAACGAACGGGCACTTGGACTATGTAGGTAACTTAGCGGACTCTTGGACAGTCTAGGTTACCTAGCGGGCAATTGGACTGTCTAGGTTAACGAACGGGCACTTGGACTATCTAGGTTACCGAACGGGCATTTGAACTATGTAGGTAAACTAGCGTGAACTTGAACAGTCTAGTTTACCTAGCGGGCACTTGGACTATGTAAGTTACCTAGTGGGCACTTGGACTATCTAGGTTACCTAGCGGGCACTTGGACTATGTAGGTTAACTAGCGGGCACTTGGAATATCTAGGTTACCGAACGGGCATTTCAACTATGTAGGTAAACTAGCGTGAACTTGGACAGTCTAGTTTACCTAGCGGGCACTTGGACTTCTAGGTTAACGAACGGGCACTTGGACTATGTATGTTGCATATCGGGCACTTGGACTATCTAGGTTAACTAACGGGCACTAGGACTATCTAGGTTAACTAGCGGGCACTTGGACTATCTAGGTTACCTAGCAGGCACTTGGATTATGAAGGATCCCTAGCGGGCACTTGGACTATTTAGGTTACCTACCGGGCACGTGAACTATGTAGGTTAACTAGCGGACACTTGCACGATCTAGGTTAACTAGCGGGCCCTTGCACTATGTAGGGTAACTAGCGGGCCCATAGATTATTTAGGTTTACTAGCAGGCACTTGGACTATCTAGGTTAACTAGCGGGCACTTGGACTATGTAGTTTCCCTAGCGGGCATTTGGACTATTTAGGTTACCATCGGGAAATTGGACTATGTAGGTTACCTAGCGGGCACTTGGACTATCTAGGTTACCTAGCAGACACTTTGACTATCTAGGTTAACTAACGGGCACTTGGACTATGTAGGTTGCCTAGCGGGCACTTGGACTATGTAGGTTGCCTAGCGGGCACTTGGACTATGTAGGTTGCCTAGCGGACACTTGGATTATGTAGGTTCCCTTTCGGGCACTTGGATTATGTAGGTTCCCTATCGGGAACTTGGACTATGTAGGTTAACTAGTGGGCACTTGGACTATCTAGGTTAAAGAACGGGCACTAGGACTATGTAGGTTACCTAGCGGGCACTTGGACTATCTAGGTTACCTAGCGGGCACTTTGACTATCTAGGTTAACGAACATGCACTTGGACTATGTAGGTGACCTAGCAGGCACTTGGACTATGTAGGATCCCTATCGGACATTTGGAATACTTAGGTTAAGTAGCGGGCACTTTGACTATCTAGGTTAACTAGCAGGCACTTGGACTATCTAGGCAAACTAGCGGGCCCTTGTACTATGTAGGTTAACTAGCGGGCACTTGGACTATCTAGGTTAACTAGCGGACCTTGGACTATGTAGGTTAACAAACGGGCCCTTGCACTCTGTAGGTTAACTAGCGGGCCCATGGATTATGTAGGTTTACTAGCAGGCACTTGGACTATCTAGGTTAACTAACGGGCACTTGGACTATGTAGGTTGCCTAGCGGGCAATTGGACTATGTAGGTTCCCTAGCGGGCACTTGGATTATGTAGGTTCCCTAGCGGGCACTTGGATTATGTAGGTTCCCTATCGGGCACTTGGACTATGTAGGGTAACTAGCGGACACTTGAACTGTCTAGGTAAACTAGCGGGCACTTGGACTATCTAGGTTAAAGAACGGGCACTTGGACTATGTAGGTAACCTAGCGGGCACTTGGACTGTCTAGGTAAACTAGCGGACCATGGACTATGTAGGTTAACAAGCGGGCCCTTGCACTATGTAGGTTAACTAACGGGATCATGGATTATGTAGGTTTACTAGCAGGCACTTGGACTATCTAGGTTAACTAGCGGGCACTTGGACTATGTAGTTTCCCTAGCGGGCAATTGGACTATTTAGGTTACAAAGCGGGAACTTGGACTATATAGGTTACCTAGCGGGCAATTGGACTATCTAGGTTACCTAGCAGGCACTTTGACTATCTAGGTTAACTAACGGGCACTTGGACGATGTAGGTTGCCTAGCGGGCACTTGGACTATGTAGGTTCCCTAGCGGGCACTTGGAATATGTAGGTTCCCTATCGGGCACTTGGACTATGTAGGTTAACTAGCAGGCACTTGAACTGTCTAGGTAACCTAGCGGGCACTTGGACTATCTAGGTTAAAGAACGGGCACTTGGACTGTGTAGGTAACCTAGTGGGCACTTGGACTGTCTAGGTTACCTAGCGGGCACATTGACTGTATAGGTTAACGAATGGGCACTTGGACTATGTAGGTTACCTAGCGGGCACTTGGACTATGTAAGATCCCTATCGGACATTAGTACTACTTAGGTTAACTAGGGGCACTTTGACTATCTAGGTCAACTAGCGGGCCCTTGTACTATGTAGGTTAACTAGCGGGCACTTGGACTATCTACGTTAACTAACGGGCACTTGGACTATGTAGGTTACCTAGCTGGAACTTGGACAATGTAAGTTACCTAGCGGGCACTTGGACTATCTATTTTACCTAACGGGCACTTTGACTATCTAGGATACATAGCGGGCACTTGGACTATGTAGGTTAACTAGCGAGCAATTGGATTCTAGGTTAACTAGCGGGCACTTGGACTATCTAGGTTACCTAGCGGGCCCTTGGACTATGAAGGTTTCCTAGCGGGCACTTGGACTATCTAGGTTAACGAACGGGCACTTGGACTATGTAGGTAACCTAGCGGGCACTTGGACAGTCTAGGTAACCTAGCGGGCACTTGGACTATCTAGTTTAACGAACGGGCACTTGGACTATGTATGTTGCATATCGGGCACTTGATCTATCTAGGTAAACTAGCGGGCATTTGTACTATTAGGGTCCCTAACGGGCATTTGTACTATATTGGTTACCTAGCGGGCACTTGGACTAAGTACGTTCCCTAACGGGCACTTGGACTATGTAGGTTACCTAGCTGGAACTTGGACAATGTAAGTTACCTAGCGGGCACTTGGACTATCTATTTTACCTAACGGGCACTTTGACTATCTAGGATACATAGCGGGCACTTGGACTATGTAGGTTAACTAGCGAGCAATTGGATTCTAGGTTAACTAGCGGGCACTTGGACTATCTAGGTTACCTAGCGGGCCCTTGGACTATGAAGGTTTCCTAGCGGGCACTTGGACTATCTAGGTTAACGAACGGGCACTTGGGCTATCTAGGTTACTTAGCGGGCCCTTGGAATATGTAGGTTTCCTAGCGGGCACTTGGACTATCTAGGTTAACGAACGGGCACTTGGACTATGTAGGTAACTTAGCGGACTCTTGGACAGTCTAGGTTACCTAGCGGGCAATTGGACTGTCTAGGTTAACGAACGGGCACTTGGACTATCTAGGTTACTTAGCGGGCACTTGGACTATGTAAGTTACCTAGCGGGCACTTGGACTATCTAGGTTACGTAGCGGGCACTTGGACTATGTAGGTTAACTAGCGGGCACTTGGAATATCTAGGTTACCGAACGGGCATTTGGACTATGTAGGTAAACTAGCGTGAACTTGGACAGTCCAGTTTACCTAGCGGGCACTTGGACTTCTAGGTTAACGAACGGGCACTTGGACTATGTATGTTGCATATCGGGCACTTGGACTATCTAGGTTAACTAACGGGCACTAGGACTATCTCGATTAACTAGCGGGCACTTGGACTATCTAGGTTACCTAGCAGGCACTTGGATTATGAAGGATCCCTAGCGGGCACTTGGACTATTTAGGTTACCTACCGGGCACTAGGACTATCTAGGTTAACTAGCGGGCACTTGGACTCTCTAGGTTACCTAGCAGGCACTTGGATTATGAAGGATCCCTAGCGGGCACTTGGACTATTTAGGTTACCTACCGGGCACGTGAACTATGTAGGTTAACTAGCGGACACTTGCACGATCTAGGTTAACTAGCGGGCCCTTGCACTATGTAGGGTAACTAGCGGGCCCATAGATTATTTAGGTTTACTAGCAGGCACTTGGACTATCTAGGTTAACTAGCGGGCACTTGGACTATGTAGTTTCCCTAGCGGGCATTTGGACTATTTAGGTTACCATCGGGAAATTGGACTATGTAGGTTACCTAGCGGGCAATTGGACTATCTAGGTTACCTAGCAGGCACTTTGACTATCTAGGTTAACTAACGGGCACTTGGACTATGTAGGTTGCCTAGCGGGCACTTGGACTATGTAGGTTGCCTAGCGGGCACTTGGACTATGTAGGTTGCCTATCGGACACTTGGATTATGTAGGTTCCCTATCGGGAACTTGGACTATGTAGGTTAACTAGCGGGCACTTGGACTATCTAGGTTAAAGAACGGGCACTAGGACTATGTAGGGTACCTAGTGGGCACTTGGACTATCTAGGTTACCTAGCGGGCACTTTGACTATCTAGGTTAACGAACAGGCACTTGGACTATGTAGGTGACCTAGCGGGCACTTGGACTATGTGGGATCCCTATCGGACATTTGGAATACTTAGGTTAACTAGCGGGCACTTTGACTATCTAGGTTAACTAGCAGGCACTTGGACTATCTAGGCAAACTAGCGGGCCCTTGTACTATGTAGGTTCCCTATCGGGCACTTGGACTATGTAGGTTAACTAGCGGACACTTGAACTGTCTAGGTAACCTAGTGGGCACTTGGACTATCTAGGTTAAAGAACGGGCACTTGGACTATGTAGGTAACCTAGCGGGCATTTGGACTGTCTAGGTTAACTAGCGGACCTTGGACTATGTAGGTTAACAAGCGGGCCCTTGCACTATGTAGGTTAACTAGCGGGCCCATGGATTATGTAGGTTTACTAGCAGGCTCTTAGACTATCTAGGTTAACTAGCGGGCACTTGGACTATGGAGTTTCCCTAGCGGGCATTTGGACTATTTAGGTTACCAAGCGGGAACTTGGACTATATAGGTTACCTAGCGGGCAATTGGACTATCTAAGTTACCTAGCAGGCACTTTGACTATCTAGGTTAACTAACGGTCACTTGGACTATGTAGGTTGCCTAGCGGGCACTTGGACTACGTATGTTCCCTAGCGGGCACTTGGATTATGTAGGTTCCCTATCGGGCACTTGGATTATGTAGGTTCCTTAGCGGGCACTTGGACTATGTAGGTTAACTAGCGGGCACTTGAACTGTCTAGGTAACCTAGCGGGCACTTGGACTATCTAGGTTAAAGAACGGGCACTTGGACTATGTAGGTAACCTAGCGGGCACTTGGACGGTCTAGGTTACCTAGCGGGCACTTTGACTATCTAGATTAACAAATGGGCACTTGGACTATGTAGGTTACCTAGCGGGCACTTGGACTATGTAAGATCCCTATCGGACATTAGTACTACTTAGGTTAACTAGCGGGCACTTTGACTATCTAGGTCAACTAGCGGGCCCTTGTACTATGTAGGTTAACAAGCGGGCACATGGACTATCTAGGTTACCTAACGGGCACTTTGACTAACTAGGTTACATAGCGGGCACTTGGATTATATAGGTTAACTAGAGAGCACTTGGATTATGAAGGATCCCTAGCGGGCACTTGGATTATCTAGGTTACCTAGCAGGCACGTGGAGTATGTAGGTTAATTAGCGGACACTTGCACGATCTAGGTAACTAGCGGCTCTTGCACTATGTAGGTTAACTAGCGGTCCCATGGATTATGTAGGTTTAATAGCAGGCACTTTGACTATATAGGTTAACTAGCAGGCACTTGGAATATGTAGTTTCCCTAACGGACATTTGGACTATTTAGGTTGCCATCGGGAACTTGGACTATGTAGGATAACTAGCGGGCACTTGGACTATGTACGTCCGCTAGTGGGCACTTGGACTATCTAGGTTAACGAACGGGCACTTGGAATATGTAGGTAAACTAGCGGGCACTTGGACAGTCTAGGTTACCTAGCGGGCACTTGGACAATCTAGGTTAACGAATGGGCACTTGGACTATGTAGGTAAACTAGTGGACCCTTGGACAGTCTAGGTTACCTAGCGGGCAATTGGACTATCTAGGTTAAGGAACGGGCACTTGGACTATATAGGTTACCTAGCGGCACTTGGACTATGTAAGATACCTAGCGGGCCCTTGGACTATCTAGGTTAACTAGTGGACCTTGGACTATGTAGGTTAACTAGTGGGCACTTGGACTATGTAAGTCCCCTAGTGGGCACTTGGACTATCTAGGTTAACTAATGGGCACTAGGAATATCTAGGTTACCTAGCAGACACTTGGATTATGAAGGATCCCTAGCGGTCACTTGGACTATCTAGGTTACCTAGCGGGAACATGGACTATGTAGGTTAACTAGCGGACACTTGCACGATCTAGGTTAACTAGCAGGCCCTTGCACTGTGTAGGTTAACTAGCGGGCCCATGGATTATGTAGGTTTACTAGCAGGCACTTGGACTATCTAGGTTAACTAGCGGGCACTTGGACTATGTAGTTACCCTATCAGACATTTGGACTATTTAGGTTACCATCGGGAACTTGGACTATGTAGGTTACCTAGTGGGCACTTGGACTTTCTAGGTTACCTAGCAGGCACTTGGACTATCTAGGTTAACTAACGGGCACTTGGACTATGTAGGTTGTCTAGCGGGCACTTGGACTATGTAGGTTGCCTAGCGGGCACTTGGATAATGTAGGTTCCCTATCGGGCATTTGGATTATGTAGGTTCCCTATCGGGCACTTGGACTATGTAGGTTAACTAGCGGGCACTTGGACTGTCTAGGTAACCTAGCGGGCACTTGGTCTATCTAGGTTACCTAGCGGGCACTTGGACTATCTAGGTTAACGAACGGGCACTTGGACTATGTAGGTTACTTAGCGGGCACTTGGACTATGTAGGATCCCTATCGGACATTTGGAATACTTAGGTTAACTAGCGGACACATTGACTATGTAGGTTAACTAGCAGGCACTTGGACTATCTAGGCCAACTAGCGGGCCCTTGTACAATGTAGGTAAACTAGCGGGCACTTGGACTATCTAGGTTAACTAGCGGACACTTTGACTATCTAGGTTAACGAATGGGCACTTGGACTATGTAGGTTACCTAGCGGGCACTTGGACTATGTAAGATCCCTATCGGACATTTGTACTACTTAGGTTAACTAGCGGGCAATTTGCCTATCTAGGTCAACTAGCGGGCCCTTGTACTATGTAGGTTAACTAGCGGGCACTTGGACTATATAGGTTAACTAACGGGCACTAGGACTATCTAGGTTAACTAGCGGGCACTTGGGCTATCTAGGTTACCTAGCAGACACTTGGATTATGAAGGATCCCTAGCGGGCACTTGGACTATCTAGGTTACCTAGCGGGCACGTGGACTATGTAGGTTAACTAGCGGACACTTGCACGATCTAGGTTAGCAAGCGGGCCCATGCATTATGTAGGTTTACTAGCAGGCACTTGGACTATCTAGGTTAACTAGCGGGCACTTGGACTATGTAGTTTCCCTATCGGACATTTGGACTATTCAGGTTACCATCGGGAACTTGGACTATGTAGGTTACCTAGCGGGCACTTGGACTATCTAGGTTACCTAGCAGGCACTTTGACTATCTAGGTTAACTAACGGGCACTTGGACTATGTAGGTTGCCTTGCGGGCATTTGGACTATGTAGGTTGCCTAGCGGGCACTTGGATTATGTAGGTTCCCTATCGGGCACTTGGATTATGTAGGTTCCCTATCGGGCACGTGGACTATGTAGGTTAACTAGCGGGCACTTGGACTGTCTAGGTAACCTAGCGGGCACTTGGACTATCTAGGTTAAAGAACGGGCACTTGGACTATGTAGGTTACCTAGCGGGCACTTTGACTATCTAGGTTAACGAACAGGCACTTGGACTATGTAGGTTACCTAACGGGCACTTGGACTATGTAGGATCCCTATCGGACATTTGGAATACTTAGGTTAACTAGCGGGCACTTTGACTATCTCGGTTAACTAGCAGGCACTGGGACTATCTAGGTTAACTAGCGGACCTTGGACTATGTAGGTTAACAAGCGGGCACTTGCACTATGTAGGTTAACTAGCGGGTCCATGGATTATGTAGGTTTACTAGCAGGCACTTGGACTATCTAGGTTAACTAGCGGGCACTTGGACTATGTAGTTTCCCTAGCGGGCATTTGGACTATTTAGGTTACCAAGCGGGAACTTGGACTATCTAGGTTACCTAGTAGGCACTTTGACTATCTAGGTTAACTAACGGGCACTTGGACTATGTAGGTTGCCTAGCGGGCACTTGGACTATGTAGGTTCCCTAGTGGTCACTTGGATTATGTAGGTTCCCTAACGGGCACTTGGATTATGTAGGTTAACTAGCGGGCACTTGAACTGTCTAGGTAACATTGCGGGCACTTGGACTATCTAGGTTAAAGAACGGGCACTTGGACTATGTAGGTAACCTAGCGGGCACTTGGACTGTCTAGGTTACCTAGCGGGCACTTTGACTATCTAGGTTAACGAATGGGCACTTGGACTATGTAGGTTACCTAGCGGGCACTTGGACTATGTAAGATCCCTATCGGACATTTGTACTACTTAGGTTAACTAGCGGGCACTTTGACTATCTAGGTCAACTAGCGGGCCCTTGTAATATGTAGGTTAACTAGTGGGCACTTGGACTATCTAGGTTAACGAACGGGCACTTGGACTATCTAGGTTACCGAGTGGGCACTTGGAGTATGTAAGTTTCCTAGCGGGCACTTGGACTATCTAGGTTACCTAGCAGGCACTTGGACTATGTAGGTTAACTAGCAGGCACTTGGACTATCTAGGTTACCGAACGGGCATTTGGACTATGTAGGTAAACTAGCGTGAACTTGGACAGTCTAGTTTACCTAGCGGGCACTTGGACTTCTAAGTTAACGAACGGGCCCTTGGAGTATGTATGTTGCATATCGGGCAAATGGACTATCTAGGTTAGGTAATGGGCATTGGACTATCTAGGTTACCTAGCGGGAACTTGGACTATGTAGGTTACCTTGCGGGCACTTGGATTATCTAGGTTACCTAACAGGAACTTGGACTATATAGGTTACCTAGCGGGCAATTGGACTATCTAAGTTACCTAGCAGGCACTTTGACTATCTAGGTTAACTAACGGTCACTTGGACTATGTAGGTTGCCTAGCGGGCACTTGGACTACGTATGTTCCCTAGCGGGCACTTGGATTATGTAGGTTCCCTATCGGGCACTTGGATTATGTAGGTTCCTTAGCGGGCACTTGGACTATGTAGGTTAACTAGCGGGCACTTGAACTGTCTAGGTAACCTAGCGGGCACTTGGACTATCTAGGTTAAAGAACGGGCACTTGGACTATGTAGGTAACCTAGCGGGCACTTGGACGGTCTAGGTTACCTAGCGGGCACTTTGACTATCTAGATTAACAAATGGGCACTTGGACTATGTAGGTTACCTAGCGGGCACTTGGACTATGTAAGATCCCTATCGGACATTAGTACTACTTAGGTTAACTAGCGGGCACTTTGACTATCTAGGTCAACTAGCGGGCCCTTGTACTATGTAGGTTAACAAGCGGGCACATGGACTATCTAGGTTACCTAACGGGCACTTTGACTAACTAGGTTACATAGCGGGCACTTGGATTATATAGGTTAACTAGAGAGCACTTGGATTATGAAGGATCCCTAGCGGGCACTTGGATTATCTAGGTTACCTAGCAGGCACGTGGAGTATGTAGGTTAATTAGCGGACACTTGCACGATCTAGGTAACTAGCGGCTCTTGCACTATGTAGGTTAACTAGCGGTCCCATGGATTATGTAGGTTTAATAGCAGGCACTTTGACTATATAGGTTAACTAGCAGGCACTTGGAATATGTAGTTTCCCTAACGGACATTTGGACTATTTAGGTTGCCATCGGGAACTTGGACTATGTAGGATAACTAGCGGGCACTTGGACTATGTACGTCCGCTAGTGGGCACTTGGACTATCTAGGTTAACGAACGGGCACTTGGAATATGTAGGTAAACTAGCGGGCACTTGGACAGTCTAGGTTACCTAGCGGGCACTTGGACAATCTAGGTTAACGAATGGGCACTTGGACTATGTAGGTAAACTAGTGGACCCTTGGACAGTCTAGGTTACCTAGCGGGCAATTGGACTATCTAGGTTAAGGAACGGGCACTTGGACTATATAGGTTACCTAGCGGCACTTGGACTATGTAAGATACCTAGCGGGCCCTTGGACTATCTAGGTTAACTAGTGGACCTTGGACTATGTAGGTTAACTAGTGGGCACTTGGACTATGTAAGTCCCCTAGTGGGCACTTGGACTATCTAGGTTAACTAATGGGCACTAGGAATATCTAGGTTACCTAGCAGACACTTGGATTATGAAGGATCCCTAGCGGTCACTTGGACTATCTAGGTTACCTAGCGGGAACATGGACTATGTAGGTTAACTAGCGGACACTTGCACGATCTAGGTTAACTAGCAGGCCCTTGCACTGTGTAGGTTAACTAGCGGGCCCATGGATTATGTAGGTTTACTAGCAGGCACTTGGACTATCTAGGTTAACTAGCGGGCACTTGGACTATGTAGTTACCCTATCAGACATTTGGACTATTTAGGTTACCATCGGGAACTTGGACTATGTAGGTTACCTAGTGGGCACTTGGACTTTCTAGGTTACCTAGCAGGCACTTGGACTATCTAGGTTAACTAACGGGCACTTGGACTATGTAGGTTGTCTAGCGGGCACTTGGACTATGTAGGTTGCCTAGCGGGCACTTGGATAATGTAGGTTCCCTATCGGGCATTTGGATTATGTAGGTTCCCTATCGGGCACTTGGACTATGTAGGTTAACTAGCGGGCACTTGGACTGTCTAGGTAACCTAGCGGGCACTTGGTCTATCTAGGTTACCTAGCGGGCACTTGGACTATCTAGGTTAACGAACGGGCACTTGGACTATGTAGGTTACTTAGCGGGCACTTGGACTATGTAGGATCCCTATCGGACATTTGGAATACTTAGGTTAACTAGCGGACACATTGACTATGTAGGTTAACTAGCAGGCACTTGGACTATCTAGGCCAACTAGCGGGCCCTTGTACAATGTAGGTAAACTAGCGGGCACTTGGACTATCTAGGTTAACTAGCGGACACTTTGACTATCTAGGTTAACGAATGGGCACTTGGACTATGTAGGTTACCTAGCGGGCACTTGGACTATGTAAGATCCCTATCGGACATTTGTACTACTTAGGTTAACTAGCGGGCAATTTGCCTATCTAGGTCAACTAGCGGGCCCTTGTACTATGTAGGTTAACTAGCGGGCACTTGGACTATATAGGTTAACTAACGGGCACTAGGACTATCTAGGTTAACTAGCGGGCACTTGGGCTATCTAGGTTACCTAGCAGACACTTGGATTATGAAGGATCCCTAGCGGGCACTTGGACTATCTAGGTTACCTAGCGGGCACGTGGACTATGTAGGTTAACTAGCGGACACTTGCACGATCTAGGTTAGCAAGCGGGCCCATGCATTATGTAGGTTTACTAGCAGGCACTTGGACTATCTAGGTTAACTAGCGGGCACTTGGACTATGTAGTTTCCCTATCGGACATTTGGACTATTCAGGTTACCATCGGGAACTTGGACTATGTAGGTTACCTAGCGGGCACTTGGACTATCTAGGTTACCTAGCAGGCACTTTGACTATCTAGGTTAACTAACGGGCACTTGGACTATGTAGGTTGCCTTGCGGGCATTTGGACTATGTAGGTTGCCTAGCGGGCACTTGGATTATGTAGGTTCCCTATCGGGCACTTGGATTATGTAGGTTCCCTATCGGGCACGTGGACTATGTAGGTTAACTAGCGGGCACTTGGACTGTCTAGGTAACCTAGCGGGCACTTGGACTATCTAGGTTAAAGAACGGGCACTTGGACTATGTAGGTTACCTAGCGGGCACTTTGACTATCTAGGTTAACGAACAGGCACTTGGACTATGTAGGTTACCTAACGGGCACTTGGACTATGTAGGATCCCTATCGGACATTTGGAATACTTAGGTTAACTAGCGGGCACTTTGACTATCTCGGTTAACTAGCAGGCACTGGGACTATCTAGGTTAACTAGCGGACCTTGGACTATGTAGGTTAACAAGCGGGCACTTGCACTATGTAGGTTAACTAGCGGGTCCATGGATTATGTAGGTTTACTAGCAGGCACTTGGACTATCTAGGTTAACTAGCGGGCACTTGGACTATGTAGTTTCCCTAGCGGGCATTTGGACTATTTAGGTTACCAAGCGGGAACTTGGACTATCTAGGTTACCTAGTAGGCACTTTGACTATCTAGGTTAACTAACGGGCACTTGGACTATGTAGGTTGCCTAGCGGGCACTTGGACTATGTAGGTTCCCTAGTGGTCACTTGGATTATGTAGGTTCCCTAACGGGCACTTGGATTATGTAGGTTAACTAGCGGGCACTTGAACTGTCTAGGTAACATTGCGGGCACTTGGACTATCTAGGTTAAAGAACGGGCACTTGGACTATGTAGGTAACCTAGCGGGCACTTGGACTGTCTAGGTTACCTAGCGGGCACTTTGACTATCTAGGTTAACGAATGGGCACTTGGACTATGTAGGTTACCTAGCGGGCACTTGGACTATGTAAGATCCCTATCGGACATTTGTACTACTTAGGTTAACTAGCGGGCACTTTGACTATCTAGGTCAACTAGCGGGCCCTTGTAATATGTAGGTTAACTAGTGGGCACTTGGACTATCTAGGTTAACGAACGGGCACTTGGACTATCTAGGTTACCGAGTGGGCACTTGGAGTATGTAAGTTTCCTAGCGGGCACTTGGACTATCTAGGTTACCTAGCAGGCACTTGGACTATGTAGGTTAACTAGCAGGCACTTGGACTATCTAGGTTACCGAACGGGCATTTGGACTATGTAGGTAAACTAGCGTGAACTTGGACAGTCTAGTTTACCTAGCGGGCACTTGGACTTCTAAGTTAACGAACGGGCCCTTGGAGTATGTATGTTGCATATCGGGCAAATGGACTATCTAGGTTAGGTAATGGGCATTGGACTATCTAGGTTACCTAGCGGGAACTTGGACTATGTAGGTTACCTTGCGGGCACTTGGATTATCTAGGTTACCTAACAGGAACTTGGACTATGTAGGTTAACTAGCGGACACTCTGACGATCTAGGTTAACTAGCGGGCAATTGGAATATCTAGGTTAACTAGCGGGCCCTTGCACTATGTAGGTTAACTAGCGGGAACTTGGACTATCTAGGTTAAATAGCGGGTTATTGGACTATGTAGGTTAACTAGCTGACCTTGGACTATGTAGGTTAACTAGCGGGCACTTGGACTACCTAGGTTAACTAGCGGGCACTTGCAAAATGCAGGTTCCCTAACGGGCACTTTGACTACGTAGGTTCCCTAGCGGGCATTTGGACTATGTAGGTTCCCTATGGGCACTTGGACTATCTAGGTTCCCTAACGGGCACTTGGAATATATAGGTTCCCTATCGGGCACTTGGACAATGTAGGTTCCTCAGCGGGCACTTGGACTATGTAGGTTCCCTATCGGGCATTGGACTATGTAGGTTAACAAGAAGGCCCTTGGACTTTCTAGGTTACCTGGCGGGCACTTGGACTATATAGGTTAACTAGCGGACACTTGGACAATCTAGGTTACCTAGCGGGCACTTGAACTATGTACATACCCTAGCGGGCACTTGGACTATCTAGGTTAACTAGCGGGCACTTGGACGATCTAGGTCAACTAGCGGGCACTTGGACTATCTAGGTTAACTAGCGGGCACTTGGACTATCTAGATTAATTAGTGGGCCCTTGGACTATCTAGGTTTACTAGCGGGCACTTGGACTATCTAGGTTAACTAGCGGGCACTTGGACTATGTAGTTTCCCTAGCGGGCATTAGGATTACATAGGTTACCTAGTGGGCACTTGGACTATGTAGGTTACCTAGCGGGTACTTGGACTATGTAGGTTAACTAGAAGGCACTTGGACTATCAAGGTTACCTAGCGGGCCCTTGGACTATGTAGGTTACCAGCGGGCACTCGGACTATCTAGGTTAACGAACGTGCACTAGGACTATGTAGGTAAACTAGGGAGCACTTGGACTGTCTAGGTTACCTAGCGGGCACTTGGCCTATATAGGTTAACGATCGGGCACTTGGACTATGTAGGTTAACTAGTGGACACTTCGACTATCTAGGTTAGCTAACTGGCAATTGTACTATCTAGGTTACCTAGCGGGCACTTTGACTATGTAGGTTCCCTAGCGGGCACTTGGACAATTTAGGTTACCTAACAGTCACTTTGACTATCTAGGTTAACTAACGGGCACTTGGACTATGTAGGTTGCCTAGCGAGCACTTGGACTATGTAGGTTCCCTAGCGGGCAATTGGACTATGTAGGTTCACTATCGGGTACTTGGACTGTCTAGGTTAACTAGCGGGTAATTGGACTGTCTAGGTTACCTAGTGGGCAATTGGACTATGTAGTTTACATAGCAGGCACTTGGACTATGTAGGTTAACTAGCGGGCACTTGGACTATCTAGGTTACCTAGAGGGCACTTGGACTATGTACGTTCCCTAGCGGGCACTTGGGCTATCTACGTTACCTAGAGGGCACTTGGACTATGTAGGTTAACGAACGGGCACTTGAACTATGTAGGTAACCTAATGGTCACTTCGACTGTCTAGGTTACATTGCGGGGACTTGGACTATGTAGGTTAACTAGCGGGCACATGGACTATGTAGGATCCCTATCGGCCATTTGTACTACTTAGGTTAACTAGCGGGCACTTTGACTATCTAGGTTAACTAGCGGGCACTTGGACTATCTAGGTCAAGTAGCGGGCCCTTGTACTATGTAGGTTAACTAGCAGGCACTTGGACTATCTAGGTTAACTAACGGACCTTGGACTATGTAGGTTAACTAGCGGGCACTTGGACTATGTACGTCTCCTAGTGGGCACTTGGACTATCTAGGTTAACTAACGGGCACTTGGACTATCTAGGTTACCTAGCAGGCACTTGGATTATGAAGGATCCCTAGCGGGCACTTGGACTATCTAGGTTACCGAGCAGGCACGTGGACTATGTAGGTTAACTAGCGGACACTTGCAAGATCTAGGTTAACTAGCGGCCCTTGCACTATGTAGGTTAACTAGCGGGCCCATGGATTATGTAGGTTTAATTGCAGGCACTTGGAGTATCTAGGTTAACTAGCAGGCACTTGGACTATGTAGTTTCCCTAGCGGGCATTTGGACTATTTAGGTTACCATCGGGAACTTGGACTATGTAGGATACCTAGCGGGCACTTGGTCTATGTACGTCTCCTAGTGGGCACTTGGACTATCTAGGTTAACTAACGGGCACTTGGACTATGTAGGTTGCCTAGTGGGCACTTGGACTGTGTAGGTTCCCTAGCGGGCACTTGGATTATGTAGGTTCCCTATCGGGCACTTGGATTATGTAAGTTCCCTATCGGGCACTTAGACTATGTAGGTTACCTAGCGGGCACTTGAACTATGTAGGATCCCTATCGGACATTTGTACTACTTAGGTTAACTAGCGGGCACTTTAACTATCTAGGTTATCTAGCGGGCCCTTGTACTATGTAGGTTAACTAGCGGGCACTTGGATTATCTAGGTTAACTAACGGACCTTGGACTATGTAGGATACCTAGCGGGCACTTGGACTATGTACGTCCCCTAGTGGGCACTTGGACTATCTAGGTTAACTAACGGGCACTTGGACTATGTAGGTTGCCTAGTGGGCACTTGGACTATGTAGGTTCCCTAGCGGGCACTTGGATTATGTAGGTTCCCTATCGGGCACTTGGATTATGTAAGATCCCTATCGGGCACTTAGACTATGTAGGTTACCTAGCGGGCACTTGAACTATGTAGGATCCCTATCGGACATTTGTACTACTTAGGTTAACTAGCGGGCACTTTGACTATCTAGGTTATATAGCGGGCATTGGACTATCTAGGTCAACTAGCGGGCCCTTGTACTATGTAGGTTAACTAGCGGGCACTTGGATTATCTAGGTTAACTAACGGACCTTGGACTATGTAGGTTAACTAGCGGGCACTTGGACTATGTACGTCCCCTAGTGGGCACTTGGACTATCTAGGTTACCTAGCAGGCACTTGGATTATGAAGGATCCCTAGCGGGCACTTGGACTATCTAGGTCACCTAGCAGGCACGTGGACTATGTAGGTTAACTAGCGGACACTTGCACGATATAGGTTAACTAGCGGCCCTTGCACTATGTAAGTTAACTAGCGGGCCCATGGATTATGTATGTTTAATAGCAGGCACTTGAATTATCTAGGTTAACTAGCAGGCACTTGGACTATGTAGTTTCCTTAGCGGGCATTTGGACTATTTAGGTTACCATCGGGAACTTGGACTATGTAGGATACCTAGCGGGCACTTGGACTATGTACGTCCCCTAGTGGGCACTTGGACTATCTAGGTTAACTAACGGGCACTTGGACTATGTAGGTTGCCTAGTGGGCACTTGGACTGTGTAGGTTCCCTAGTGGGCACTTGGATTATGTAGGTTCCCTATCGGGCACTTGGATTATGTAAATTCCCTATCGGGCACTTAGACTATGTAGGTTACCTAGCGGGCACTTGAACTATGTAGGATCCCTATCGGACATTTGTACTACTTAGGTTAACTACCGGGCACTTTAACTATCTAGGTTATCTAGCGGGCCCTTGTACTATGTAGGTTAACTAGCGGGCACTTGGATTATCTAGGTTAACTAACGGACCTTGGACTATGTAGGTTAACTAGCGGGCACTTGGACTATGTACGTCCCCTAGTGGGCACTTGGACTATCTAGGTTACCTAGCAAGCACTTGGATTATGAAGGATCCCTAGCGGGCACTTGGACTATCTAGGTTACCTAGCAGGCACGTGGACTATGTAGGTTAACTAGCGGACACTTGCACGATCTAGGTTAACTAGCGGCCCTTGCACTATGTAGGTTAACTAGCGGGCCCATGGATTATGTAGGTTTAATTGCAGGCACTTGGACTATCTAGGTTAACTAGCAGGCACTTGGACTATGTAGTTTCCCTAGCGGGCATTTGGACTATTTAGGTTACCATCGGGAACTTGGACTATGTAGGATACCTAGCGGGCACTTGGACTATGTACGTCCCCTAGTGGGCACTTGGACTATCTAGGTTAACTAACGGGCACTTGGACTATGTAGGTTGCCTAGTGGGCACTTGGACTATGTAGGTTCCCTAGCGGGCACTTGGATTATGTAGGTTCCCTATCGGGCACTTGGACTATGTAGGTTAACGAACGAGCACTTGGACTATGTAGGTAACCTAGCGGACAATTAGACAGTCTGGGTTACCTAGCGGGCACTTGGATTATCTAGGCTAATGAAAGGGCACTTGGACTATGTAGGTTACCTAGAGGGCACTTGGATTATCTAGGTTAGCTAACAGGAACTTGGAATATCTAGGTTACCTAGCGGGCACTTGGACTATCTAGGTTACCTAACGGGAACTTGGACTATGTAGGTTAACTAGCGGACACTCTGACGATCTAGGTTAACTAGCGGGCACTTGGAATATCTAGGTTAACTAGCGGGCCCTTGCACTATGTAGGTTAACTAGCGGGAACTTGGACTATCTAGGTTAACTAGCGGGTTATTGGACTATGTAGGTTAACGAGCGGGCACTTGGATTATCTAGGTTAACTAGCTGACCATGGACTATGTAGGTTAACTAGCGGGCACTTGGACTATCTAGGTTAACTAGCGGGCACTTGCACAATGCAGGTTCCCTAGCGGGCACTTTGACTATGTAGGTTCCCTAGCGGGCACTGGGACTATATAGGTTCCCTATGGGCACTTGGACTATCTAGGTTCCCTAATGGGCACTTGGAATATATAGGTTCCCTATCGGGCACTTGAACTATGTAGGTTCCCTATCGGGCATTGGACTATGTAGGTTAACAAGAAGGCCCTTGGACTATCTAGGTTACCTGGCGGGCACTTGTACTATGTAGGTTAACTAGCGGACACATGGACAATCTAGGTTACCTAGAGGGCACTTGAATTATGTACATACCCTAGCGGGCACTTGGACTATCTAGGTTACCTAGCAGGCACTTGGACTATGTACAACCCCTAGCGGGCACTTGGACTATCTAGGTTAACTAGCGGGCACTTGGACTATCTAGATTAACTAGTGGGCCCTTGGACTATCTAGGGTTACTAGCGGGCACTTGGACTATCTAGGTTACCTAGCGGGCACTTGGACTATGTAGTTTCCCTAGCGGGCATTAGGATTACATAGGTTACCTAGTGGGCACTTGGACTATGTAGGTTACCTAGCGGGCACTTGGACTATGTAGGTTAACTAGAAGTCACTTGGACTATCAAGGTTACCTAGCGGGCCCTTGGACTATGAAGGTTACCAGCGGGCACTTGGACTATCTAGGTTAACGAACGTGCCCTAGGATTATGTGGGTAACCTAGCGGGTACTTGGACTGTCTAGGTTACCTAGCGGGCACTTGGCCTATCTAGGTTAACGAACGGGCACTTGGACTATGTAGGTTAACTAGTGGACATTTCGACTATCTAGGTTAGCTAACGGGCACTTGGACTATGTAGGTTAACTAGTGGACACTTCGACTATCTAGGTTAGCTAACGGGCACTTGGACTATCTAGGTTACCTAGCGGGCACTTTGACTATGTAGGTTCCCTAGCGGGCACTTGGATTATGTAGGTTCCCTATCGGGCACTTGGATAATGTAAGATCCCTATCGGGCACTTAGACTATGTAGGTTACCTAGCGGGCACTTGAACTATGTAGGATCCCTATCGGACATTTGTACTACTTAGGTTAACTAGCGGGCACTTTGACTATCTAGGTTATCTAGCGGGCACTTGGACTATCTAGGTCAACTAGCGGGCCCTTGTACTATGTAGGTTAACTAGCGGGCACTTGGATTATCTAGGTTAACTAACGGACCTTGGACTATGTAGGTTAACTAGCGGGCACTTGGACTATGTACGTCCCCTAGTGGGCACTTGGACTATCTAGGTTACCTAGCAGGCACTTGGATTATGAAGGATCCCTAGCGGGCACTTGGACTATCTAGGTTACCTAGCAGGCACGTGGACTATGTAGGTTAACTAGCGGACACTTGCACGATATAGGTTAACTAGCGGCCCTTGCACTATGTAAGTTAACTAGCGGGCCCATGGATTATGTAGGTTTAATAGCAGGCACTTGAATTATCTAGGTTAACTAGCAGGCACTTGGACTATGTAGTTTCCTTAGCGGGCATTTGGACTATTTAGGTTACCATCGGGAACTTGGACTATGTAGGATACCTAGCGGGCACTTGGACTATGTACGTCCCCTAGTGGGCACTTGGACTATCTAGGTTAACTAACGGGCACTTGGACTACGTAGGTTGCCTAGTGGGCACTTGGACTGTGTAGGTTCCCTAGTGGGCACTTGGAATATGTAGGTTCCCTATCGGGCACTTGGATTATGTAAGTTCCCTATCGGGCACTTAGACTACGTAGGTTACCTAGCGGGCACTTGAACTATGTAGGATCCCTATCGGACATTTGTACTACTTAGGTTAACTAGCGGGCACTTTAACTATCTAGGTTATCTAGCGGGCCCTTGTACTATGTAGGTTAACTAGCGGGCACTTGGATTATCTAGGTTAACTAACGGACCTTGGACTATGTAGGTTAACTAGCGGGCACTTGGACTATGTACGTCCCCTAGTGGGCACTTGGACTATCTAGGTTACCTAGCAAGCACTTGGATTATGAAGGATCCCTAGCGGGCACTTGGACTATCTAGGTTACCTAGCAGGCACGTGGACTATGTAGGTTAACTAGCGGACACTTGCACGATCTAGGTTAACTAGCGGCCCTTGCACTATGTAGGTTAACTAGCGGGCCCATGGATTATGTAGGTTTAATTTCAGGCACTTGGACTATCTAGGTTAACTAGCAGGCACTTGGACTATGTAGTTTCCCTAGCGGGCATTTGGACTATTTAGGTTACCATCGGGAACTTGGACTATGTAGGATACCTAGCGGGCACTTGGACTATGTACGTCCCCTAGTGGGCACTTGGACTATCTAGGTTAACTAACGGGCACTTGGACTATGTAGGTTGCCTAGTGGGCACTTGGACTATGTAGGTTCCCTAGCGGGCACTTGGATTATGTAGGTTCCCTATCGGGCACTTGGACTATGTAGGTTAACGAACGTGCACTTGGACTATGTAGGTAACCTAGCGGACAATTAGACAGTCTGGGTTACCTAGCGGGCACTTGGATTATCTAGGCTAATGAAAGGGCACTTGGACTATGTAGGTTACCTAGCGGGCACTTGGATTATCTAGGTTAGCTAACAGGAACTTGGAATATCTAGGTTACCTAGCGGGCACTTGGACTATCTAGGTTACCTAACGGGAACTTGGACTATGTAGGTTAACTAGCGGACACTCTGACGATCTAGGTTAACTAGCGGGCACTTGGAATATCTAGGTTAACTAGCGGGCCCTTGCACTATGTAGGTTAACTATCGGGAACTTGGACTATCTAGGTTAACTAGCGGGTTATTGGACTATGTAGGTTAACTAGCGGGCACTTGGATTATCTAGGTTAACTAGCTGACCATGGACTATGTAGGTTAACTAGCGGGCACTTGGACTATCTAGGTTAACTAGCGGGCACTTGCACAATGCAGGTTCCCTAGCGGGCACTTTGACTACGTAGGTTCCCTAGCGGGCACTGGGACTATATAGGTTCCCTATGGGCACTTGGACTATCTAGGTTCCCTAATGGGCACTTGGATAATATAGGTTCCCTATCGGGCACTTGAACTATGTAGGTTCCTCAGCGGGCACTTGGACTATGTAGGTTCCCTATTGGGCATTGGACTATGTAGGTTAACAAGAAGGCCCTTGGACTATCTAGGTTACCTGGCGGGCACTTGGACTATGTAGGTTAACTAGCGGACACATGGACAATCTAGGTTACCTAGCGGGCACTTGAATTATGTACATACCCTAGCGGGCACTTGGACTATCTAGGTTACCTAGCAGGCACTTGGACTATGTACATCCCCTAGCGGGCACTTGGACTATCTAGGTTAACTAGCGGGCACTTGGACTATCTAGATTAACTAGTGGGCCCTTGGACTATCTAGGTTTACTAGCGGGCACTTGGACTATCTAGGTTAACTAGCGGGCACTTGGACTATGTAGTTTCCCTAGCGGGCATTAGGATTACATAGGTTACCTAGTGGGCACTTGGACTATGTAGGTTACCTAGCGGGCACTTGGACTATGTAGGTTAACTAGAAGGCACTTGGACTATCAAGGTTACCTAGCGGGCCCTTGGACTATGAAGGTTAACAGCGGGCACTTGGACTATCTAGGTAAACGAACGTGCACTAGGATTATGTAGGTAACCTAGCGGGCACTTGGACTGTCTAGGTTACCTAGCGGGCACTTGGCCTATCTAGGTTAACGAACGGGCACTTGGACTATGTAGGTTAACTAGTGGACACTTCGACTATCTAGGTTAGCTAACGGGCACTTGGACTATGTAGGTTAACTAGTGGACACTTCGACTATCTAGGTTAGCTAATGGGCACTTGGACTATCTAGGTTACCTAGCGGGCACTTTGACTATGTAGGTTCCCTAGCGGGCACTTGGACAATTTAGGTTACCTAACAGTCACTTTGACTATCTAGGTTAACTAACGGGCACTTGGACTATGTCGGTTGCCTAGCGAGCACTTGGACTATGTAGGTTCCCTAGCGGGCACTTGGACTATGTAGGTTCCCTATCGGGTACTTGGACTGTCTAGGTTAACTAGCGGATAATTGGACTGTCTAGGTTAACTAGTGGGCAATGGGACTATGTAGTTTTCCTAGCAGGCACTTTGACTATGTAGGTTAACTAACGGGCACTTGGACTATCTAGGTTACCTAGAGGGCACTTGGACTATGTACGTTCCCTAGCGGGCACTTGGGCTATCTACGTTACCTAGAGGGCACTTGGACTATGTAGGTTAACGAACGGGCACTTGAACTATGTAGGTAACCTAATGGTCACTTCGACTGTCTAGGTTACCTAGCGGGGACTTGGACTATGTAGGTTAACTAGCGGGCACTTGGACTATGTAGGATCCCTAGCGGACATTTGTACTACTTAGGTTAACTAGCGGGCACTTTGACTATTTGGTTAACTAGCGGGCACTTGGACTATCTAGGTCAAGTAGCGGGCCCTTGTACTATGTAGGTTAACTAGCGGGCAGTTGGACTATCTATGTTAACTAACGGACCTTGGACTATGTAGGTTAACTAGCGGGCACTTGGACTATGTACGTCTCCTAGTGGGCACTTGGACTATCTAGGTTAAGTAACGGGCACTTGGACTATCTAGGTTACCTAGCAGGCATTTGGATTATGAAGGATCCCTAGCGGGCACTTGGACTATCTAGGTTACCTAGCAGGCACCTGGACTATGTAGGTTAACTAGTGGACACTTGCACGATCAAGGTTAACTAGCGGCCCTTGCACTATGTAGGTTTACTAGCGGGCCCATGGATTATGTAGGTTTAATTGCAGGCACTTGGACTATCTAGGTTAACTAGCAGGCACTTGGACTATATAGTTTCCCTAGCGGGCATTTGGACTATTTAGGTTACCATCGGGAACTTGGACTATGTAGGATACCTAGCGGGTACTTGGACGATGTACGTCCCCTAGTGGGCACTTGGACTATCTAGGTTAACTAACGGGCACTTGGATTATGTAGGTTGTCTAGCGGGCACTTGGACTATGTAGGTTGCCTAACGGGCACTTGCATTATGTAGGTTCCCTATCGGGCACTTGGAATATGTAAGTTCCCTATCGGGCACTTAGACTATGTAGGTTACCTAGCGGGCACTTGAACTATGAAGGATCCCTATCGGACATTTGTACTACTTAGGTTAACTAGCGGGCACTATGAATATCTAGGTTATCTAGCGGGCACTTGGACTATCTAGGTCAACTAGCGGGCCCTTGTACTATGTAGGTTAACTAGCGGGCACTTGGACAATCTAGGCTAACTAACGGACCTTGGACTATGTAGGTTCCCTATCGGGCACTTGGACTATGCAGGTTAACTAGCGGGCACTTGCACTATCTAGGTTAATGAACGGGCACTTGGACTATGTAGGTAACCTAGCGGGCACTTGGACTCTCTAGGGTACCCAGTGGGCACTTTGACTATCTACGTTAACGAAAGGGCACTTGGACTATGTAGGTTACCTAGCGGGCACTTGGATTATCTAGGTTAACTAACGGACCTTGGACTATGTAGGTTATCTAGCGGGCACTTGGAGTATGTACGTCACGTAGTGGGCACTTGGACTATCTAGGTTACCTAGCAGGCACTTGGATTATGAAGGATCCCTAGCGGGCACTTGGACTATCTAGGTTACCTAGCAGGCACGTGGACTATGTAGGTTAACTAGCGGACACTTGCACGATCTAGGTTAACTAGCGGCCCTTGCACTATGTAAGTTAACTAGCAGGCCCATGGATTATGTAGGTTTAATAGCAGGCACTTGGACTATCTAGGTTAACTAGCAGGCACTGGACTATGTAGTTTCCTTAGCGGGCATTTGGATTATTTAGGTTACCATCGGGAACTTGGACTATGTAGGATACCTAGGGGCACTTGGACTATGTACGTCCCCTAGTGGGCACTTGGACTATCTAGGTTAACTAACGGGCACTTGGACTATGTAGGTTCCCTAGCGGGCACTTGGATTATGTAGGTTCCCTATCGGGCACTTGGACTATGTAGGTTAACTAGCGGGCACTTGCACTATCTAGGTTAACGAACGGGCACTTGGACTATGTAGGTAACCTAGCGGGCACTTGGACTCTCTAGGTTACTCAGTGGGCACTTTGACTATCTAGGTTAACGAAAGGGCACTTGGACTTTGTAGGTTACCTAGCGGGCACTTGGATTATCTAGGTTAGCTAACAGGAACTTGGAATATCTAGGTTACCTAGCGGGCACTTGGACTATGTAGGTTACCTTGCGGACACTTGTACTATCTAGGTTACCTAACGGGAAATTGGACTATGTAGGTTAACTAGCGGACACTTGGACGATCTAGGTTAACAGCGGGCACTTGGAAAATCTAGGTTAACTAGCGGGCTCTTGGACTATGTAGGTTAACTAGCGGGAACTTGGACCATCTAGGTTAACTAGCGGGTTCTTGGACTATGTAGGTTAACAAGCGGGCACTTGGACTATCTAGGTTAACTAGCTGACCTTGGCCTATCTAGGTTAACTAGCGGGCACTTGGACTATCTAGGTTAACTAGCTGACCTTGGACTATCTAGGTTAACTAGCGGGCACTTGCACAATGCAGGTTCCCTAGCGGGCACTTTCACTATGTAGGTTCCCTAGCGGGCACTCAGACTATATAGGTTCCCTATGGGCTCTTGGACTATCTAGGTTCCCTAACGGGCACTTGGAATATATAAGTTCCCTTTCGTGCACTTGGACTATGTAGTTTCCTCAGCGGGCACTTGGACTATGTAGGTTCCCTATCGGGCATTGGACTATGTAGGTTAACAAGCAGGCTCTTGGACTATCTAAGTTACCTGGCAGGCACTTGGACTATGAAGGTTACCTAGCAGGCACTTGGACTATGTACGTCCCCTAGCGGGCACTTGGACTATCTAGGTTAACTAGAGGGCCCTTGGACTATGAAGGTTACCAGCGGGCACTTGGACTATCTAGGTTAACGAACGTGCACTAGGACTATGTAGGTAACCTAGCGGGCACTTGGACTGTCTAGGTTACCTAGCGGGCACTTGGCCTATCTAGGTTAACGAACGGGCACTTGGACTATGTAGGGTAACTAGTGGACACTTCGACTATCTAGGTTAGCTAACGGGCACTTGGACTATGTAGGTTAACTAGTGGACACTTCGACTATCTAGGTTAGCTAACAGGCACTTGGACTATCTAGGTTACGTAGCGGGCACTTTGACTATGTAGGTTCCCTAGCGCGCACTTGGACAATTTAGGTTACCTAACAGTCACTTCGACTATCTAGGTTAGCTAACGGGCACTTGGACTATCTAGGTTCCCTAGCGGGCACTTGGACTATCTAGGTTACCTAGAGGGCACTTGGACTATGTACGTTCCCTAGCGGGCACTTGGGCTATCTACGTTACCTAGAGGGCACTTGGACTATGTAGGTTAACGAACGGGCACTTGAACTATGTAGGTAACCTAATGGTCACTTCGACTGTCTAGGTTACCTAGCGGGGACTTGGACTATGTAGGTTAACCAGCGTGCACTTGGACTATGTAGGATCTCTATCGGACATTTGTAGTACTTAGGTTAACTATTGGGCACTTTGACTATCTAGGTTAACTAGCGGGCACTTGGACTATCTAGGTCAAGTAGCGGGCCCTTGTACTATGTAGGTTAACTAGCGGGCACTTGGAATATCTAGGTTAACTAACGGACCTTGGACTATGTAGGTTAACTAGCGGGCACTTGGACTATGTACGTCTCCTAGTGGGCACTTGGACTATCTAGGTTAACTAACGGGCACTTGGACTATCTAGGTTACCTAGCAGGCATTTGGATTATGAAGGATCCCTAGGGGGCACTTGGACTATCTAGGTTACCTAGCAGGCACGTGGACTATGTAGGTTAACTAGCGGACACTTGCACGATCTAGGTTAACTAGCGGCCCTTGCACTATGTAGGTTAACTAGCGGGCCCATGGATTATGTAGGTTTACTAGCAGGCACTTGGACTATCTAGGTTAACTAGCAGGCACTTGGACTATGTAGTTTCCCTAGCGGGCATTTGGACTATTTAGGTTACCATCGGGAACTTGTACTATGTAGGATACCTAGCGGGCACTTGGACTATGTACGTCCCCTAGTGGGCACTTGGACTATCTAGGTTAACTAACGGGCACTTGGACTATGTAGGTTGCCTAGCGGGCACTTGAACTATGTAGGTTCCCTAACGGGCACTTGGATTATGTAGGTTCCCTATCGGGCACTTGGATTATGTAAGTTCCCTATCGGGCACTTAGACTATGTAGGTTACCTAGCGGGCACTTGAACTATGTAGGATCCCTATCGGACATTTGTACTACTTAGGTTAACTAGCGGGCACTATGACTATCTAGGTTATCTAGCGGGCACTTGGACTATCTAGGTCAACTAGCGGGCCCTTGTACTATGTAGGTTAACTAGCGGGCACTTGGACTATCTAGGCTAACTAACGGACCTTGGACTATGTAGGTTCCCTATCGGGCAATTGGACTATGCAGGTTAACTAGCGGGCACTTGCACTATCTAGGTTAACGAACGGGCACTTGGACTATGTAGGTAACCTAGCGGGCACTTGGACTCTCTAGGTTACCCAGTGGGCACTTTGACTATCTAGGTTAACGAAAGGGCACTTGGACTATGTAGGTTACCTAGCGGGCACTTGGATTATCTAGGTTAACTAACGGACCTTGGACTATGTAGGTTATCTAGCGGGCACTTGGAGTATGTACGTCCCGTAGTGGGCACTTGGACTATCTAGGTTACCTAGCAGGCACTTGGATTATGAAGGATCCCTAGCGGGCACTTGGACTATCTAGGTTACCTAGCAGGCACGTGGACTATGTAGGTTAACTAGCGGACACTTGCACGATCTAGGTTAACTAGCGGCCCTTGCACTATGTAAGTTAACTAGCAGACCCATGGATTATGTAGGTTTAATAGCAGGCACTTGGACTATCTAGGTTAACTAGCAGGCACTGGACTATGTAGTTTCCTTAGCGGGCATTTGGACTATTTAGGTTACCATCGGGAACTTGGACTATGTAGGATACCTAGGGGCACTTGGACTATGTACGTCCCCTAGTGGGCACTTGGACTATCTAGGTTAACTAACGGGCACTTGGACTATGTAGGTTGCCTAGCGGGCACTTGGACTATGTAGGTTCCCTAGCGGGCACTTGCACTATCTAGGTTAACGAACGGGCACTTGGACTATGTAGGTAACCTAGCGGGCACTTGGACTCTCTAGGTTACCCAGTGGGCACTTTGACTATCTAGGTTAACGAAAGGGCACTTGGACTTTGTAGGTTACCTAGCGGGCACTTGGATTATCTAGGTTAGCCAACAGGAACTTGGAATATCTAGGTTACCTAGCGGGCACTTGTACTATGAAGGTTACCTTGCGGGCACTTGTACTATCTAGGTTACCTAACGGGAACTTGGACTATGTAGGTTAACTAGCGGACACTTGGACGATCTAGGTTAACAGCGGGCACTTGGAAAATCTAGGTTAACTAGCGGGCCCTTGGACTATGTAGGTTAACTAGCGGGAACTTGGACCATCTAGGTTAACTAGCGGGTTCTTGGACTATGTAGGTTAACTAGCGGGCACTTGGACTATCTAGGTTAACTAGCTGACCTTGGACTATCTAGGTTAACTAACGGGCACTTGCACAATGCAGGTTCCCTAGCGGGCACTTTCACTATGTAGGTTCCCTAGCGGGCACTCGGACTATATAGGTTCCCTATGGGCTCTTGGACTATCTAGGTTCCCTAACGGGCACTTGGAATATATAAGTTCCCTTTCGTGCACTTGGACTATGTAGGTTCCTCAGCGGGCACTTGGACTATGTAGGTTCCCTATCGGGCATTGGACTATGTAGGTTAACAAGCAGACTCTTGGACTATCTATGTTACCTGGCAGGCACTTGGACTATGTAGGTTACCTAGCAGGCACTTGGACTATGTACGTCCCGTAGCGGGCACTTGGACTATCTAGGTTAACTAGAGGGCCCTTGGACTATGAAGGTTACCAGCGGGCACTTGGATTATCTAGGTTAACTAGCGGGCACTTGGACGATCTAGGTTAACTAGTGGGCACTTGGACTATGTACATACCCTAGCGGGCACTTGGACTATCTAAGTTACCTAGCAGTCACTTGGACTATGTACGTCCCCTAGCGGGCACTTGGACTATCTAGGTTAACTAGAGGGCCCTTGGACTATGTAGGTTAACTAGCGGGCACTTGGATTATCTAGGTTAACTAGCGGGCACTTGGACGATCTAGGTTAACTAGTGGGCACTTGGACTATCTAGATTTACTAGCGGGCACTTGGACTATCTAGGTTAACTAGCGGGCACTTGGACTATGTAGCTTCCCCAGCGGGCATTTGGATTACTTAGGTTACCTAGTGGGCACTTGGACTATGTAGGTTACCTAGAGGGCACTTGGACTATGTAGGTTAACTAGAAGGCACTTGGACAATCAAAGTTACCTAGCGGGCCCTTTGACTATGTAGGTTACCAGCGGGCACTTGGACTATCTAGGTTAACGAACGTGCACTTGGACTATGTAGGTTCCCTATCGGGTACTTGGGCTGTCTAGGTTACCTAGCGGGCACTTGGACTATCTAGGTTAACGAACGGGCACTTGGACTATCTAGGTTCCCTAGCGGCACTTGGACTATGTAAGTTACCTAGCGGGCACTTGGACTATCTAGGTTAACTAGCGGACCTTGGACTATGTAGGTTAACTAGTGGGCACTTGGACTATGTAAGTCCCCTAGTGGGCACTTGGACTATCTAGGTTAACTAACGGGCACTAGGACTATCTAGGTTAACTAGCGGGCTCTTGGACTATCTAGGTTACCTATCAGGCACTTGGATTATGAAGGATCCCTAGCGGGCACTTGGACTATCTTGGTTACCTAGCGGGCACGTGGACTATGTAGGTTAACTAGCGGGCCCTTGCACAATGTAGGTTAACTAGCGGGCCCATGGATTATGTAGGTTTACTAGCAGGCACTTGGACTATCTAGGTTAACTAGCAGGCACTTGGTCTATGTAGTTTCCCTAGCGGGCATTTGGACTATGTAGGTTACCATCGGGAACTTGGACTATGTAGGTTACCTAGCGGGCACTTGGACAATCTAGGTTACCTAGCAGGCACTTTGACAATCTAGGTTAACTAACGGGCACTTGGACTATGTAGGTTGCCTAGCGGGCACTTGGACTATGTAGGTGGACTAGCGGGCACTTAGATTATGTAGGTTCCCTATCGGGCACTTCTATTATGTAGGTTCCCTTTCGGGCACTTGGACTATGTAGTTTAACTAGCGGGCACTTAGACTGTCTAGGTAACCTAGCGGGCACTTGGACTATCTAGGTTAAAGAACAGGCACTTGGACTGTGTAGGTTACCTAGCGGGCACTTGGATTGTCTAGGTTACCTAGCGGGCACTTTTATTATCTAGGGTAACGAACGGGCACTTGGACTATATAGGTTACCTAGCGGACACTTGCACGATCTAGGTTAACTAGCGGCCCTTGCACTATGTAAGTTAACTAGCGGGCCCATGGATTATGTAGGTTTAATAGCAGGCACTTGGACTATCTAGGTTAACTAGCAGGCACTGGACTATGTAGTTTCCTTAGCGGGCATTTGGACTATTTAGGTTACCATCGGGAACTTGGACTATGTAGGATACCTAGCGGGCACTTGGACTATTTACGTCCCCTAGTGGGCACTTGGACTATATAGGTTAACTAACGGGCACTTGGACTATGTAGGTTGCCTAGCGGGCACTTGGACTATGTAGGTTCCCTAGCGGGTACTTGGATTATGTAGGTTCCCTATCGGGCACTTGGACTATGCAGGTTAACTAGCAGGCACTGGACTATGTAGTTTCCTTAGCGGGCATTTGGACTATTTAGGTTACCATCGGGAACTTGGACTATGTAGGATACCTTGCGGGCACTTGGACTATTTACGTCCCCTAGTGGGCACTTGGACTATATAGGTTAACTAACGGGCACTTGGACTATGTAGGTTGCCTAGCGGGCACTTGGACTATGTAGGTTCCCTAGCGGGTACTTGGATTATGAAGGTTCCCTATCGGGCACTTGGACTATGCAGGTTAACTAGCGGGCAGTTGCACTATCTAGTTTAACGAACGGGCACTTGGACTATGTAGGTAACCTAGTGGGCACTTGGACTCTCTAGGTTACCCAGTGGGCACTTTGACTATCTAGGTTAACGAAAGGGCACTTGGACTATGTAGGTTACCTAGCGGGCACTTGGATTATCTAGGTTAACTAACGGACCTTGGACTATGTAGGTTATCTAGCGGGCACTTGGAGTATGTACGTCCCGTAGTGGGCACTTGGACTATGTAGGTTACCTAGCAGGCACTTTGACAATCTAGGTTAACTAACGGGCACTTGGACTATGTAGGTTGCCTAGCGGGCACTTGGACTATGTAGGTGGCCTAGCGGGCACTTAGATTATGTAGGTTCCCTATCAGGCACTTCTATTATGTAGGTTCCCTTTCGGGCACTTGGACTATGTAGTTTAACTAGCGGGCACTTAGACTGTCTAGGTAACCTAGCGGGCACTTGGACTATCTAGGTTAAAGAACGGGCACTTGGACTGTGTAGGTAACCTAGCGGGCACATGGACTGTCTAGGTTACCTAGCGGGCACTTTTATTATCTAGGTTAACGAACGGGCACTTGGACTATATAGGTTACCTAGCGGACACTTGGACTATGTAGGATCCCTATCGGACATTTGGAATACTTAGGTTAACTAGCGGGCACTTTGACTATCTAGGTTAACTAGCAGGCACTTGGACTATCTAGGTTAACTAGCAGGCACTTGGACTATGTAGTTTCCCTAGCGGGCATTTGGACTATTTAAGTTACCATCGGGAACTTGGACTATGTAGGATACCTAGCGGGCACTTGGACTATGTACGTCCCCTAGTGGGCACTTGGACTATCTAGGTTAACTAACGGGCACTTAGACTATGTAGGTTGCCTAGCGGGCACTTGAACTATGTAGGTTCCCTAACGGGCACTTGGATTATGTAGGTTCCCTATCGGGCACTTGGTTTATGTAAGTTCCCTATCGGGCACTTAGACTATGTAGGTTACCTAGCGGGCACTTGAACTATGTAGGATCCCTATCGGACATTTGTACTACTTAGGTTAACTAGCGGGCACTATGACTATCTAGGTTATCTAGCGGGCACTTGGACTATCTAGGTCAACTAGCGGGCCCTTGTACTATGTAGGTTAACTAGCGGGCACTTGGACTATCTAGGCTAACTAACGGACCTTGGACTATGTAGGTTCCCTATCGGGTACTTGGACTATGCAGGTTAACTAGCGGGCACTTGCACTATCTAGGTTAACGAACGGGCACTTGGACTATGTAGGTAACCTAGCGAGCACTTGGACTCTCTAGGTTACCCAGTGGGCACTTTGACTATCTAGGTTAACGAAAGGGCACTTGGACTATGTAGGTTACCTAGCGGGCACTTGGATTATCTAGGTTAACTAACGGACTTTGGACTATGTAGGTTACCTAGCAGGCACGTGGATTATGTAGGTTAACTAGCGGACACTTGCACGATCTAGGTTAACTAGCGGCCCTTGCACTATGTAAGTTAACTAGCAGGCACATGGATTATGTAGGTTTAATAGCAGGCACTTGGACTATCTAGGTTAACTAGCAGGCACTGGACTATGTAGTTTCCTTAGCGGGCATTTGGACTATTTAGGTTACCATCGGGAACTTGGACTATGTAGGATACCTAGGGCCACTTGGACTATTTACGTCCCCTAGTGGGCACTTGGACTATCTAGGTTAACTAACGGGCACTTGGACTATGTAGGTTGCCTAGCGGGCACTTGGACTATGTAGGTTCCCTAGCGGGCACTTGGATTATGTAGGTTCCCTATCGGGCACTAGGACTATGTAGGTTAACTAGCGGGCACTTGCACTATCTAGGTTAACGAACGGGCACTTGGACTATGTAGGTAACCTAGCGGGCACTTGGACTCTCTAGGTTACCCAGTGGGCACTTTGACTATCTAGGTTAACGAAAGGGCACTTGGACTTTGTAGGTTACCTAGCGGGCACTTGGATTATCTAGGTTAGCTAACAGGAACTTGGAATATCTAGGTTACCTAGCGGGCACTTGGACTATGTAGGTTACCTTGCGGGCACTTGTACTATCTAGGTTACCTAACGGGAACTTGGACTATGTAGGTTAACTAGCGGACACTTGGACGATCTAGGTTAACAGCGGGCACTTGGAAAATCTAGGTTAACTAGCGGGCCCTTGGACTATGTAGGTTAACTAGCGGGAACTTGGATCATCTAGGTTAACTAGCGGGTTCTTGGACTATGTAGGTTAACTAGCGGGCACTTGGACTATCTAGGTTAACTAGCTGACCTTGGACTATCTAGGTTAACTAGCGGGCACTTGCACAATGCAGGTTCCCTAGCGGGCACTTTCACTATGTAGGTTCCCTAGCGGGCACTCGGACTATATAGGTTCCCTATGGGCTCTTGGACTATCTAGGTTCCCTAACGGGCACTTGGAATATATAAGTTCCCTTTCGTGCACTTGGACTATGTAGGTTCCTCAGCGGGCACTTGGACTATGTAGGTTCCCTATCGGGCATTGGACTATGTAGGTTAACAAGCAGACTCTTGGACTATCTAAGTTACCTGGCAGGCACTTGGACTATGTAGGTTACATAGCAGGCACTTGGACTATGTACGTCCCCTAGCGGGCACTTGGACTATCTAGGTTAACTAGAGGGCCCTTGGACTATGAAGGTTACCAGCGGGCACTTGGATTATCTAGGTTGACTAGCGGGCACTTGGACGATCTAGGTTAACTAGTGGGCACTTGGACTATGTACATACCCTAGCGGGTACTTGGACTATCTAGGTTACCTAGCAGGCACTTGGACTATGTACGTCCCCTAGCGGGCACTTGGACTATCTAGGTTAACTAGAGGGCCCTTGGACTATCTAGGTTTACTAGCGGACACTTGGACTATCTAGGTTAACTAGCGGGCACTTGGACTATGTAGTTTCCCCAGCGGGCATTAGGATTACATAGGTTACCTAGTGGGCACTTGGACTATGTAGGTTACCTAGCGGGCACTTGGACTATGTAGGTTAACTAGAAGGCACTTGGACTATCAAGGTTACCTAGCGGGCCCTTGGACTATGAAGGTTACCAGCGGGCACTTGGACTATCTAGGTTAACGAACGTGCACTAGGATTATGTGGGTAACCTAGCGGGCACTTGGACTGTCTAGGTTACCTAGCGGGCACTTGGCCTATCTAGGTTAACGAACGGGCACTTGGACTATGTAGGTTAACTAGTGGACACTTCGACTATCTAGGTTAGCTAACGGGCACTTGGACTATGTAGGTTAACTAGTGGACACTTCGACTATCTAGGTTAGCTAACGGGCACTTGGACTACCTAGGTTACCTAGCGGGCACTTGGACTATGTAGGTTCCCCAGCGGGCATTTGGATTACTTAGGTTACCTAGTGGGCACTTGGACTATGTAGGTTACCTAGAGGGCACTTGGACTATGTAGGTTAACTAGAAGGCACTTGGACTATCAAAGTTACCTAGCGGGCCCTTGGACTATGTAGGTTACCAGCTGGCACTAGGACTATCTAGGTTAACGAACGTGCACTTGGACTATGTAGGTTCCCTATCGGGTACTTGGGCTGTCTAGGTTACCTAGCGGGCACTTGGACTATCTAGGTTAACGAACGGGCACTTGGACTATCTAGGTTCCCTAGCGGCACTTGGACTATGTAAGTTACCTAGCGGGCACTTGGACTATCTAGGTTAACTAGCGGACCTTGGACTATGTAGGTTAACTAGTGGGCACTTGGACTATGTAAGTCCCCTAGTGGGCACTTGGACTATCTAGGTTAACTAACGGGCACTAGGACTATCTAGGTTAACTAGCGGGCTCTTGGACTATCTAGGTTACCTATCAGGCACTTGGATTATGAAGGATCCCTAGCGGGCACTTGGATTGTCTTGGTTACCTAGCGGGCACGTGGATTATGTAGGTTAACTAGCGGACACTTGCACGATCTAGGTTAACTAGCGGGCCCTTGCACAATGTAGGTTAACTAGCGGGCCCATGGATTATGTAGGTTTACTAGCAGGCACTTGGACTATCTAGGTTAACTAGCAGGCACTTGGACTATGTAGTTTCCCTAGCGGGCATTTGGACTATGTAGGTTACCATCGGGAACTTGGACTATGTAGGTTACCTAGCGGGCACTTGGACAATCTAGGTTACCTAGCAGGCACTTTGACAATCTAGGTTAACTAACGGGCACTTGGACTATGTAGGTTGCCTAGCGGGCACTTGGACTATGTAGGTGGCCTAGCGGGCACTTAGATTATGTAGGTTCCCTATCGGGCACTTCTATTATGTAGGTTCCCTTTCGGGCACTTGGACTATGTAATTTAACTAGCGGGCACTTAGACTGTCTAGGTAATCTAGCGGGCACTTGGACTATCTAGGTTAAAGAACAGGCACTTGGACTGTGTAGGTAACCTAGCGGGCACTTGGATTGTCTAGGTTACCTAGCGGGCACTTTTATTATCTAGGTTAACGAACGGGCACTTGGACTATATAGGTTACCTAGCGGACACTTGCACGATCTAGGTTAACTAGCGGCCCTTGCACTATGTAAGTTAACTAGCGGGCCCATGGATTATGTAGGTTTAATAGCAGGCACTTGGACTATCTAGGTTAACTAGCAGGCACTGGACTATGTAGTTTCCTTAGCGGGCATTTGGACTATTTAGGTTACCATCGGGAACTTGGACTATGTAGGATACCTAGGGCCACTTGGACTATGTACGTCCCCTAGTGGGCACTTGGACTATCTAGGTTAACTAACGGGCACTTGGACTATGTAGGTTGCCTAGCGGGCACTTGGACTATGTAGGTTCCCTAGCGGGCACTTGGATTATGTAGGTTTACTAGCAGGCACTTGGACTATCTAGGTTAACTAGCAGGCACTGGACTATGTAGTTTCCTTAGCGGGCATTTGGACTATTTAGGTTACCATCGGGAACTTGGACTATGTAGGATACCTAGCGGGCACTTGGACTATGTACGTCCCCTAGTGGGCACTTGGACTATATAGGTTAACTAACGGGCACTTGGACTATGTAGGTTGCCTAGCGGGCACTTGGACTATGTAGGTTCCCTAGCGGGTACTTGGATTATGTAGGTTCACTATCGGGCACTTGGACTATGCAGGTTAACTAGCGGGCAGTTGCACTATCTAGTTTAACGAACGGGCACTTGGACTATGTAGGTAACCTAGTGGGCACTTGGACACTCTAGGTTACCCAGTGGGCACTTTGACTATCTAGGTTAACGAAAGGGCACTTGGACTATGTAGGTTATCTAGCGGGCACTTTTATTATCTAGGTTAACGAACGGGCACTTGGACTATATAGGTTACCTAGCGGACACTTGGACTATGTAGGATCCCTATCGGACATTTGGAATACTTAGGTTAACTAGCGGGCACTTTGACTATCTAGGTTAACTAGCAGGCACTTGGACTATCTAGGCCAACTAGCGGGCCCTTGTACTATGTAGGTTAACTAGCGGGCACGTGGACTATTTAGGTTAACTAGCGGACCTTGGACTATGTAGGTTAACTAGCGGGCCCTTGGACTATGTAGGTTAACTAGAGGGCACATGGAGTATCTAGGTTTCCTAGCAGGCACTCGGACTATGTACATACCCTAGTGCACACTTGGACTATCTAGGTTACCTAGCTGGCACTTGGACTATGTACGTCCCCTAGTGGGCACTTGGACTATCTAGGTTAACTAGCGGGCACTTGGACTATCTAGGTTACCTAGCAGGCACTTGGATTATGAAGGATCCCTAACGGGCACTTGGACTATCTAGGTTACGTAGCGGGCACTTGGACTACGTAGGTTAACTAGCGGACACTTGCACGATCTAGGTTAACTAGCGGGCCCATGGATTATGTAGGTTTACTAGCAGGCACTTGGACTATCTAGGTTAACTAGCGGGCACTTGGACTATGTAGTTTCCCTAGCGGGCATTTGGACTATTTAGGTTAACAAACGGGAATTTGGACTATGTAGGTTACCTAGCGGGCACTTGGACTATCTAGGTTACCTAGCAGGCACTTTGACTATCTAGGTTAACTAATGGGCACTTGGACTATGTAGGTTGCCTAGCGGGCACTTGGACTATGTAGGTTCCATAGCGGGCACTTGGATTATGTACGTTCCCTATCGGGCACTTGGATTATGTAGGTTCCCTATCGGGCACTTGGACTATGTAGGTTTCCTAGCGGGCACTTGAACTATGTAGGATCCCTATCAGACATTTGTACTACTTAAGTTAACTAGCGGGCACTTGTACTATCTAGGTTTCCTAGCAGGCACTTGGACTATGTACATAACCTAGCGCGCACTTGGACTATCTAGGTTTACTAACGGGCACTAGGACTATCTACGTTAACTAGCGGGCACTTGGATTATGAAGGATCCCTAGCGGGCACTAGGACTATGTAGGTTACCTAGTGGGCACTTGGACTATCTAAGTTAACGAATGGGCACTTGGAATATGCAGGTAACCTAGCGGGCACTTGGACTGTTTAGGTTACCTAGCAGGCACTTGTTCTATGTACGTCCCCTAGCGGGCACTTGGACTATCTAGGTTAACTAGAGGGCCCTTGGACTATGTAGGTTAACTAGCGGGCACTTTTATTATCTAGGTTAACTAGCGGGCACTTGGACGTTCTAGGTTAACTAGTGGGCACTTGGACTATGTACATACCCTAGTGGGCACTTGGACTATCTAGGTTACCTAGCAGGCACTTGGACTATGTACGTCCCCTAGCAGGCACTTGGACTATCTAGGTTAACTAGAGGGCCCTTGGACTATGTAGGTTAACTAGCGGGCACTTGGGTTATCTAGATTAACTAGCGGGCACTTGGAATATATAAGTTCCCTATCGGGCACTTGGACTATGTAGGTTCCTCAGCGGGCAATTGGACTATCTAGGTTCCCTATCGGGCATTGGACTATGTAGGTTAACAAGCAGGCTCTTGGACTATCTAAGTTACCTGGCAGGCACTTGGACTATATAGGTTAACTAGTGGACACTAGGACAATCTAGGTTACCTAGCGGGCCCTTGAACTATGTACATACCCTAGCGGGCACTTGGACTATCTAGGTTACCTAGCAGGCACTTGGACTATGTACGTCCCCTAGCGGGCACTTGGACTATCTAGGTTAACTAGAGGGCCCTTGGACTATGTAGGTTAACTAGCGGGCACTTGGATTATCTAGGTTAACTAGCGGGCACTTGGACGATCTAGGTTAACTAGTGGGCACTTGGACTATCTAGATTTACTAGCGGGCACATGGACTATCTAGGTTAACTAGCGGGCACTTGGACTATGTAGTTTCCCCAGCGGGCATTTGGATTACTTAGGTTACCTAGTGGGCACTTGGACTATGTAGGTTACCTAGAGGGCACTTGGACTATGTAGGTTAACTAGAAGGCACTTGGACTATCAAGGTTACCTAGCGGGCCCTTTGACTATGTAGGTTACCAGCGGGCACTTGGACTATCTAGGTTAACGAACGTGCACTTGGACTATGTAGGTTCCCTATCGGGTACTTGGGCTGTCTAGGTTACCTAGCGGGCACTTGGACTATCTAGGTTAACGAACGGGCACTTGGACTATCTAGGTTCCCTAGCGGCACTTGGACTATGTAAGTTACCTAGCGGGCACTTGGACTATCTAGGTTAACTAGCGGACCTTGGACTATGTAGGTTAACTAGTGGGCACTTGGACTATGTAAGTCCACTAGTGGGCACTTGGACTATCTAGGTTAACTAACGGGCACTAGGACTATCTAGGTTAACTAGCGGGCACTTGGACTATCTAGGTTACCTAGCAGGCACTTGGATTATGAAGGATCCCTAGCGGGCACTTGGACTATCTTGGTTACCTAGCGGGCACGTGGACTATGTAGGTTAACTAGCGGACACTTGCAAGAACTAGGTTAACTAGCGGTCCCATGGATTATGTAGGTTTACTAGCAGGCACTTGGACTATCTAGGTTAACTAGCAGGCACTTGGACTATGTAGTTTCCCTAGCGGGCATTTGGACTATGTAGGTTACCATCGGGAACTTGGACTATGTAGGTGGCCTAGCGGGCACTTAGATTATGTATTTTCCCTATCGGGCACTTCTATTATGTAGGTTCCCTTTCGGGCACTTGGACTATGTAGTTTAACTAGCGGGCACTTAGACTGTCTAGGTAACCTAGCGGGCACTTGGACTATCTAGGTTAAAGAACGGGCACTTGGACTGTGTAGGTAACCTAGCGGGCACTTGGACTGTCTAGGTTACCTAGCGGGCACTTTTATTATCTAGGTTAACGAACGGGCACTTTGACTATATAGGTTACCTAGCGGACACTTGGACTATGTAGGATCCCTATCGGACATTTGGAATACTTAGGTTAACTAGCGGGCACTTTGACTATCTAGGTTAACTAGCAGGCACTTGGACTATCTAGGCCAACTAGCGGGCCCTTGTCCTATGTAGGTTAACTAGCGGGCACGTGGACTATTTAGGTTAACTAGCGGACCTTGGACTATGTAGGTTAACTAGCGGGCCCTTGGACTATGTAGGTTAACTAGAGGGCACTTGGAGCATCTAGGTTTCCTAGCAGGCACTCGGACTATGCACATACCGTAGTGCGCACCAGGACTATCTAGGTTACCTAGCTGGCACTTGGACTATCTAGGTTACCTAGCAGGCACTTGGATTATGAAGGATCCCTAGTGGGCACTTGGACTATCTAGGTTACGTAGCTGGCACTTGGACTACGTAGGTTAACTAGCGGACACTTGCACGATCTAGGTTAACTAGCGGGCCCATGGATTATGTAGGTTTACTAGCAGGCACTTGGACTATCTAGGTTAACTAGCGGGCACTTGGACTATGTAGTTTCCCTAGCGGGCATTTGGACTATTTAGGTTACCAAACGGGAATTTGGACTATGTAGGTTACCTAGCGGGCACTTGGACTATCTAGGTTACCTAGCAGGCACTTTGACTATCTAGGTTAACTAATGGGCACTTGGACTATGTAGGTTGCCTAGCGGGCATTTGGACTATGTAGGTTCCATAGCGGGCACTTGGATTATGTACGTTCCCTATCGGGCACTTGGATTATGTAGGTTCCCTGTCGGGCACTTGGACTATGTAGTTTTCCTAGCGGGCACTTGAACTATGTAGGATCCCTTTCGGACATTTGTACTACTTAAGTTAACTAGCGGGCACTTTGAATATCTAGGTTAACTAGCGGGCACTTGGACTATCTAGGTCAACTAGCGGACCTTGGACTATGTAGGTTACCTAGCGTGCCCTTGGACTATGTAGGTTAACTAGTGGGCACTTGTACTATGTAGGTTTCCTAGCAGGCCCTTGGACTATGTACATACCCTAGTGCGCACTTGGACTATCTAGGTTAACGAACGGGCACTAGGACTATCTAGGTTAACTAGCGGGCACTTGGACTATCTAGGTTTCCAGGCAGGCACTTGGATTATGAAGGATCCCTAGCGGGCACTTGGACTATGTAGGTTACCTAGTGGGCACTTGGACTATCTAAGTTAACGAATGGGCACTTGGAATATGCAGGTAACCTAGCGGGCACTTGGACTGTTTAGGTTACCTAGCGGGCACTTGGACTTCTAGGTTAACGAACGGGCACTTGGATTATGTAGGTTGCTTAGCGGGCACTTGGACTATCTAGGTTAGGTAACGGGCACTTTGAGTATCTAGGTTACCTAGTGGGAACTTGGACAATGTAAGTTACCTAGCGGGCACTTGGACTATCTAGCTTACCTAACGGGCACTTTGACTATCTAGGTTACATAGCGGGCACTTGGAATATTTAGGTTAATTAGCGAGCACTTGGACTCTAGGTTACCTAGCGGGCCCTTGTACTATGTAGGTTTCCTAGCGGGCACTTGGACTATCTAGGTTAACGTACGGCACTTGGAATATGTAGGTAACCTAGCGGGCACTTGGACAGTCTAGGTTACCTAGCGGGCACTTGGACTATCTAGGTTAACGAACGGGCAGTTGGACTATGTAGGTAACCTAGTGGACACTTGGACAGTCTAGGTTACCTAGCGGGCAATTGGACTATCTAGGTTAAGGAACGGGCACTTGGACTATCTAGGTTAACTAGCGGGCACTTGGACTATCTAGGTTACCTAGCAGGCACTTGGATTATGAAGGAACCCTAGCGGGCACTTGGATTATCTAGGTTAACTAGCAGACACTTGCACGATCTAGGTTAACTAGCGGCCCTTTCACTATGTAGGTTAACTAGCGGGCCCATGGGTTATGTAGGTTTAATAGCAGGCACTTGGACTATCTAGGTTAACTAGAGGGCACTTGGACTATGTAGGTTACCTTGCGGGCACTTGTACTATCTAGGTTACCTAACGGGAACTTGGACTATGTAGGTTAACTAGCGGACACTCTGACGATCTAAGTTAACTAGCGGGCACTTGGAATATCTAGGTTAACTAGCGGGCCTTTGTACTATGTAGGTTAACTAGCGGGAATTTGGACTATCTAGGTTAATTAGCGGGTTCTTGGACGATGTAGGTTAACTAGCGGGCACTTGGACTATCTAGGTTAACTAGCTGACCTTGGACTATGTAGGTTAACTAGCGGGCACTTGGACTATCTAGGTTAACTAGCTGACCTTGGACTATGTAGGTTAACTAGCGGGCACTTGGACTATCAAGGTTACCCAGTGGGCCCTTGGACTATGTAGGTTACCCAGCGGGCACTTGGACTATCTAGGTTAACGAACGTGCACTTGGACTATGTAGGTTCCCTATCGGGTACTTGGGCTGTCTAGGTTACCTACCGGGCACTTGGACTATGTAAGTTACCTAGCGGGCACTTGGACTATCTAGGTTAACTAGCGGACCTTGGACTATGTAGGTTAACTAGTGGGCACTTGGACTATGTAAGTCCCCTAGTGGGCACTTGGACTATCTAGGTTAACTAACAGCACTAGGACTATCTAGGTTAACTAGCGGGCACTTGGACTATCTAGGTTACCTAGCAGGCACTTGGATTATGAAGGACCCCTAGCGGGCACTTGGACTATCTTGGTTACCTAGCGGGCACGTGGACTATGTAGGTTAACTAGCGGACACTTGCACGATCTAGGTTAACTAGCGGGCCCTTGCACAATGTAGGTTAACTAGCGGGCCCATGGATTATGTAGGTTTACTAGCAGGCACTTGGCCTATCTAGGTTAACTAGGAGGCACTTGGACTATGTGGTTTCCCTAGCGGGCATTTGGACTATGTAGGTTACCATCGGGAACTTGGACTATGTAGGTTACCTAGCGGGCACTTGGACAATCTAGGTTACCTAGCAGGCACTTTGACAATCTAGGTTAACTAACGGGCACTTGGACTATGTAGGTTGCCTAGCGGGCACTTGGACTATGTAGGTGGCCTAGAGGGCACTTAGATTATGTAGGTTCCCTATCGGGCACTTCTATTATGTAGGTTCCCTTTCGGGCACTTGGACTATGTAGTTTAACTAGCGGGCACTTAGACTGTCTAGGTAACCTAGCTGGCACTTGGACTATCTAGGTTAAAGAACAGGCACTTAGACTGTGTAGGTAACCTAGCGGGCACTTGGACTATGTAGGATCCCTATCGGACATTTGGAATACTTAGGTTAACTAGCGGGCACTTTGACTATCTTGGTTATCTAGCAGGCACTTGGACTATCTAGGCCAACTAGCGGGCCCTTGTACTATGTAGGTTAACTAGCGGGCACGTGGACTATTTAGGTTAACTAGCGGACCTTGGACTATGTAGGTTAACTAGCGGGCCCTTGGACTATGTAGGTTAACAAGCGGGCACTTGGAGTATCTAGGTTTCCTAGCAGGCACTCGGACTATGTACATACCCTAGTGCGCACCTGGACTATCTAGGTTTCCTAGCAGGCACTTGGATTATGAAGGATCCCTAGCGGGCACTTGGACTATGTAGGTTACCTAGTGGGCACTTGGACTATCTAAGTTAACGAATGGGCACTTGGAATATGCAGGTAACCTAGCGGGCACTTGGACTGTTTAGGTTACTTAGCGGGCACTTGGACTTCTAGGTTAACGAACGGGCACTTGGATTATGTAGGTTGCTTAGCGGGCACTTGGACTATCTAGGTTAGGTAACGGGCACTTTGAGTATCTAGGTTACCTAGTGGGAACTTGGACAATGTAAGTTACCTAGCGGGCACTTGGACTATCTAGCTTACCTAATGGGCACTTTGACTATCTAGGTTACGTAGCGGGCACTTGGAATATTTAGGTTAATTAGCGAGCACTTGGACTCTAGGTTACCTAGCAGGCACTTGGACTATCTAGGTTACCTAGCGGGCCCTTGTACTATGTAGGTTTCCTAGCGGGCACTTGGACTATCTAGGTTAACGTACGGCACTTGGAATATGTAGGTAACCTAGCGGGCACTTGGACAGTCTAGGTTACCTAGCGGGCACTTGGACTATCTAGGTTAACGAACGGGCAGTTGGACTATGTAGGTAACCTAGTGGACACTTGGACAGTCTAGGTTACCTAGCGGGCAATTGGACTATCTAGGTTAAGGAACGGGCACTTGGACTATCTAGGTTAACTAGCGGGCACTTGGACTATCTAGGTTACCTAGCAGGCACTTGGATTATGAAGGAACCCTAGCGGGCACTTGGATTATCTAGGTTAACTAGCAGACACTTGCACGATCTAGGTTAACTAGCGGCCCTTTCACTATGTAGGTTAACTAGCGGGCCCATGGGTTATGTAGGTTTAATAGCAGGCACTTGGACTATCTAGGTTAACTAGAGGGCACTTGGACTATGTAGGTTACCTTGCGGGCACTTGTACTATCTAGGTTACCTAACGGGAACTTGGATTATGTAAGTTAACTAGCGGACACTCTGACGATCTAGGTTAACTAGAGGGCACTTGGAATATCTAGGTTAACTAGCGGGCCTTTGCACTATGTAGGTTAACTAGCGGGAATTTGGACTATCTAGGTTAACTAGCGGGTTCTTGGACGATGTAGGTTAACTAGCGGGCACTTGGACTATCTAGGTTAACTAGCTGACCTTGGACTATGTAGGTTAACTAGCGGGCACTTGGACTATCTAGGTTAACTAGCTGACCTTGGACTATGTAGGTTAACTAGCGGGCACTTGGACTATCAAGGTTACCCAGCGGGCCCTTGGACTATGTAGGTTACCAGCGGGCACTTAGACTATCTAGGTTAACGAACGTGCACTTGGACTATGTAGGTTCCCTATCGGGTACTTGGGCTGTCTAGGTTACCTAGCGGGCACTTGGACTATCTAGGTTAACGAACGGGCACTTGGACTATCTAGGTTCCCTAGCGGCACTTGGACTATGTAAGTTACCTAGCGGGCACTTGGACTATCTAGGTTAACTAGCGGACCTTGGACTATGTAGGTTAACTAGTGGGCACGTGGACTATGTAAGTCCCCTAGTGGGCACTTGGACTATCTAGGTTATCTAACGGGCACTAGGACTATCTAGGTTAACTAGCGGACACTTGGACTATCTAGGTTACCTAGCAGGCACTTGGATTATGAAGGATCCCTAGCGGGCACTTGGACTATCTTGGTTACCTAGCGGGCACGTGGACTATGTAGGTTAACTAGCGGACACTTGCACGATCTAGGTTAACTAGCGGGCCCTTGCACAATGTAGGTTAACTAGCGGGCCCATGGATTATGTAGGTTTACTAGCAGGCACTTGGCCTATCTAGGTTAACTAGCAGGCACTTGGACTATGTAGTTTCCCTAGCGGGCATTTGGACTATGTAGGTTACCATCGGGAACTTGGACTATGTAGGTTACCTAGCGGGCACTTGGACAATCTAGGTTACCTAGCAGGCACTTTGACAATCTAGGTTAACTAACGGGCACTTGGACTATGTAGGTTGCCTAGCGGGCACTTGGACTATGTAGGTGGCCTAGAGGGCACTTAGATTATGTAGGTTCCCTATCGGGCACTTCTATTATGTAGGTTCCCTTTCGGGCACATGGACTATGTAGTTTAACTAGCGGGCACTTAGACTGTCTAGGTAACCTAGCTGGCACTTGGACTATCTAGGTTAAAGAACAGGCACTTGGACTGTGTAGGTAACCTAGCGGGCACTTGGACTGTCTAGGTTACCTAGCGGGCACTTTTATTATCTAGGTTAACGAACGGGCACTTGGACTATGTAGGTTACCTAGCGGACACTTGGACTATGTAGGATCCCTATCGGACATTTGGAATACTTAGGTTAACTAGCGGGCACTTTGACTATCTTGGTTATCTAGCAGGCACTTGGACTATCTAGGCCAACTAGCGGGCCCTTGTACTATGTAGGTTAACTAGCGGGCACGTGGACTATTTAGGTTAACTAGCGGACCTTGGACTATGTAGGTTAACTAGCGGGCCCTTGGACTATGTAGGTTAACTAGCGGGCACTTGGAGTATCTAGGTTTCCTAGCAGGCACTCGGACTATGTACATACCCTAGTGCGCACTTGGACTATCTAGGTTTCCTAGCAGGCACTTGGATTATGAAGGATCCCTAGCGGGCACTTGGACTATGTAGGTTACCTAGTGGGCACTTGGACTATCTAAGTTAACGAATGGGCACTTGGAATATGCAGGTAACCTAGCGGGCACTTGGACTGTTTAGGTTACCTAGCGGGCACTTGGACTTCTAGGTTAACGAACGGGCACTTGGATTATGTAGGTTGCTTAGCGGGCACTTGGACTATCTAGGTTAGGTAACGGGCACTTTGAGTATCTAGGTTACCTAGTGGGAACTTGGACAATATAAGTTACCTAGCGGGCACTTGGACTATCTAGCTTACCTAACGGGCACTTTGACTATCTAGGTTACGTAGCGGGCACTTGGAATATTTAGGTTAATTAGCGAGCACTTGGACTCTAGGTTACCTAGCAGGCACTTGGACTATCTAGGTTACCTAGCGGGCCCTTGTACTATGTAGGTTTCCTAGCGGGCACTTGGACTATCTAGGTTAACGTACGGCACTTGGAATATGTAGGTAACCTAGCGGGCACTTGGACAGTCTAGGTTACCTAGCGGGCACTTGGACTATCTAGGTTAACGAACGGGCATTTGGACTATGTAGGTAACCTAGTGGACACTTGGACAGTCTAGGTTACCTAGCGGGCAATTGGACTATCTAGGTTAACTAGCGGGCACTTGGACTATCTAGGTTACCTAGCAGGCACTTGGATTATGAAGGAACCCTAGCGGGCACTTGGATTATCTAGGTTAACTAGCACACACTTGCACGATCTAGTTTAACTAGCGGCCCTTTCACTATGTAGGTTAACTAGCGGGCCCATGGGTTATGTAGGTTTAATAGCAGGCACTTGGACTATCTAGGTTAACTAGAGGGCACTTGGACTATGTAGGTTACCTTGCGGGCACTTGTACTATCTAGGTTACCTAACGGGAACTTGGACTATGTAGGTTAACTAGCGGACACTCTGACGATCTAGGTTAACTAGCGGGCACTTGGAATATCTAGGTTAACTAGCGGGCCTTTGCACTATGTAGGTTAACTAGCGGGAATTTGGACTATCTAGGTTCACTAGCGGGTTCTTGGAAGATGTAGGTTAACTAGCGGGCACTTGGACTATCTAGGTTAACTAGCTGACCTTGGACTATGTAGGTTAACTAGCGGGCACTTGGACTATCTAGGTTAACTAGCTGACCTTGGACTATGTAGGTTAACTAGCGGGCACTTGGACTATCAAGGTTAACTAACGGGCACTAGAACTATCTAGGTTAACTAGCGGGCACTTGGACTATCTAGGTTACCTAGCAGGCACTTGGATAATGAAGGATCCCTAGCGGGCACTTGGACTATCTAGGTTACATAGCGGGCACTTGGAATACGTAGGTTAACTAGCGGACACTTGCACGATCTAGGTTAACTAGCGGGCCCATGGATTATGTAGGTTTACTAGCAGGCATTTGGACTATCTAGGTTAACTAGCGGGCACTTGGACTATGTAGTTTCCCTAGCGGGCATTTGGACTATTTAGGTTACCAAACGGGAACTTGGACTATGTAGGTTTCTTAGCGGGCACTTGGACTATGTAGGTTCCCTAGCGGGCACTTGGATTATGTAGGTTCCCTATCGGGCACTTGGATTATGTAGGTTCCCTATCGGGCACTTGGACTATGTAGGTTTCCTAGCGGGCACTTGAACTATGTAGGATCCCTATTGGACATTTGTACTACTTAGGTTAACTAGCAGGCACTTTGACTATCTAGGTTAACTAGCGGGCACTTGGACTATCTAGGTCAACTAGCGGGCCCTTGTACTATGTAGGTTTACTAGCGGGCACTTGGAGTATCTAGGTTTCCTAGCAGGCACTCGGACTATGTACATACCCTACTGCGCACTTGGGCTATCTAGGTTACCTAGCGGGCACTTGGACTATGTACGTCCCCTAGTGGGCACTTGGACTATCTAGGTTAACTAGCGGGCACTTGGACTATCTAGGTTTCCTAGCAGGCACTTGGATTATGAAGGATCCCTAGCGGGCACTTGGACTATCTAGGTTACGTAGCGGGCACTTGGACTACGTAGGTTAACTAGTGGACACTTGCACGATCTAGGTTAACTAGCGGGCCCATGGATTATGTAGGTTTACTAGCAAGCATTTGGACTATCTAGGTTAACTAGCGGGCACTTGGACTATGTAGTTTCCCTAGCGGGCATTTGGACTATTTAGGTTACCAAATGGGAACTTGGACTATGTAGGTTACGTAGCGGGCATTTGGACTATCTAGGTTACCTAGCAGGCACTTTGACTATCTTGGTTAACTAATGGGCACTTGGACTATGTAGGTTGCCTAGCGGGCACTTGGACTATGTAGGTTCCCTAGCCGGCACATGGATTATGTACGTTCCCTATGGGGCACTTGGATTATGTAGGTTCCCTATCGGGCACTTGGACTATGTAGGTTTCCTAGCGGGCACTTGAACTATGTAGGATCCCTATCGGACATTTGTACTACTTAGGTTAACTAGCAGGCACTTTGACTATCTAGGTTAACTAGCGGGCACTTGGACTATCTAGGTCAACTAGCGGGCCCTTGTACTATGTAGGTTAACTAACGGGCCCTTGGACTATCTAGGTTAACTAGCGGACCTTGGACTATGTAGGTTACCTAGCGTGCCCTTGGACTATGTAGGTTAACTAGCGGGCACTTGTACTATCTAGGTTTCCTAGCAGGCACTTGGACTATGTACATACCCTAGCGCGCACTTGCACTATCTAGGTTAACTAACGGGCACTAGGACTATCTAGGTTAACTAGCGGGCACTTGGACTATCTAGGTTACCTAGCAGGCACTGGGATTATGAAGGATCCCTAGCGGGCACTTGGACTATGTAGGTTAACTAGCGGACACTTGGACAATCTAGGTTACCTAGCGGGCACATGAACTATGTACATACCCTAGCGGGCACTTGGACTATCTAGGTTACCTAGCAGGCACTTGGACTATCTAGGTTAACTAGCGGGTCCTTGGACTATCTAGGTTAACTAGCGGGCACTTGGACTATCTAGGTTAACTAGCGGGCCCTTGGACTATCTAGGTTTACTAGCGGGCACGTGGACTATCTAGGTTAACTAGCGGGCACTTGGACCATATAGTTTCACTAGCGGGCATTAGGATTACATAGGTTACCTAGTGGGCACTTGGACTACGTAGGTTACCTAGCGGGCACTTGGACTATGTAGGTTAACTAGAAGGCACTTGGACTATCAAGGTTACCTAGCGGGCCCTTGGACTATGTAGGTTAACAGCGGGCACGTGGACTATCTAGGTTAACGAACGTGCACTAGGACTATGTAGGTAACCTAGCGGGCACTTGGACTGTCTAGGTTACCTAGCGGGCACTTGGCCTATCTAGGTTAACGAATGGGCACTTGGACTATGTAGGTTAACTAGTGGACACTTCGACTATCTAGGTTAGCTAACGGGCAATTGGACTATCTAGGATACCTAGCGGGCACTTTGACTATGTAGGTTCCCTAGCGGGCAATTGGACAATTTAGGTTACCTAACAGTCACTTTGACTATCTAGGTTAACTAACGGGCACTTGGACTATGTAGGTTGCCTAGCGAGCACTTGGACTATGTAGGTTCCCTAGCGGGCACTTGGACTATGTAGGTTCCCTATCGGGTACTTGGCCTGTCTAGGTTAACTGGCAGGTAATTGGACTGTCTAGGTTACCTAGTGGGCAATTGGACTATGTAGTTTACCTAGCAGGCACTTGGACTATGTAGGTTAACTAGCGGGCAGTTGGACTATCTAGGTTACCAGAGGGCACTTGGACTATGTACGTTCCCTAGCGGGCACTTGGGCTATCTACGTTACCTAGTGGGCACTTGCACTATGTAGGTTAACGAACGGGCACTTGAACTATGTAGGTAACCTAATGGTCACTTCGACTGTCTAGGTTACCTAGCGGGGACTTGGACTATGTAGGCTAACTAGCGGGCACTTGGACTATGTAGGATCCCTATCGGTCATTTGTACTACTTAGGTTAACTAGCGGGCACTTTGACTATCTAGGTCAAGTAGCGGGCCCTTGTACTATGTAGGTTAACTAGCGGGCACTTGGACTATCTAGGTTAACTAACGGACCTTGGACTATGTAGGTTAACTAGCGGGCAATTGGACTATGTACGTCTCCTAGTGGGCACTTGGACTATCTAGGTTAACTAACGGGCACTAGGACTATCTAGGTTAACTAGCGGGCACTTGGACTATCTAGGTTACCTAGCAGGCACTTGGATTATGAAGGATCCCTAGCGGGCACTTGGACTATCTAGGTTACCTAGCAGGCACGTGGACTATGTAGGTTAACTAGCGGACACTTGCACGATCTAGGTTAACTAGCGGCTCTTGCACTATGTAGGTTAACTAGCGGGCCCATGGATTATGTAGGTTTAATAGCAGGCACTTGGACTATCTAGGTTAACTAGCAGGCACTTGGACTATGTAGTTTCCCTAGCGGGCATTTGGACTATTTTGGTTACCATCGGGAACTTGGACTATGTAGGATACCTAGCGGGCACTTGGACTATGTACGTCCCCTAGTGGGCACTTGGACTATCTAAGTTAACGACCGGGCACTTGGACTATGTAGGTTGCCTAGCGGGCACTTGGACTATGTAGGTTCCCTAGCGGGCACTTGGATTATGTAGGTTCCCTATTGGGCACTTGGATTATGTAGGTTCCCTATCGGGCACTTGGACTATGTAGGTTACCTAGCGGGCACTTGAACTATGTAGGATTCCTATCAGACATTTGTACTACTTAGGTTAACTAGCGGGCACTTGACTATCTAGGTTAACTAGCCGGCAGTTGGACTATCTAGGGCAACTAACGGGCCCTTGTACTATGTAGGTTAACTAGCGGGCACTTGGACTATGTAGGATCCCTATCGGACATTTGTACTACTTAGGTTAACTAGCGGGCACTTTGACTATCTAAGTTAACTAGCGGGCACTTGTACTATCTAGGGCAACTGGCGGGCCCTTGTACTATGTAGGTTAACTAGCGGGCACTTGGACTATGTAGGATCCCTATCGGACATTTGTACTACTTAGGTTAACTAGCAGGCACTTTGACTATCTAGGTTAACTAGCGGGCACTTGGACTATGTTGGTCAACTAGCGGGCCCTTGTACTATGTGGGTTAACTAGCGGGCACTTGGACTATCTAGGTTAACTAACGGACCTTGGACTATGTACGTTAACTAGCAGGCAGTTGGACTATGTACGTCCCCTAGTGGGCACTTGGACTATCTAGGTTACCTAGCAGGCACTTGGATTATGAAGGATCCCTAGCGGGCACTTGGACTATATAGGTTACCTAGCAGGCACGTGGACTATGTAGGTTAACTAGCGGACACTTGCACGATCTAGGTTAACTAGCGGCCCTTGCACTATGTAGGTTAATTAGCGGGCCCATGGATTATGTAGGTTTAGTAGCAGGCACTTGAATTATCGAGGTTAACTAGCAGGCACTGGACTATGTAGTTTCCTTAGCGGGCATTTGGACTATTTAGGTTACCATCGGGAACTTGGACTATGTAGGATACCTAGCGGGCACTTGGACTATGTACGTCCCCTAGTGGGCACTTGGACTATCTAGGTTAACTAACGGGCACTTGGACTATGTAGGTTGCCTAGCGGGCACTTGGACTATGTAGGTTCCCTAGCGGGCACTTGGATTATGTAGGTTCCCTATCGGGTACTTGGATTATGTAGGTTCCCTATCGGGCTCTTGGACTATGTAGGTTAACTAGCGGGCACTTGGACTGTCTAGGTAACCTTGCGGGCACTTGGACTATCTAGGTTAACGAACGGGCACTTGGACTATGTAGGTAACCTAGCGGGCACTTGGACTCTCTAGGTTACCCAGTGGGCACTTTGACTATCTAGGTTAACGAAAGGGCTTTTGGATTATGTAGGTTACCTAGCGGGCACTTGCATTATCTTGGTTAGCTAACAGGAATTTAGAATATCTAGGTTACCTAGCGGACACTTGGACTATGTAGGTTACCTTGCGGGCACTTGTACTATCTAGGTTACCTAAAGGGTACTTGGACTATGTAGGTTAACTAGCGGACACTTGGACGATCTAGGTTAACTAGCGGGCACTTGGAAAATCTAGGTTAACTAGCGGGCCCTTGGACTATGTAGGTTAACTAGCGGGAACTTGGACCATCTAGGTTAACTAGCGGGTTCTTGGACTATGTAGGTTAACTAGCGGGCACTTGGACTATCTAGGTTAACTAGCTGACCTCGGACTATGTAGGTTAACTAGCGGGCACTTGGACTATCTAAGTTAACTAGCTGACCTTGGAGTATGTAGGTTAACTAGCTGGCACTTGGACTATCTAGGTTAACTAGCGGGCACTTGCACAATGCAGGTTCCCTAGCGGGCACTTGGACTATATAGGTTCCCTATGGGCTCTTGGACTATCTAGGTTCCCTAACGGGCACTTGGACTATATAGGTTCCCTATCGGGCACTTGTAATATTTAGGTTCCTCAGCGGGCACTTGGACTATGTAGGTTCCCTATCGGGCATTGGACTTTGTAGGTTAACAAGCAGGCTCTTGGACTATGTAGGTTACCTGGCCGGCACTTGGACTATGTAGGTTAACTAGCGGACACTTGGACAATCTAGGTTACCTAGCGGGCCCTTGAACTATGTACATACCCTAGCGGGCACTTGGACTATCTAGGTTACCTAGCAGGCACTTGGACTATGTACGTACCCTAGCGGGCACTTGGACTATCTAGGTTAACTAGAGGGCCCTTGGACTATGTAGGTTAACTAGCGGGCACTTGGATTATCTAGGTTAACTAGAGGGCACTTGGACGATCTAGGTTAAATAGCGGGCACTTGGACTATCTAGGTTTACTAGCGGGAACTTGGACTATGTAGGTTAACTAGAAGGCACTTGGACTATCAAGGTTACCTAGCGGGCCCTTGGACTATGTAGGTTAACAGCGGGCACTTGGACTATCTAGGTTAACGAACGTGCACTAGGACTATGTAGGTTACCTAGCGGGCACTTGGACTGTCTAGGTTACCTAGCGGGCACTTGGCCTATCTAGGTTAACGAACGGACACTTGGACTATGTAGGTTAACTAGTGGACACTTCGACTATCTAGGTTAGCTAACGGGCTATTGGACTATCTAGGATACCTAGCGGGCACTTTGACTATGTAGGTTCCCTAGCGGGCACTTGGACAATTTAGGTTACCTAACAGTCACTTTGACTATCTAGGTTAACTAACGGGCACTTGGACTATGTAGGTTGCCTAGCGAGCATTTGGACTATTTAGGTAACCATCGGGAACTTGGACTATGTTGGATACCTAGCGGGCACTTGGACTATGTACGTCCCCTAGTGGGCACTTGGACTATCTTGGTTAACTAACGGGCACTTGGACTATGTAGGTTGCCTAGCGGGCACTTGGACTATGTAGGTTCCCTAGCGTGCACTTGGATTATGTAGGTTCCCTATCGGGTACTTGGATTATGTAGGTTCCCTATCGGGTACTTGGATTATGTAGGTTCCCTATCGGGCTCTTGGACTATGTAGGTTAACTAGCGGGCACTTGGACTGTCTAGGTAACCTTGCGGGCACTTGGACTATCTAGGTTAACGAACGGGCACTTGGACTATGTAGGTAACCTAGCGGGCACTTGGACTCTCTAGGTTACCCAGTGGGCACTTTGACTATCTAGGTTAACGAAAGGGCTTTTGGATTATGTAGGTTACCTAGCGGGCACTTGCATTATCTTGGTTAGCTAACAGGAATTTGGAATATCTAGGTTACCTAGCGGACACTTGGACTATGTAGGTTACCTTGCGGGCACTTGTACTATCTAGGTTACCTAAAGGGTACTTGGACTATGTAGGTTAACTAGCGGACACTTGGACGATCTAGGTTAACTAGCGGGCACTTGGAAAATCTAGGTTAACTAGCGGGCCCTTGGACTATGTAGGTTAACTAGCGGGAACTTGGACCATCTAGGTTAACTAGCGGGTTCTTGGACTATGTAGGTTAACTAGCGGGCACTTGGACTATCTAGGTTAACTAGCTGACCTCGGACTATGTAGGTTAACTAGCGGGCACTTGGACTATCTAAGTTAACTAGCTGACCTTGGAGTATGTAGGTTAACTAGCTGGCACTTGGACTATCTAGGTTAACTAGCGGGCACTTGCACAATGCAGGTTCCCTAGCGGGCACTTGGACTATATAGGTTCCCTATGGGCTCTTGGACTATCTAGGTTCCCTAACGGGCACTTGGACTATATAGGTTCCCTATCGGGCACTTGTAATATTTAGGTTCCTCAGCGGGCACTTGGACTATGTAGGTTCCCTATCGGGCATTGGACTATGTAGGTTAACAAGCAGGCTCTTGGACTATGTAGGTTACCTGGCCGGCACTTGGACTATGTAGGTTAACTAGCGGACACTTGGACAATCTAGGTTACCTAGCGGGCCCTTGAACTATGTACATACCCTAGCGGGCACTTGGACTATCTAGGTTACCTAGCAGGCACTTGGACTATGTACGTACCCTAGCGGGCACTTGGACTATCTAGGTTAACTAGAGGGCCCTTGGACTATGTAGGTTAACTAGCGGGCACTTGGATTATCTAGGTTAACTAGAGGGCACTTGGACGATCTAGGTTAAATAGCGGGCACTTGGACTATCTAGGTTTACTAGCGGGAACTTGGACTATGTAGGTTAACTAGAAGGCACTTGGACTATCAAGGTTACCTAGCGGGCCCTTGGACTATGTAGGTTAACAGCGGGCACTTGGACTATCTAGGTTAACGAACGTGCACTAGGACTATGTAGGTTACCTAGCGGGCACTTGGACTGTCTAGGTTACCTAGCGGGCACTTGGCCTATCTAGGTTAACGAACGGACACTTGGACTATGTAGGTTAACTAGTGGACACTTCGACTATCTAGGTTAGCTAACGGGCTATTGGACTATCTAGGATACCTAGCGGGCACTTTGACTATGTAGGTTCCCTAGCGGGCACTTGGACAATTTAGGTTACCTAACAGTCACTTTGACTATCTAGGTTAACTAACGGGCACTTGGACTATGTAGGTTGCCTAGCGAGCATTTGGACTATTTAGGTAACCATCGGGAACTTGGACTATGTAGGATACCTAGCGGGCACTTGGACTATGTACGTCCCCTAGTGGGCACTTGGACTATCTTGGTTAACTAACGGGCACTTGGACTATGTAGGTTGCCTAGCGGGCACTTGGACTATGTAGGTTCCCTAGCGTGCACTTGGATTATGTAGGTTCCCTATTGGGTACTTGGATTATGTAGGTTCCCTATCGGGCACTTGGACTATGTAGGTTAACTAGCGGGCACTTGGATTGTCTAGGTAACCTTGCGGGCACTTGGACTATCTAGGTTAACGAACGGGCACTTGGACTATGTAGGTAACCTAGCGGGCACGTGGACTCTCTAGGTTACCCAGTGGGCACTTTGACTATCTAGGTTAACGAAAGGGCACTTGGACTATGTAGGTTACCTAGCGGGCACTTGCATTATCTAGGTTAGCTAACAGGAACTTGGAATATCTAGGTTACCTAGCGGACACTTGGACTATGTAGGTTACCTTGCGGGCACTTGTACTATCTAGGTTACCTAAAGGGAACTTGGACTATGTAGGTTAACTAGCGGACACTTGGACGATCTAGGTTAACTAGCGGGCACCTGGAAAATCTAGGTTAACTAGCGGGCCCTTGGACTATGTAGGTTAAGTAGCGGGAACTTGGACCATCTAGGTTAACTAGCGGGTTCTTGGACTATGTAGGTTAACTAGCGGGCACTTGGACTATCTAGGTTAACTAGCTGACCTTGGACTATGTAGGTTAACTAGCGGGCACTTGGACTATCTAGGTTAACTAGCTGACCTCGGACTATGTAGGTTAACTAGCGGGCACTTGGACTATCTAAGTTAATTAGCTGACCTTGGAGTATGTAGGTTAACTAGCTGGCACTTGGACTATCTAGGTTAACTAGCGGGCACTTGCACAATGCAGGTTCCCTAGAGGGCACTTGGACTATATAGGTTCCCTATGGGCTCTTGGACTATCTAGGTTCCCTAACGGGCACTTGGACTATATAGGTTCCCTATCGGGCACTTGTAATATTTAGGTTCCTCAGCGGGCACTTGGACTATGTAGGTTCCCTATCGGGCATTGGACTATGTAGGTTAACAAGCAGGCTCTTGGACTATGTAGGTTAACTGGCCGGCACTTGGACTATGTAGGTTAACTAGCGGACACTTGGACAATCTAGGTTACCTAGCGGGCCCTTGAACTATGTACATACCCTAGCGGGCACTTGGACTATCTAGGTTACCTAGCAGGCACTTGGACTATGTACGTACCCTAGCGGGCACTTGGACTATCTAGGTTAACTAGAGGGCCCTTGGACTATGTAGGTTAACTAGCGGGCACTTGGATTATCTAGGTTAACTAGAGGGCACTTGGACGATCTAGGTTAAATAGCGGGCACTTGGACTATCTAGGTTTACTAGCGGGAACTTGGACTATCTAGGTTAACTAGCGGACACTTGGACTATGTAGTTTCCCTAGCGGGCATTTGGATTACTTAGGTTACCTAGTGGGCACTTGGACTATGTAGGTTACCTAGCGGGCACTTGGACTATGTAGGTTACCAGCGGGCACTTGGACTATCTAGGTTAACGAACGTGCACTTGGACTATGTAGGTAACCTAGCGGGCACATGGACTATCTAGGTTACCTAGCGGGCACTTGGCCTATCTAGGTTAACGAACGGGCATTTGGAATATGTAGGTTAACTAGCGGACACTTCGACTATCTAGGTTAGCTAACGGGCAATTGGACTATCTAGGTTACCTTGTGGGCACTTTGACTATGTAGGTTCCCTAGCGGGCACTTGGACAATTTAGGTTACCTAGCAGGCACTTTGACTATCTAGGTTAACTAACGGGCACTTGGACTATGTAGGTTGCCTAGCGAGCACTTGGACTATGTAGGTTCCCTAGCGGGCTCTTGGACTATATAGGTTCCCTATCGGGTACTTGGACTGTCTAGGTTACCTAGCGGGCAATTGGACTATCTAGGTTAACGAACGGGCACTTGGACTATCTAGGTTCCCTAGTGGCACTTGTACTATGTAAATTACCTAGCGGGCACTTGGACTATCTAGGTTAACTAGCGGAACTTGGACTATGTAAGTTAACTAGGGGGCACTTGGACTATCTAGGTTAACTAGCGGACCTTGGACTATGTAGGTTAACTAGAGGGCCCTTGGACTATGTAGGTTAACTAGCGGGCACTTGGATTATCTAGGTTAACTAGCAGACACTCGGACTATGTACATACCCTAGTGCGCACTTGGACTATCTAGGTTACCTAGCGGGCACTTGGACTATGTAGGTTACCATCGGGAACTTGGACTATGTAGGTTACCTAGCGGGCACTTGGACAATCTAGGTTACCTAGCAGGCACTTTGACAATCTATGTTAACTACCGGGCACTTGGACTATGTAGGTTGCCTAGCGGCCATTGGACTATGTAGGTGGCCTAGCGGGCACTTTGATTATGTAGGTTCCCTATCGAGTACTTCTATTATGTAGGTTCCCTATCGGGCACTTGGACTATGTAGTTTAACTAGCGGGCACTTGGACTGTCTAAGTAACCTAGCGGGCACTTGGACTATCTAGGTTAAAGAACGGCCACATGGACTCTGTAGGTAACCTAGCGGGCACTTGGACTGTCTAGGTTACCTAGCGGGCACTTTTATTATCTAGGTTAACGAACGGGCAATTGGATTATGTAGGTTACCTAGCGGGCAATTGGACTATGTAGGATCCCTATCGGACATTTGTACTACGTAGGTTAACTAGCGGGCACTTTGACTATCTTGGTTAACTAGCAGGCACTTGGACTATCGAGGCCAACTAGCGGGCCATTGTACTATGTAGGTTAACAAGCGGGCACGTGGACTATCTAGGTTAACTAGCGGACCTTCGACTATGTAGGTTAACTAGAGGGCCCTTGGACTATGTAGGTTAACTAGCGGGCACTTGGAGTATCTAGGTTTCCTAGCAGGCACTCGGACTATGTACATACCCTAGTGCGCACTTGGACTATCTAGGTTACCAACGGGCACTTGGCCTATGTACGTCCCCTAGTGGGCACTTGGACTATCTAGGTTAACTAGCGGACACTTGGACTATCTAGGTTACCTAGCAGGCACTTGGATTATGAAGGATCCCTAGCGGACATTTGCTCGATCTAGGTTAACTAGCGGGCCCATGGATTATGTAGGCTTACTAGCAGGCACTTGGACTATCTAGGTTAACTAGCTGGCACTTAGACTATGTAGTTTCCCTAGCGGGCATTTGGAGTATTTAGGTTACCAAACGGGAACTTGGACTCTGTAGGTTACCTAGCGGGCACTTGGACTATCTAGGTTACCTAGCAGGCACTTTGACTATCTAGGTTAACTAATGGGCACTTGGACTATGTAGGTTGCCTAGCGGGCACTTGGATTATGTACGTTCCCTATCGAGCACTTGGATTATGTAGGTTCCCTATCGGGCACTTGGACTATGTAGGTTACCTAGCGGGCACTTGAACTATGTAGGATCCCTATCGGACATTTGTACTACTTAGGTTAACTAGCGGCCACTTTGACTATCTAGGTTAACTAGCGGGCACTTGGACTATAGGTCAACAAGCGGGCCCTTGTACTATGTAGGTTAAGTAGCGGGCACTTGAACTATCTAGGTTAATAGCGGACCTTGGACTATATAGGTTACCTAGCGTGCCCTTGGACTATGTAGGTTAACTGGCGGGCACTTGGACTATCTAGGTTTCCTAGCAGGCACTTGGACTATGTACATACCCTAGCGCGCACTTGGACTATCTAGGTTAACTAACGGGCACTAGGACTATCTAGGTTAACTAGCGGGCACTTGGAATATCTAGGTTACCAAGCAGGCAATTGGATTATGAAGGATCCCTAGCGGGCACTTGGACTATGTAGGTTACATAGTGGGCACTTGGACTATCTAAGTTAACGAAAGGGCACTTGGAATATGCAGGTAACCTAGCGGGCACTTGGACTGTTTAGGTTACCTAGCGCGCACTTGGACTTCTAGGTTAACGAACGGGCACTTGGATTATGTAGGTTGCTTAGCGGGCACTTGGACTATCTAGGTTAGGTAACGGGCACTTTGAGTATCTAGGTTACCTAGTGGGAACTTGGACAATGTAAGTTACCTAGCGGGCTCTTGGACTATCTAGGTTACCTAACGGGCACTTTGACTATCTAGGTTACATAGCGGGCATTTGGACTATGTAGGTTAACTAGCGAGCACTTGGACTCTAAGTTACCTAGCAGGCACTTGGACTATCTAGGTTACCTAGCGGGCCCTTGTACTATGTAGGTTTCCTAGCGGGCACTTGGACTATCTAGGTTAACGTACGGGCACTTGGAATATGTAGGTAACCTAGCGGGCACTTGGACAGTCTAGGTTTCCTAGCGGGCACTTGGACTATCTAGGTTAACGTACGGGCACTTGGAATATGTAGGTAACCTAACGGGCACTTTGACTATCTAGGTTACCTAGCAGGCACTTGGATTATGAAGGATCCCTAGCGGGCACTTGGATTATCTAGGTTACCTAGCTGTCACGTGGACTATGTAGGTTATCTAGCGGACACTTGCACGATCTAGGTTAACTAGCGGCCTTTGCACTATGTAGGTTAACTAGGGGGCCATGGGTTATGTAGGTTTAATAGCAGGCACTTGGACTATCTAGGTTAACTAGAGGGCACTTGGACTATGTAGGTTACCTTGCGGGCACTTGTACTATCTAGGATACCTAACGGGAACTTGGACTATGTAGGTTAACTAGCGGACACTCTGACGATCTAGGTTAACTAGCGGGCACTTGGAATATCTAGGTTAACTAGCGGGCCTTTGCACTATGTAGGTTAACTAGCGGGAATTTGGACTATCTAGGGTAACTAGCGGGTTCTTGGACTATGTAGGGTAACTAGCGGGCACTTGGACTATCTAGGTTAACTAGCTGACCTTGGACTATGTAGGTTAACTAGCGGGCACATGTACTATCTAGGTTAACTAGCTGACCTTGGACTATGTAGGTTAACTAGCGGACACTTGGACTATCAAGGTTACCCAGCGGGCCCTTGGACTATGTAGGTTACCAGCGGGCACTTGGACTATCTAGGTTAACGAACGTGCACTTGGACTATGTAGGTTCCCTATCGGGGACTTGGACTGTCTAGGTTACCTAGCGGGCACTTGGACTATCTAGGTTAACGAACGGGCACTTGGACTATCTAGGTTCCCTAGCGGCACTTGGACTATGTAAGTTACCTAGCGGGCACTTGGACTATCTAGGTTAACTAGCGGACCTTGGACTATGTAGGTTAACTAGTGGGCACTTGGACTATGTAAGTCCCCTAGTGGGCACTTGGACTATCTAGGTTAACTAACGGGCACTAGGACTATCTAGTTTAACTAGTGGGCACTTGGACTATCTAGGTTACCTAGCAGGCACTTGGATTATGAGGGATCCCTAGCGGGCACTTGGACTATCTTGGTTACCTAGCGGGCACGTGGACTATGTAGGTTAACTAGCGGACACTTGCACGATCTAGGTTAACTAGCGGGCCCTTGCACAATGTAGGTTAACTAGCGGGCCCATGGATTATGTAGGTTTACTAGCAGGCACTTGGACTATCTAGGTTAACTAGCAGGCACTTGGACTATGTAGTTTCCCTAGCGGGCATTTGGACTATGTAGGTTACCATCGGGAACTTGGACTATGTAGGTTACCTATCGGGCACTTGGACAATCTAGGTTACCTAGCAGGCACTTTCACAATCTAGGTTAACTAACGGGCACTTGGACTATGTAGGTTGCCTAGCGGGCACTTGGATTATGTAGGTGGCCTAGAGGGCACTTAGATTATGTAGGTTCCCTATCGGGCACTTCTATTATGTAGGTTCCCTTTCGGGCACTTGGACTATGTAGTTTAACTAGCGGGCACTTAGACTGTCTAGGTAACCTAGCGGGCACTTGGACTATCTAGGTTAAAGAACAGGCACTTGGACTGTGTAGGTAACCTAGCGGGCACTTGGACTGTCTAGGTTACCTAGCGGGCACTTTTATTATCTAGGTTAACGAATGGGCACTTGGACTATATAGGTTACCTAGCGGACACTTGGACTATGTAGGATCCCTATCGGACATTTGGAATACTTAGGTTAACTAGCGGGCACTTTGACTATCTAGGTTAACTAGCAGGCACTTGGACTATCTAGGCCAACTAGCGGGCCCTTGTACTATGTAGGTTAACTAGCGGGCACGTGGACTATTTAGGTTAACTAGCGGACCTTGGACTATGTAGGTTAACTAGCGGGCCCTTGGACTATGTAGGTTAACTAGCGGGCACTTGGAGTATCTAGGTTTCCTAGCAGGCACTCAGACTATGTACATACCCTAGTGCGCACTTGGACTTTTTAGGTTTCCTAGCAGGCACTTGGATTATGAAGGATCCCTAGCGGGCACTTGGACTATCTAGGTTACATAGCGGGCACTTGGACTATGTAGGTTAACTAGCGGACACTTGCACGATCTAGGTTAACTAGCGGGCCCATGGATTATGTAGTTTTACTAGCAGGCATTTGGACTATCTAGGTTAACTAGCGGGCACTTGGACTATGTAGTTTCCCTAGCGGGCATTTGGACTATTTAGGTTACCAAACGGGAACTTGGACTATGTAGGTTACCTAGCGCGCACTTGGACTATCTAGGTTAACTAGCTGACCTTGGACTATGTAGGTTAACTAGCGGGCACTTGGACTATCAAGGTTACCCAGCGGGCCCTTGGACTATGTAGGTTACCAGCGGGCACTTGGACTATCTAGGTTAACGAACGTGCACTTGGACTATGTAGGTTCCCTATCGGGACTTGGACTGTCTAGGTTACCTAGCGGGCACTTGGACTATCTAGGTTAACGAACGGGCTCTTGGACTATCTAGGTTACCTAGCAGGCACTTGGATTATGAAGGATCCCTAGCGGGCACTTGGATTATCTAGGTCAACTAGCGGGCCCTTGTACTATGTAGGTTAACTAGCGGGCACTTGGAGTATCTAGGTTTCCTAGCAGGCACTCGGACTATGTACATACCCTAGTGCGCACTTGGACTATCTAGGTTACCAAGCGGGCACTTGGACTATGTACGTCCCCTAGTGGGCACTTGAACTATCTAGGTTAACTAGCGGGCACTTGGACTATCTAGGTTTCCTAGCAGGCACTTGGATTATGAAGGATCCCTAGTGGGCACTTGGATTATCTAGGTTACCTAGCTGTCACGTGGACTATGTAGGTTAACTAGCGGACACTTGCACGATCTAGGTTAACTAGCGGCCCTTGCACTATGTAGGTTAACTAGCGGGCCCATGGTTTATGTAGGTTTAATAGCAGGCACTTGGACTATCTAGGTTAACTGGAGGGCACTTGGACTATGTAGGTTACCTTGCGGGCACTTGTACTATCTAGGTTACCTAACGGGAACTTGGACTATGTAGGTTAACTAGCGGACACTCTGACGATCTAGTTAACTAGCGGGCACTTGGAATATCTAGGTTAACTAGCGGGCCTTTGCACTATGTAGGTTAACTAGCGGGAATTTGGACTATCTAGGTTAACTAGCGGGTTCTTGGACTATGTAGGTTAACTAGCGGGCACATGGACTATCTAGGTTAACTAGCTGACCTTGGACTATGTAGGTTAACTAGCGGGCATTTGGACTATCTAGGTTAACTAGCTGACCTTGGACTATGTAGGTTAACTAGCGGACACTTGGACTATCAAGGTTACCCAGCGGGCCCTTGGATTATGTAGGTTACCAGCGGGCACTTGGACTATCTAGGTTACCAAGCGGGCACTTGGACTATGTACGTCCCCTAGTGGGCACTTGAACTATCTAGGTTAACTAGCGGGCACTTGGACTATCTAGGTTTCCTAGCAGGCACTTGGATTATGAAGGATCCCTAGTGGGCACTTGGATTATCTAGGTTACCTAGCTGTCACGTGGACTATGTAGGTTAACTAGCGGACACTTGCACGATCTAGGTTAACTAGCGGCCCTTGCACTATGTAGGTTAACTAGCGGGCCCATGGTTTATGTAGGTTTAATAGCAGGCACTTGGACTATCTAGGTTAACTGGAGGGCACTTGGACTATGTAGGTTACCTTGCGGGCACTTGTACTATCTAGGTTACCTAACGGGAACTTGGACTATGTAGGTTAACTAGCGGACACTCTGACGATCTAGTTAACTAGCGGGCACTTGGAATATCTAGGTTAACTAGCGGGCCTTTGCACTATGTAGGTTAACTAGCGGGAATTTGGACTATCTAGGTTAACTAGCGGGTTCTTGGACTATGTAGGTTAACTAGCGGGCACATGGACTATCTAGGTTAACTAGCTGACCTTGGACTATGTAGGTTAACTAGCGGGCATTTGGACTATCTAGGTTAACTAGCTGACCTTGGACTATGTAGGTTAACTAGCGGACACTTGGACTATCAAGGTTACCCAGCGGGCCCTTGGACTATGTAGGTTACCAGCGGGCACTTGGACTATCTAGGTTAACGAACGTGCACTTGGACTATGTAGGTGCCCTAGCGGGCATTTGGACTATCTAGGTTAACTAGCGGACCTTCGATTATGTAGGTTAACTAGTGGGCACTTGGACTATGTAAGTCCCCTAGTCGGCACTTGGACTATCTAGGTTAACTAACGGGCTCTAGGACTATCTAGGTTAACTAGCGGGCACTTGGACTATCTAGGTTACCTAGCAGGCACTTGGATTATGAAGGATCCCTAGCGGGCACTTGGACTATCTTGGTTACCTAGCGGGCACGTGGACTATATAGGTTAACTAGCGGACACTTGCACGATCTAGGTTAACTAGCGGGCCTTTGCACAATGTAGGTTAACTAGCGGGCCCATGGATTATGTAGGTTTACTAGCAGGCACTTGGACTATCTAGGTTAACTAGCAGGCACTTGGACTATGTAGTTTCCCTAGCGGTTTTGGACTATGTAGGTTACCATCGGGAACTTGGACTATGTAGGTTACCTAGCGGGCACTTGGACAATCTTGGTTACCTAGCAGGCACTTTCACAATCTAGGTTAACTAACGGGCACTTGGACTATGTAGGTTGCCTAGCGGGCACTTGGACTATGTAGGTGGCCTAGAGGGCACTTAGATTATGTAGGTTCCCTATCGGGCACTTCTATTATGTAGGTTCCCTTTCGGGCACTTGGACTATGTAGTTTAACTAGCGGGCACTTAGACAGTCTAGGTAACCTAGCGGACACTTGGACTATCTAGGTTAAAGAACAGGCACTTGGACTGTGTAGGTAACCTAGCGGGCACTTGGATTGTCTAGGTTACCTAGCGGGCACTTTTATTATCTAGGTTAACGAACGGGCACTTGGACTATATAGGTTACCTAGCGGACACTTGGACTATGTAGGATCCCTATCGGACATTAGGAATACTTAGGTTAACTAGCGGGCACTTTGACTATCTAGGTTAACTAGCAGGCACTTGGACTATCTAGGCCAACTAGCGGGCCCTTGTACTATGTAGGTTAACTAGCGGGCACGTGGACTATTTAGGTTAACTAGCGGACCTTGGACTATGTAGGTTAACTAGCGGGCCCTTGGACTATGTAGGTTAACTAGCGGGCACTTGGAGTATCTAGGTTTCCTAGCAGGCACTCGGACTATGTACATACCCTAGTGCGCACTTGGACTATCTAGGTTTCCTAGCAGGCACTTGGATTATGAAGGCTCCCTAGCGGGCACTTGGACTATCTAGGTTACATAGCGGGCACTTGGACTACGTAGGTTAACTAGCGGACACTTGCACGATCTAGGTTAACTAGCGGGCCCATGGATTATGTAGGTTTACTAGCAGGCATTTGGACTATCTAGGTTAACTAGCGGGCACTTGGACTATGTAGTTTCCCTAGCGGGCATTTGGACTATTTAGGTTACCAAACGGGAACTTGGACTATGTAGGTTACCTAGCGGGCACTTGGACTATCTAGGTTACCTAGCAGGCACTTTGACTATCTAGGTTAACTAATGGGCACTTGGACTATGTAGGTTGCCTAGCGGGCACTTGGACTATGTAGGTTCCCTAGCGGGCACTTGGATTATGTACGTTCCCTATCGGGCACTTGGATTATGTAGGTTCCCTATCGGGCACTTGGACTATGTAAGTTTCCTAGCGGGCACTTGAACTATGTAGGATCCCTATTGGACATTTGTACTACTTAGGTTAACTAGCAGGCACTTTGACTATCTAGGTTAACTAGCGGGCACTTTGACTATCTAGGTCAACTAGCGGGCCCTTGTACTATTTAGGTTAACTAGCGGGCACTTGGAGTATCTAGGTTTCCGAGCAGGCACTCGGACTATGTACATACCCTAGTGCGCACTTGGACTATCTAGGTTACCTAGCGGGCACTTGGATATGTACGTCCCCTAGTGGGCACTTGGACTATCTAGGTTAACTAGCGGGCTCTTGGACTATCTAGGTTTCCTAGCAGGCACTTGGATTATGAAGGATCCCTAGCGGGCACTTGGACTATCTAGGTTACATAGCGGGCACTTGGACTACGTAGGTTAACTAGCGGACACTTGCACGATCTAGGTTAACTAGCGGGCCCATGGATTATGTAGGTTTACTAGCAAGCATTTGGACTATCTAGGTTAACTAGCGGGCACTTGGACTATGTAGTTTCCCTAGCGGGCATTTGGACTATTTAGGTTACCAAACGGGAACTTGGACTATGTAGGTTACGTAGCGGGCATTTGGACTATCTAGGTTACCTAGCAGGCACTTTGACTATCTAGGTTAACTAATGGGCACTTGGACTATGTAGGTTGCCTAGCGGGCACTTGGACTATGTAGGTTCCCTAGCAGGCACTTGGATTATGTACGTTCCCTATCGGGCACTTGGATTATGTAGGTTCCCTATCGGGCACTTGGACTATGTAGGTTTCCTAGCGGGCACTTGAACTATGTAGGATCCCTATCGGACATTTGTACTACTTAGGTTAACTAGCAGGCACTTTGACTATCTAGGTTAACTAGCGGGCACTTGGACTATCTAGGTCAACTAGCGGGCCCTTGTACTATGTAGGTTAACTAACGGGCCCTTGGACTATCTAGGTTAACTAGCGGACCTTGGACTATGTAGGTTACCTAGCGTGCCCTTGGACTATGTAGGTTAACTAGCGGGCACTTGTACTATCTAGGTTTCCTAGCAGGCACTTGGACTATGTACATACCCTAGCGCGCACTTGGACTATCTAGGTTAACTAACGGGCACTAGGACTATCTAGGTTAACTAGCGGGCACTTGGACTATCTAGGTTACCTAGCAGGCACTTGGATTATGAAGGATCCCTAGCGGGCACTTGGACTATGTAGGTTACCTAGTGGGCACTTGGACTATCTAAGTTAACGAATGGGCACTTGGAATATGCAGGTAACCTAGCAGGCACTTGGATTGCTTAGGTTACCTAGCGGGCACTTGGACTTCTAGGTTAACGAACGGGCACTTGGATTATGTAGGTTGCTTAGCGGGCACTTGGACTATGTACGTCAGGTAACGGGCACTTTGAGTATCTAGGTTACCTAGTGGGAACTTGGACAATGTAAGTTACCTAGCGGGCACTTGGACTATCTAGGTTACCTAACGGGCACTTTGACTATCTAGGTTACATAGCGGGCACTTGGACTATGTAGGTTAACTAGCGAGCACTTGGACTCTAGGTTACCTAGCAGGCACTTGGACTATCTAGGTTACCTAGCGGGCCTTTGTACTATGTAGGTTTCCTAGCTGGCACTTGGACTATCTAGGTTAACGTACGGCACTTGGAATATGTAGGTAACCTAGCGGGCACTTGGACAGTCTAGGTTACCTAGCGGGCACTTGGACTATGTAGGTTCCCTAGCAGGCACTTGGATTATGTACGTTCCCTATCGGGCACTTGGATTATGTAGGTTCCCTATCGGGCACTTGGACTATGTAGGTTTCCTAGCGGGCACTTGAACTATGTAGGATCCCTATCGGACATTTGTACTACTTAGGTTAACTAGCAGGCACTTTGACTATCTAGGTTAACTAGCGGGCACTTGGACCATCTAGGTCAACTAGCGGGCCCTTGTACTATGTAGGTTAACTAACGGGCCCTTGGACTATCTAGGTTAACTAGCGGACCTTGGACTATGTAGGTTAACTAGCGTGCCCTTGGACTATGTAGGTTAACTAGCGGGCACTTGTACTATCTAGGTTTCCTAGCAGGCACTTGGACTATGTACATACCCTAGCGCGCACTTGGACTATCTAGGTTAACTAACGGGCACTAGGACTATCTAGGTTAACTAGCGGGCACTTGGACTATCTAGGTTACCTAGCAGGCACTTGGATTATGAAGGATCCCTAGCGGGCACTTGGACTATGTAGGTTACCTAGTGGGCACTTGGACTATCTAAGTTAACGAATGGGCACTTGGAATATGCAGGTAACCTAGCAGGCACTTGGACTGCTTAGGTTACCTAGCGGGCACTTGGACTTCTAGGTTAACGAACGGGCACTTGGATTATGTAGGTTGCTTAGCGGGCACTTGGACTATGTACGTTAGGTAACGGGCACTTTGAGTATCTAGGTTACCTAGTGGGAACTTGGACAATGTAAGTTACCTAGCGGGCACTTGGACTATCTAGGTTACCTAACGGGCACTTTGACTATCTAGGTTACATAGCGGGCACTTGGACTATGTAGGTTAACTAGCGAGCACTTGGACTCTAGGTTACCTAGCAGGCACTTGGACTATCTAGGTTACCTAGCGGGCCCTTGTACTATGTAGGTTTCCTAGCGGGCACTTGGACTATCTAGGTTAACGTACGGCACTTGGAATATGTAGGTAACCTAGCGGGCACTTGGACAGTCTAGGTTACCTAGCGGGCACTTGGACTATCTAGGTTAACGAACGGGCAGTTGGACTATGTAGGTAACCTAGTGGACACTTGGACAGTCTAGGTTACCTAGCGGAAAATAGGACTATCTATGTTAAGGAACGGGCACTTGGACTATCTAGGTTAACTAGCGGGCACTTGGATTATCTAGCTTACCTAGCCGGCACTTGGATTATGAAGGAACCCTAGCGGGCACTTGGATTATCTAGGTTAACTAGCGGACACTTGCACGATCTAGGTTAACTAGCGGCCTGTGCACTATGTAGGTTAACTAGCGGGCCCATGGATTATGTAGGTTTAATAGCAGGCACTTGGACTATCTAGGTTAACTAGAGGGCACTTGGACTATGTAGGTTACCTTGCGGGCACTTGTACTATCTAGGTTACCTAACGGGAACTTGGACTATGTAGGTTAACTAGCGGACACTCTGACAATCTAGGTTAACTAGCGGGCACTTGGAATATCTAGGTTAACTAGCGGGCCTTTGCACTATGTAGGTTAACTAGCGGGAACTTGGACTATCTAGGTTAACTAGAGGGTTCTTGGACTATGTAGGTTAACTAGCGGGCACTTGGACTATCTAGGTTAACTAGCTGACCTTGGACTATGTAGGTTAACTAGCGGGCACTTGGACTATCTAGTTTAACTAGCTGACCTTCGAATATATAGGTTAACTAGTGGGCACTTGGACTATCTAGGTTAACTAGCGGGCACTTGCACAATGCAGGTTCCCTGCGGGCACTTTGAATACGTAGGTTCCCCAGTGGGCACTTGAACTATATAGGTTCCCTATGGGCACTTGGAATATCTAGGTTCCCTAACGGGCACTTGGAATATATAGGTTCCCTATCGGGCACTTGGACTATGTAGGTTCCTCAGCGGGCACTTGGACTATATAGGTTCCCTATCGGGCATTGGACTAGGTAGGTTAACAAGCAGGCCCTTGGACTATCTAGGTTACCTGGCGGGCACTTGGACTATGTAGGTTAACTAGCGGACACTTGGACAATCTAGGTTACCTAGCGGGCACATGAACTATGTACATACCCTAGCGGGCACTTGGACTATCTAGGTTACCTAGCAGGCACTTGGACTATGTACGTCCCCTAACGGGCACTTGGACTATCTAGGTTAACTAGCGGGCACTTGGACTATCTAGGTTAACTAGCGGGCACTAGGACTATCAAAGTTAACTAGCAGGCCCTTGGACTATCTAGGTTTACTAGCGGGCACTTGAACTATCTAGGTTAACTAGCGGGCACTTGGACTATGTAGTTTCCCTAGCGGGCATTAGGATTACATAGGTTACCTAGTGGGCACTTGGACTATGTAGGTTACCTAGCGGGCACTTGGACTATGTAGGTTAACTAGAAGGCACTTGGACAATCAAGGTTACCTAGCGGGCCCTTGGACTATGTAGGTTAACAGCGGGCACTTGGACTATCTAGGTTAACGAACGTGCACTAGGACTATGTAGGTAACCTAGCGGGCACTTGGACTGTCTAGGTTACCTAGCGGGCACTTGGCCTATCTAGGTTAACGAACGGACACTTGGACTATGTAGGTTAACTAGTGGACACTTCGACTATCTAGGTTAGCTAACGGGCTATTGGACTATCTAGGATACCTAGCGGGCACTTTGACTATGTAGGTTCCCTAGCGGGCACTTGGACAATTTAGGTTACCTAACAGTCACTTTGACTATCTAGGTTAACTAACGGGCACTTGGACTATGTAGGTTGCCTAGCGAGCATTTGGACTATTTAGGTAACCATCGGGAACTTGGACTATGTAGGATACCTAGCGGGCACTTGGACTATGTACGTCCCCTAGTGGGCACTTGGACTATCTAGGTTAACTAACGGGCACTTGGACTATGTAGGTTGCCTAGCGGGCACTTGGACTATGTAGGTTCCCAGCGGGCACTTGGATTATGTAGGTTCCCTATCGGGCACTTGGACTATGTAGGTTAACTAGCGGGCACTTGGATTGTCTAGGTAACCTTGCGGGCACTTGGACTATCTAGGTTAACGAACGGGCACTTGGACTATGTAGGTAACCTAGCGGGCACTTGGACTCTCTAGGTTACCCAGTGGGCACTTTGACTATCTAGGTTAACGAAAGGGCACTTGGACTATGTAGGTTACCTAGCGGGCACTTGCATTATCTAGGTTAGCTAACAGGAACTTGGAATATCTAGGTTACCTAGCGGACACTTGGACTATGTAGGTTACCTTGCGGGCACTTGTACTATCTAGGTTACCTAAAGGGAACTTGGACTATATAGGTTAACTAGCGGACACATGGACGATCTAGGTTAACTAGCGGGCACTTGGAAAATCTAGGTTAACTAGCGGGCCCTTGGACTATGTAGGTTAACTAGCGGGAACTTGGACCATCTAGGTTAACTAGCGGGTTCTTGGACTATGTAGGTTAACTAGCGGGCACTTGGACTATCTAGGTTAACTAGCTGACCTTGGACTATGTAGGTTAACTAGCGGGCACTTGGACTATCTAGGTTAACTAGCTGACCTTGGACTATGTAGGTTAACTAGCGGGCACTTGGACTATCTAAGTTAACTAGCTGACCTTGGAGTATGTAGGTTAACTAGCTGGCACTTGGACTATCTAGGTTAACTAGCGTGCACTTGCACAATGCAGGTTCTCTAGCGGGCACTTGGACTATATAGGTTCCCTATGGGCTCTTGGACTATCTAGGTTCTCTAACGGGCACTTGGAATATATAGGTTCCCTATCGGGCACTTGTAATATTTAGGTTCCTCAGCGGGCACTTGGACTATGTAGGTTCCCTATCGGGCATTGGACTATGTAGGTTAACAAGCAGGCTCTTGGACTATGTAGGTTACCTGGCCGGCACTTGGATTATGTAGGTTAACTAGCAGACACTTGGACAATCTAGGTTACCTAGCGGGCCCTTGAACTATGTACATACCCTAGCGGGCACTTGGACTATCTAGGTTACCTAGCAGGCACTTGGACTATGTACGTCCCCTAGCGGGCACTTGGACTATCTAGGTTAACTAGAGGGCCCTTGGACTATGTAGGTTAACTAGCGGGCACTTGGATTATCTAGGTTAACTAGAGGGAACTTGGACGATCTAGGATAACTAGCGGGCACTTGGACTATCTAGGTTTACTAGCGGGAACTTGGACTATCTAGGTTAACTAGCGGACACTTGGACTATGTAGTTTCCCTAGCGGGCATTTGGATTGCTTAGGTTACCTAGTGGGCACTTGGACTATGTAGGTTACCTAGCGGGCACTTGGACTATGTAGGTTAACTAGAAGGCACTTGGACTATCAAGGTTACCTAGCGGGCCCTTGGACTATGTAGGTTACCAGCGGGCACTTGGACTAACTAGGTTAACGAACGTGCACTTGGACTATGTAGTTTACCTAGCAGGCACTTGGACTATAGGTTGCCTAGCGGGCACTTGGACTATGTAGGTGGCCTAGCGGGCACTTTGATTATGTAGGTTCCCTATCGAGCATTTCTATTATGTAGGTTCCTTATCGGGCACTTGGACTATGTAGTTTAACTAGCGGGCACTTGGACTGTCTAAGTAACCTAGCGGGCACTTGGACTATCTAGGTTAAAGAACGGGCACATGGACTGTGTAGGTAACCTAGCGGGCACTTGGACTGTCTAGGTTACCTAGCGGGCACTTTTATTATCTAGGTTAACGAACGGGCACTTGGACTATGTAGGTTACCTAGCGGGCAATTGGACTATGTAGGATCCCTATCGGACATTTGTACTACGTAGGTTAACTAGCGGGCACTTTGACTATCTTGGTTAACTAGCAGGTACTTGGACTATCGAGGCCAACTAGCGTGCCCTTGTACTATGTAGGTTAACAAGCGGGCACGCGGACTATCTAGGTTAACTAGAGGACCTTGGACTATGTAGGTTAACTAGAGGGCCCTTGGACTATGTAGGTTAACTAGCGGGCACTTGGAGTATCTAGGTTTCCTAGCAGGCACTCGGACTATGTACATACCCTAGTGCGCACTTGGACTATCTAGGTTACCTAGCGGGCACTTGGACTATGTACGTCCCCTAGTGGGCACTTGGACTATCTAGGTTACCTAGCAGGCACTTGGATTATGAAGGATCCCTAGCAGACACTTGCACGATCTAGGTTAACTAGCGGGCCCATGGATTATGTAGGCTTACTAGCAGGCACTTGGACTATCTAGGTTAACTAGCTGGCACTTGGACTATGTAGTTTCTCTAGCGGGCATTTGGAGTATTTAGGTTACCAAACGGGAACTTGGACTATGTAGGTTACCTAGCGGGCACTTGGACTATCTAGGTTACCTAGCAGGCACTTTGACTATCTAGGTTAACTAATGGGCACTTGGACTATGTAGGTTGCCTAGCGGGCACTTGGACTATGTAGCTTCCCTAGCGGGCACTAGGATTATGTACGTTCCCTATCGGGCACTGGGATTATGTAGGTTCCCTATCGGGCACTTGGACTATGTAGGTTACCTAGCGGGCACTTGAATTATGTAGGATCCCTATCGGACATTTGTACTACTTAGGTTAACTAGCGGGCACTTTGACTATCTAGGTTAACTAGCGGGCACTTGGACTATAGGTCAACTAGCGGGCCCTTGTACTATGTAGGTTAACTAGCGGGCACTTGGACTATCTAGGTTAACTAGCGGACCTTGGACTATGTAGGTTACTTAGCGTGCCCTTGGACTATGTAGGTTAACTGGCGGGCACTTGGACTATCTAGGTTTCCTAGCAGGCACTTGGATTATGTACATACCCTAGCGCGCACTTGGACTATCTAGGTTAACTAACGGGCACTAGGACTATCTAGGTTAACTAGCGGGCACTTGGAATATCTAGGTTACCTTGCAGGCAATTGGATTATGAAGGATCCCTAGCGGGCACTTGGACTATGTAGGTTACCTAGTGGGCACTTGGACTATCTAAGTTAACGAATGGGCACTTGGAATATGATGGTAACCTAGCGGGCACTTGGACTGTTTAGGTTACCTAGCGCGCAATTGGACTTCAAGGTTAACGAACGGGCACTTGGATTATGTAGGTTGCTTAGCGGGCACTTGGACTATCTAGGTTAGGTAACGGGCACTTTGAGTATCTAGGTTACCTAGTGGGAACTTGGACAATGTAAGTTACCTAGCGGGCACTTGGACTATCTAGGTTACCTAACGGGCACTTTGACTATCTAGGTTACATAGCGGGCACTTGGACTATGTAGGTTAACTAGCGAGCACTTGGATTCTAGGTTACCTAGCAGGCACTTGGACTATCTAGGTTACCTAGCGGGCCCTTGTACTATGTAGGTTTCCTAGCGGGCACTTGGACTATCTAGGTTAACGTACGGGCACTTGGAATATGTAGGTAACCTAGCGGGCACTTGGACAGTCTAGGTTACCTAGCGGGCACTTGGACTATCTAGGTTAACGAACGGGCAGTTGGATTATGTAGGTAACCTAGTGGACACTTGGACAGTCTAGGTTACCTAACGGGCAATTGGACTATCTAGGTTAAGGAACGGGCACTTGGACTATCTAGGTTAACTAGCGGGCACTTGGACTATCTAGGTTACCTAGCAGGCACTTGGATTATGAAGGATCCCTAGCGGGCACTTGGATTATCTAGGTTACCTAGCAGGCACGTGGACTATGTAGGTTAACTAGCGGACACTTGCACGATCTAGGTTAACTAGCGGCCCTTGCACTATGTAGGTTACCTAGCGGGCCCATGGATTATGTAGGTTTAATAGCAGGCACTAGGACTATCTAGGTTAACTAGCAGGCACTTGGACTATGTAGTTTCCCTAATGGGCATTTGGAATATTTAGGTTACCATCGGGAACGTGGACTATGTAGGATACCTAGCGGGCATTTGAACTATGTACGTCCCCTAGTGGGCACTCGGACTATCTAGGTTAACTAACGGGCACTTGGACTATGTAGGTTGCCTAGCGGACACTTGGACTATGTAGGTTCCCTAGCGGGCACTTGGATTATGTAGGTTCCCTATCTGGCACATGGATTATGTAGGTTCCCTATCAGACACTTGGACTATGTAGGTTAACAAGCGGGCACTTGGACTATCTAGGTTAACGAACGGGCACTTGGACTATGTAGGTAACCTAGCGGGCACTTGGAATGTCTAGTTTACCTAGCGGGCACTTTGACTATCTAAGTTAACGAAAAGGCACTTGGAATATGTAGGTTACCTAGCTGGCACTGGAACGATCTAGGTTAACTAGCGGGCACTTGGAATATCTAGGTTAACTAGCGGGTTCTTGGACTATTTAGGTTAACTAGCGGGCACTTGGACTATCTAGGTTGACTAGCTGACCTTGGACTATGTAGGTTAACTAGCAGGCACTTGGACTATGTAGTTTCCCTAGCGGGCATTTGGACTATTTAGGTTACCATCGGGAACTTGGACTATGTAGGATACCTAGCGGGCACTTGGACTATGTACGTCCCCTACTGGGCACTTGGACTATCTAGGTTAACTAACGGGCACTTGGACTATGTAGGTTGCCTAGCGGGCACTTGGACTATGTAGGTTCCATAGCGGGCACTTGGATTATGTAGGTTCCCTATCGGGCACTTGGATTATGTAGGTTCCCTATCAGGCAATTGGACTATGTAGGTTAACATGCGGACACTTGGACTATCTAGGTTAACGAATGGGCACTTGGACTATGTAGGTAACCTAGGGGGCACTTGGAATGTCTAGTTTACCTAGCGGGCACTTTGACTATCTAGGTTAACGAAAAGGCACTTGGACTATGTAGGTTACCTAGCGGGCACTGGAACGATCTAGGTTAACTAGCGTGCACTTGGAATATCTAGGTTAACTAGCGGGTTCTTGGACTATGTAGGTTAACTAGCGGGCACTTGGACTATCTAGGTTGACTAGCTGACTTTGGACTATGTAGGTTAACTAACGGGCACTTGGACTATCTAGGTTAACTAGCTGACCTTGGACTATATAGGTTAACTAGCGGGCACATGGGCTATCTAGGTTACCTAACGGGCACTTGCACAATGCTGGTTTCCTAGTGGGCACTTTGACAATGTAGGTTCCCTAGCGGGCACTTAGACTATATAGGTTCCCTATGGGCATTTGGACTATCTAGGTTCCCTAACGGGCACATGGAATATATAGGTTCCCTATCGGGCACTTGGACTATGTGGGTTCCTCAGCGGGCACTTGGACTATGTAGTTCCCTATCGGGCATTGGAATAGGTAGGTTAACAAGCAGGCCCTTGGACTATCTAGGTTACCTGGCGGGCACTTGGACTATGTAGGTTAACTAGCGGACACTTGGACAATCTAGGTTACCTAGCGGGCACTTGAACTATGTACATACCCTAGCGGGCACTTGGACTATCTAGGTTACCTAGCAGGCACTTGGACTATGTACGTCCCCTAGCGGGCACTTGGACTATCTAGGTTAACTAGCGGGCACTTGGACGATCTAGGTTATTTAGCGGGCACTTGGACTATCTAGGTTAACTAGCGGGCACTTGGAGTACCTAGATTAACTAGCGGGCCCTTGGACTATCTAGGTTTACTAGCGGGCACTTGGACTATCTAGGTTAACTAGCGGGCACTTGGACTATGTAGTTTCCCTAGCGGGCATTTGGATTACTTAGGTTACCTAGTGGGCACTTGAAATATGTAGGTTACCTAGCGGGCAATTGGACTATGTAGATTAACTAGAAGGCACTTGGACTATCAAGGTTACCTAGCGGGCCCTTGGACTATGTAGGTTACCAGCGGGCACTTGGACTATCAAGGTTAACGAACGTGCACTTGGACTATGTATGTAACCTAGCGGGCACTTGGACTGTCTAAGTTACCTAGCGGGCACTAGGCCTATCTAGGTTAACGAATGGGCACTTGGACTATGTAGGTTAACTAGCGGACACTTCGACTATCTAGGTTAGCTAACGGGCAATTGGACTATCTAGGTTACCTAGCGGGCACTTTGACTATGTATGTTCCCTAGCAGGCACTTGGACAAATTAGGTTACCTAGCAGGCACTTTGACTATCTAGGTTAACTAACGGGCACTTGGACTATGTAGGTTGCCTAGCAGGCACTTTGACTATCTAGGTTAACTAACGGGCACTTGGACTATGTAGGTTCCCTAGCAGGCACTTGGACTATGTAAGTTCCCTATCGGGTACTTGGACTGTCTAGGTTAACTAGCGGGTAATTGGACTGTCTAGGTTACCTAGTGGGCACTTGGACTATGTAGTTTACCTAGCAGGCACTTGGACTATGTAGGTTAACTAGCGGGCACTTGGACTATCTAGGTTACCTAGAGGGCACTTGGATTATGTACGTTGCCTAGCGGGCACTTGGGCTATCTACGTTACCTAGCGGGCACTTGGACTATGTAGGTAACCTAATACTCACTTCAACTGTCTAGGTTACCTACCTGGGACGTGGACTATGTAGGTTAACTAGCGGGCACTTGGACTATCTAGGTTTCCTAGCAGGCACTTGGACTATGTACATACCCTAGCGCGCACTTGGAATATCTAGGTTAACTAACGGGCACTAGGAATATCTAGGTTAACTAGCGGGCACTTGGACTATCTATTTTACCTAGCAGGCACTTGGATAATGAAGGATCCCTAGCGGGCACTTGGACTATATAGGCTACCTAGTGGGCACTTGTACTATCTAAGTTAACGAATGGACACTTGGAATATGCAGGTAACCTAGCGGGCACTTGGACTGTTTAGGTTACCTAACGGGCCTTTGACTATGTAGGTTACATAGCGGGCACTTGGACTATGTAGGTTAACTAGCGAGCACTTGGACTCTAGATTACCTAGCAGGCACTTGGACTATCTAGGTTACCTAGCGGGCCCTTGTACTATGTAGGTTTCCTAGCGGGCACTTGGACTATATAGGTTCCCTATGGGCATTTGGACTATCTAGGTTCCCTAACGGGCACATGGAATATATAGGTTCCCTATCGGGCACTTGGACTATGTGGGTTCCTCAGCGGGCACTTGGACTATGTAGTTCCCTATCGGGCATTGGACTAGGTAGGTTAACAAGCAGGCCCTTGGACTATCTAGGTTACCTGGCGGGCACTTGGACTATGTAGGTTAACTAGCGGACACTTGGACAATCTAGGTAACCTAGCGGGCACTTGAACTATGTACATACCCTAGCGGGCACTTGGACTATCTAGGTTACCTAGCAGGCACTTGGACTATGTACGTCCCCTAGCGGGCACTTGGACTATCTAGGTTAACTAGCGGGCACTTGGACGATCTAGGTTATTTAGCGGGCACTTGGACTATCTAGGTTAACTAGCGGGCACTTGGAGTACCTAGATTAACTAGCGGGCCCTTGGACTATCTAGGTTTACTAGCGGTCACTTGGACTATGTAGTTTCCCTAGCGGGCATTTGGATTACTTAGGTTACCTAGTGGGCACTTGAAATATGTAGGTTACCTAGCGGGCAATTGGACTATGTAGATTAACTAGTAGGCACTTGGACTATCAAGGTTACCTAGCGGGCCCTTGGACTATGTAGGTTACCAGCGGGCACTTGGACTATCAAGGTTAACGAACGTGCACTTGGACTATGTAGGTAACCTAGCGGGCACTTGGACTGTCTAAGTTACCTAGCGGGCACTAGGTCTATCTAGGTTAACGAATGGGCACTTGGACTATGTAGGTTAACTAGCGGACACTTCGACTATCTAGGTTAGCTAACGGGCAATTGGACTATCTAGGTTACCTAGCGGGCACTTTGACTATGTATGTTCCCTAGCAGGCACTTGGACAAATTAGGTTACCTAGCAGGCACTTTGACTATCTAGGTTAACTAACGGGCACTTGGACTATGTAGGTTTCCTAGCAGGCACTTTGACTATCTAGGTTAACTAACGGGCACTTGGACTATGTAGGTTCCCTAGCAGGCACTTGGACTATGTAAGTTCCCTATCGGGTACTTGGACTGTCTAGGTTAACTAGCGGGTAATTGGACTGTCTAGGTTACCTAGTGGGCACTTGGACTATGTAGTTTACCTAGCAGGCACTTGGACTATGTAGGTTAACTAGCGGGCACTTGGACTATCTAGGTTACCTAGAGGGCACTTGGATTATGTACGTTGCCTAGCGGGCACTTGGGCTATCTACGTTACCTAGCGGGCACTTGGACTATGTAGGTAACCTAATGCTCACTTCAACTGTCTAGGTTACCTACCTGGGACTTGGACTATGTAGGTTAACTAGCGGGCACTTGGACTATCTAGGTTTCCTAGCAGGCACTTGGACTATGTACATACCCTAGCGCGCACTTGGAATATCTAGGTTAACTAACGGGCACTAGGAATATCTAGGTTAACTAGCGGGCACTTGGACTATCTATTTTACCTAGCAGGCACTTGGATTATGAAGGATCCCTAGCGGGCACTTGGACTATATAGGCTACCTAGTGGGCACTTGTACTATCTAAGTTAACGAATGGACACTTGGAATATGCAGGTAACCTAGCGGGCACTTGGACTGTTTAGGTTACCTAACGGGCCTTTGACTATGTAGGTTACATAGCGGGCACTTGGACTATGTAGGTTAACTAGCGAGCACTTGGACTCTAGATTACCTAGCAGGCACTTGGACTATCTAGGTTACCTAGCGGGCCCTTATACTATGTAGGTTTCCTAGCGGGCACTTGGACTATCTAGGTTAACGTACGTGCACTTGGAATATGTAGGTAACCTAGCGGGCACTTGGACAGTCTAGGTTACCTAGCGGGCACTTGGACTATCTAGGTTAACGAACGGGCAGTTGGACTATGTAGGTAACCTAGTGGACACTTGGACAGTCTAAGTTACCTAGCGGGCAATTGGACTATCTAGGTTAAGGAACGGGCACTTGGACTATCTAGGTTAACTAGCGGGCACTTGGACTATCTAGGTTACCTAGCAGGCACTTGGATTATGAAGGATCCCTAGCGGGCACTTGGATTATCTAGGTTACCTAGCGGGCACGTGGACTATGTAGGTTAACTAGTGGACACTTGCACCATCTAGGTTAACTAGCGCCCCTTGCACTATGTAGGTTAACTAGCGGGCCCATGGATTATATAGGTTTAATAGCAGGCACTTGGACTATCTAGGTTAACTAGCGGGCACTTGGACTATGTAGTTTCCCTAGCGGGCATTTGGATTACTTAGGTTACCTAGTGGGCACTTGAACTATGTAGGTTACCTAGCGGGCACTTGGACTATGTAGATTAACTAGAAGGCACTTGGACTATCAAGGTTACCTAGGGGGCCCTTGGACTATGTAGGTTACCAGCGGGCACTTGGACTATCAAGGATAACGAACGTGCACTTGGACTATGTAGGTAATCTAGCGGACACTTGGACTGTCTAGGTTACCTAGCGGGCACTAGGCCTATCTAGGTTAACGAATGGGCACTTGGACTATGTAGGTTAACTAGCGGACACTTCGACTATCTAGGTTAGCTAACGGGCAATTGGACTATCTAGGTTACCTAGCGGGCACTTTGACTATGTAGGTTCCCTAGCAGGCACATGGACAATTTAGGTTACCTAGCAGGCACTTTGACTATCTAGGTTAACTAACGGGCACGTGGACTATGTAGGTTCCCTAGCAGGCACTTGGACTATGTAGGTTCCCTATCGGGTACTTGGACTGTCTAGATTAACTAGCGGGTAATTGGACTGTCTAGGTTACCTAGTGGGCACTTGGACTATGTAGTTTACCTAGCAGGCACTTGGACTATGTAGGTTAACTAGCGGGCACTTGGACTATCTAGGTTACCTAGAGGGCACTTGGACTATGTAGGTTAATGAACGGGCACTTGGACTATGTAAGTAACCTAATGCTCACTTCAACTGTCTAGGTTATCTACCTGGGACTTGGACTATGTAGGTTAACTAGCGGGCACTTGGACTATGTAGGATCCCTATTTGACATTTTTACTACTTAGGTTAACTAGCGGGCACTTTGACTATCTAGGTTAACTAGCGGGCACTTGGACTATCTAGGTCAACTAGCGGCACTTGGACTATGTAGGTTAACTAGCGGGCACTTGTACTATCTAGGTTAACTAACGGACCTTGGACTATGTATGTTAACTAGCGGGCACTTGGACTATGTACGTCCCCTAGTGGGCACTTGGACTATCTAGGTTAACTAAAGGGCACTAGGACTATCTAGGTTAACTAGAGGGCACTTGAACTATCTAGGTTACCTAGCAGGCACTTGGATTATGAAGGATCCCTAGCGGGCACTTGGACTATGTAGGTTACCTAGCAGGCACGTGGACTATGTTGGTTAACTAGCGGACACTTGCACGATCTAGGTTAACTAGCGGCCCTTGCACTATGTAGGTTAACTAGCGGGCCCATGGATTATGTCGGTTTAATAGCAGGCACTTGGACTATCTAGGTTAACTAGCAGGCACTGGACTATGTAGTTTCCCGAGCGGGCATTTGGACTATTTAGGTTACCATCGGGATCTTGGACTATGTAGGATACCTAGCGGGCACTTGGACTATGTACGTCCCCTAGTGGGCACTTGGACTATCTAGGTTAACTAACGGGCACTTGGACTATGTAGTTTCCCTAGCGGGCATTTAGACTATTTAGGTTACCAAACGTGAACTTGGACTATGTAGGTTACCTAGCGGGCAATTGGACTATCTAGGTTACCTAGCAGGCACTTTGAATATCTAAGTTAACTAACGGGCACTTGGACTATGTAGGTGGCCTAGCGGGCACTTGGACTATGTAGGTTCCCTAGCGGGCACTTGGATTATGTACGTTCCCTATAGGGCACTTGGATTATGTAGGTTCCCTATCGGGCACTTGGACTATGTAGGTTACCTAGCGGGCACTTGAACTATGTAGGATCCCTATCGGACATTTGTACTACTTAGGTTAACTAGCGGGCACTTTGACAATCTAGGTTAACTAGCGGGCACTTGGACTATCTAGGTCAACTAGCGGGCCCTTGTACTATGTAGGTTAACTAGCGGGCAC